>NW_008238341.1:619753-629532 GCF_000691975.1 Corvus brachyrhynchos
AGAGTGTGCAGTGAGGCTGAGAAGGAATGCTGGATGTGAGGGAGTGCCTTGCACAGGGATGCTGGAAGAGGGAGGCTGCAAGAGAGGGCATGTTAGGTATTGTATTATATACCTATATATAGCTATATCTCATATCTTCTGGGAATCTGGGAGCACTGGGATGAGCTCTAGCAAAGGTGTGTGGGTTCCTGCAGGAGGACAGCACTCTGCAGGACAGGGATAGGTCAGGGAAGGGGTCTCACTGCTGCCCAGGAGATGGGCAAAGCTCAGGAGCTGGAGGAGCAAGACAAGGTGTGGTGGCAGAGGCTGCAGCACAGAAGAGGGTGACGCTTCAGGGGGTGTTGGTTGTCACAGAGGTCTGGAGGACGTGCCCAGGGGCTGGCACCTGACAGCGTGCAGGGCTGAGAGCAGCGCAGGGACCAGGGGCTGGGGGGATCCGGAGCTGCCCTGCCCACACACATGCACACCCTGCCCGGACCCTCCCCGCAAGCCCTGAGCGAACAGGAGCACGAACCGAGCAGCGGGCGGCCCCCCGGGGCCGGGGGGGGCCCCCGGTACGTACTGTGGCCACTGGTGTAGTGCTGCAGCTTGTCTGTGTACTCCGAGTCGGCCCGCTCGAAGCCCCGTCTTCTGGAAGGGAAGGGAGACCTGAGCACAGCATGGGCCCCTCGGGGCTGAGGCTGCGCTGCAGGGACACCTCTGTCCCCTCACCGTGCTCCCCCCACCTCCCCTGTCCCCAGTGCCCGGCCCTGCCCGGCCCTGGCTGTGTCTCAGCCTGCCCTACCTGCTGCACACGATGCCGATGACCACGACGGCGATGAGGAACACCAGCCCTGCCGCCGAGGAGCCGATGATGAGCGGCAGCTTCTCCTGCACGCTGGTCTGGTACTCGGCTGGCACATGGGGACAAGGGAACAGGTTACTGTGGCACGGGATGGGCCATCATGCACGAGGTCATCACAGGCAGAGGATGGCCCTGAGCACGGGCCACGTTTGCTTCCTGGCATGGCTTTGGTCTGGGACAGTCAGGACCCCCTCTGGTTGGGGGATGTGTCCCAGAAGGAAGGTTGGATGGAGCTATTCCTTCTGGGAGAAAAGTTTAGTCCTGTGGATGCGTGCTGTGCCTTGTTCTTGGCCCCAGGGCCAGAAAACTGGCTTGGCCTGTTTTATTTAGCAGCACAAATTTAGAAAATTAAGACATGGCTCTGTGTTTGTCATCAGCAGCTGTGCAGGTAGAAAACACAAATTTTGCTTCCTCTATATCCAGCTGAGCAGACACATCCCCACAGCACAAACGCTGGGCAGAAACTGGGGCATTCCCTGCATGGACCAAGCACCCAGGCCTCTCTCCGGGTCCTGAATGCGATTTGTCATCACACCCTTGAAGGGACTGACAGCAAGGGGACCAGCACTGCTGCACGTCCATCTCCACGTCTCTCTAGATCCTGAGCCACCTTGACAGAGGCAGCTGCAGACTCACCTTCAGTCATGGTCTGGAAATACATCTTCCCACTGTAGCGGCCATACCCGGCCACGGTGCGCGCCCGCACCTGGAACACATAGATGGTGCCAGCCTTGAGGTTCTGCACCGCCACTGTGTTGGTGGGGCTCTTCACTGTGGTCGAGTTCAACTCGCTCAGATCCTGCCGAGAAAACACAGATCTGTCATCAGAAAAATCAGTCCAGAATCAGGCGCTGCACTTCTGGAAAGAGGAAGGGCAGGAGACCAGGGTGGAGAGACCACCAAGGTCTGAACAAACAGGTCTTTCCTCCTGGCAGGGAGACACAGACTCAGGGATGTGAGGGTGGATATCCCTGGGCTATTCACCACCTCTCAGGAAAGGCTCTAAAGAAGGCAGCAGCTAGAAAACCCACATTGCTTCTCTAAGCCTTGAGGTCAATGGAGATGGGAACTTCCCTCTTCTGTGCCTTCTGTTAGCACTGTCCTCCTCCCCCACCCCTCCTGCTGTGCCTTATCCAGCCTCAGCACACTCCATTTGCTCTTCCCCATCTCCCATCTCCCTTTGCCAAGAGGTAAAGCCCACCTGAACACTGGGTTTTGGACCTCAGGAGAAGTTCTGCTCCCACCCCACTGCCCAGGGCCTCCTTCTCCAGGGGCCACGGCCAAGTTTCCAAGGCTGGAGACCCCAAGAGCATATTTCAAAGTGATAATAAGACTATTTCCAAACTTTTGTTCTGCCCCCTGTCTGCAGTTTTGTAGCTGAGGACTGGAGCAGTCACACACTGGTGCAGATGGCATTGCACTTGTGTAGGTGATGGATCCATCGCTGCCCTTAGGAACTGTGCCCTTAACCCTGGCACTGGGGGACAGGCAAGGTCTCCTCATATAAGAGAACAGGCAGTCCCTGTCTCCCAGGGACATGAAGTCAACAGAGGAGGATGACACAGGGTCCTGAGTGTGGCCAGAGAAAGGTGGCCGGGAGCCTGGCTGCCATGAAGTCCCGAAAGTCAGGGCAAAACAGCAATGTCAACAGCACAATGCTTCTGGGAAACAGAGAGCTCTCGGGAAAGCCCAGCTGTCAGCAAGTGCCCGAGAAAAGGAGGTGCAGGCAGAGATTTTGGAATCCAGTGCCTGTAGTGACACTGAAGGTGCTCATCCCTCCTGGCTGCTCCTTGGGTCTGGCAGGTCAGGCTGCCCTGGCAGATCACCAGATGGAACAGAGGAGCAGCAGCTCAAAATCTGAGCTGGCAAGTTCCCAGTGAGTCCCTGAGATCTGCTGACTTCGAGTCACTGCACCCTCAGTGAGGAGGGGCCACCTCGTGAGACTCTGGCAGGGACTGGCAGAAAGTGAGACATGAGGTTTGGGGAACCCCGTAAGTGTGACTGAGGGTGTTACCAAGGGACTGACCTTTGTCCCAGCTCTGAAATGACAAGGGTGGCATGGAGACATTTCTGCTCTTCCCATGGGAACAGTGGTCAGAGTGAAACTCCCAGGAAAGAGAAAGCACCTACTTCTCCTCACCAACTTCTGCAGTGGGGTGCTGATGGACAGAGGGTAACGAAGGGGCAATCGGGCAGAAGGAAGGTCCCACAGAATCACAGAAGCATTAAGGTTAGAAAAGTCCTTCAAAACCATCAAGCCCAACCTTTGACCGATCCCCACCTTGTCCCCAGCCCAGAGCATTGAGTGCCATGTCCAGCCATTTCTTGAACACCTCCAGGGATGGGGACTCCAAACCTCCCTGGGCACCCTTTCCACAAAGAAAAAAAAAATGTCCAACCTGAGCCTCCCCTGGCACAGCTTGAGGCTATGTCCTCTTGTCCTGTTGCTTTTTTCCTGCAAGAAGAGACTGACACCCACCTGGCTGCACCCTCCTGTCAGGGATCTTGTGGTCATAGAACCATGGAACAGTTTCAGTTGGAAGGGGACCTTAAAGCTCACCCAGCTCCACCCCCTGCCATGGGCAGGGACACCTTCCACTAGACCAACTTGGCCTTGGACACTTCCAGGGAGGAGGCAGCCAGAGCTGCTCTGGGCACCCTCTGCCAGGGCCTCCCCACACCATCCAACCTGGCCTTCAACAGAGTTAATTTCTTGCCTCAAGCCGTTGGTTGAGCAGTGCTCTGCTGTGGATGGCGGTAAAAGAGGGGCCTGGCAGGAATGTGTTTCTTCCAGTGTGTGGCCCAATCCAAGGGGTGGAAATGCTGATGGCAAATCCTTCTGCAGGGAGTGCAGGGGAGCTCTGCATTACATGTAGGGGCATGGAGGAATGGGACAAGGGGGAATGGCTTTAGACTGAAAGAGAGTAGGGTTAGATGGGATATTGGGAAGGAATTCCTCCCTGTGAGGGTGGGGAGGCCCTGGCACAGGGTGCCCAGAGCAGCTGTGGCTGTCCCTGGATCCCTGGCAGTGCCCAAGGCCAGGTTGGATGGGGCTTGGAGCAGCCTGGGACAGTGGAAGGTGTCCCTGCCCATGGCAGGGGGTGGAATGAAATGGGCTTTGAGGTCCCTTCCAGCCCAACCATCCTATGATTCCATGAAACACCTGGAAGACCTCCACTACTAACAGTGTTCAGGAACACTTTTCTCTTCTAAAAGCTACAGTATCTGTTTTATGCATCTGGACCTGGTGCTGAAGGTTCCTGGTTATCACTGGGGTCTCTGGTAATGAGACTGATGACAGTGAAAAGCTCAAGTTCAGAGACACACAGACCAAGGAAAGCGGAGCACACAGCAAACTCACGGCCTTGTTTGTCTGATCAGGCCTCAGCACTCCCTTGGACCTTTCCCAGGCAGGCCAGGAGAGAAACAGGTCAGGAAATGTTTACACTTTTAGAGCTCAAGGGCTCGCATGAATCCTCCCAGGCCCTTGGAGGGCACTAACAACACAGTTGTTTTAAAATAATTTGTCCAATTCTTTTGGAGAACCTCATCCCTGCTCCTGGAGGACTTTAAATGGAATGTAATGGCCAAGCCTACAAGGTGGCTGACAGCCTGGGAAATTGATGTCTGCCTGGCTGAGGAAGGTGTGCTTGTGAGGTGCTCTCCTTTAATCCCAGACCACAAGGAAAAAGCATTTACACCTCCCCACCCTCCCTTATCCAACCTGTTCCTTCTCCTTGGCATCACCTCTCCAGAACCCGCACATTCACCTCAAACACTTCTCCCCTTTCACCTCCTGGGCTCCTCCAGCAGGCCCAGTGCATCCCAGGTGGTTTAAAGCCCAAGTTCAATCAGAGGTTTGTGGTGTTTGGGGCTTTTTTCCCCTGCTGATTTTGGTTTGAGTTTGGAAATCCTGATTCAAAACAACACAAGGGTTTGATTTTGAGTCCTCATCTGGTTCCCCTTCCCACGGGTCAAACTGAAGCTGAAACCAAAGTCCAATCCACAAAGAAAGAGTCACTTGAAACATGGGGAGGCTGTGAGAGACCCAAAGGATTTACAAAAATTGCTTCTAAAAAGTCGCATTTAAAAAAAAACCTAAAAGTAAAAAAGCCAAGGAAAAAATGCCAACCGAGTGAATTTGGCAGAGCTCCTGTGAGCCTGCACAGTGGCATCTGCCATGGCCCTGGGGGCAAACACAGCAGGGCACAGCCATGCCAGGGCCGGCTGCCAAACCATCACACAGCTGCACTTCGGGATGCCCACGTGGGGGAGCAGGGTCCTGCCAGCCACGCTGGGGCTGCATCTGGGGGATCCACAGCACCTGGGCTCTCAGAGGGATCCACCACTTGTGGGGGCAGCTCAAGAACACTTGTGCTCCCAGCCAGGTACCCCAACAAGCGGGACAAGGGGAAATGGCCTCAAGTTGGGCAAAGGGAAGTGCAAGCTCGATGAAAGGAAACATTTCTTCATTAAAAGGGTTGTCAGGGATTGGCACCGGCTGCCCAGGGCAGTGGTGGAGCCCCCAGCCCTGGAAGTGTTCAAAAATGAGATGTTGCACTTGGCAGTGTGGCTTGGTGGGCATCGGGCTGTTGGGTGAAGGTTGGACTGACTGACCTTGGAGGGCTTTTCCAACCTTCATTATTCTCTGAATATTCTCTGAGTGTTTGAATGCCTCTCCCAAACCAGCTGAGTCCTGGACAGTGCCCAGTGCCAGCGAGGCCCAGGGCAGGGACTGGCAGTGCAGGTGGGCTATCCCAGGGCTCCCTGGCAGGGTTCCCTCTCCATCTCCTTGAACTCACAGCTTTCTCGGGACAGAGCCCCCTCCAAGGATTGGGGCAGCACCAGGTGGAGGGGCAGCCCCACCTCAGGACAGGCAGCAGCTTTGGCTCCAGGCTCAGGGATTCTGGTGTCCAACACTGCAGGACAGCGTCCAAAACATCCGAGAATCATGGAATCCCAGGATGGTTTGGGTTGGAAGGGACCTTAAAGACCATCTTGTTCCAACCCCCTGACATGGGCAGGGATGTCCCCTGACTCAGCCCAGGAGCAGCACCTCCATCATCCTTGGTCCAAGCCCTGGGGACACCCTGTCCTGGGGCTGTGGGCTCTGGCCAGAAGCTCCTGGGCACCAGGAAGGCTCTGCTTCCACCTCCACTTCCACATCCACCTTCACAGGTCACCTCTCCCCCACCCTCCATCCCCCAGCCAGCCCCTGCCCCTTCTCCATCCAGCACTGGCTGGAGACATCAAAGGGCTCCTTTGCCTCCTAAAATCTTGCACTGGTGACCAAACTGGGCTGGATGTCTTAGAACAATTACCAAATGGGTGACTTTGAGCATCATCAAACCCAATTATTTTGCATAATGAGGAGAGCTAATTACTCTTTGCAGTGCTTGACACTGCAGTGAGTCTCCAGTTCCCACACTCCGGGATGAGTTTGGCAACTTTGGATAAAAACTGCTACGCCCTTTCTAAATGAAGACAAGAGACTTTTTAATAAAACAAATGTTGGCAGGTGCCTCTTGGAAGTGAAAAAAAAGCACGTTAAGGTGAGGGCTGCAGAGAGCAGCCATGTCAGGCAGTGTTTGTGCAACAATCTGCATGGATTTGCTCCAACTCCATGTGGAAGAAATGCATAATGTTGCCTTTGTACAGGCACTTTTAATGGCATCTAAGAATAGCAGTGTTATAAATAATCTGGGAAAGGGAAACAAAAATACACCTTTGTTTCAGGTATTGTGAACAGCTCTTTTCTGTCAACGCTGAAATAAATTCTTCTTTTTTTTTTCATTTAATTTATGTCTTTATATAGAAGAGAATGTATTCAAAACGAAGAGCCAAGGTGCTTCTTATACGCAATGTGTATGCTGCTGTTCTTCATTTGAGCTGTTTTCATGAAAATAAAATATAATTCTCTACTGGGGAAAAAAAAAGTCCACCAGAAACAATGTAAGCAGCTCCAGAGATCTTTGCTGAGCATTCAGAAGCACATGGGACAGTTTGTAATGAAATATTTGGAAGGAAATCACCTCTGCACAGACTGGCAGTGGAGTGAGAACGCACCTGGCACGTGTCACACACCACATCCAACTGCTGGATTGATGGGAAGCAGGGGAAGAGCAGGCATAGCCAAAGCCCTGCATTTTGGGATTGCTCCCAGGGACCCAGTAAATGGCTTTTCATTGCAAAACTCAGCATCGCAGTGGCTGGACTAGCCTGGGACTCAGCTGTGCCCAGCAGCCAGAGCAGGATCCAGTGTCCTGCGCACATACAAACATTGGGGTTGGGAGAGAGAGCTGGGCCTTCTCCAAACCAAGAACCAGCAAAGAAAAAGGTTCCAGGGGGTTCAAATGACTCTGCCCCTCTGCTCAGCTCTGGTGAGATGCCCCTGCAGAGCTGCCCCCAGCCCTGGGGTCCCAGCACAGGAAGGACGTGGAGGTGTTGGAACAAGTCCAGAGGAGGCCACGGAGCTGCTCCAAGGGCTGAAGCCCCTCTGCTCTGGAGCCAGGCTGGGAGAGCTGGGGGTGTTCACCTGGAGAAGAGAAGGCTCCAGGGAGAGCTCAGAGCCCCTTCCAGAGACTAAAGGGGCTCCAGGAGAGCTGGAGAGGGACTGGGGACAAGGCATGGAGGGACAGGACACAGGGAATGGCTTCACACTGCCAGAGGGCAGGGATAGATGGGATATTGGGAAGAAATCCTTCCCTGTGAGGGTGGTGAGGCCCTGCGTGCCCAGAGAAGCTGGGGCTGCCCCTGGATCCCTGGCAGTGTTCAAGGCCAGGCTGAACAGGGATTGGAGCAGCCCGGGACAGTGGGAGGTGTCCCTGCCATGGCAGGGGTGGGACTGGATGAGCTTTAAGGTCCTTCCAACCCAAACCATTCTGGGATGATTCCATGGTTCTCCGAAATACCAGGACAGGGAGCACCTCAGCCGAGCTCTGCCCTCCGTGCCAGGCTCAGTGCTCCATGAACAGCACTGCCTGAGAGTGGGGCCACTTGTCCCCACCATCAGGGGCGTGCTGTGCCCTAACTCTGACAACGGGACAGGCAGATGTGGCTGCCTGCAAAGACTGGCCACCAACAGCAGCACCATTTTTCAGACAAAACTTCCCTTTATTTACAGCCTCCCCCAGAAAACAGAGGAGAGGGAAGAAAGAAAGAGGGTGAGAGACTAAGATAAAGTAAGAGGAGGAGAATGAACTCCCTGAGATGTTCTGCCTCTACATCGAGGGTCCCCAGGGAAAGGACCCCTCTGGCTTCCCAGGTCTGTCTTGTTATCTACTCATCCATCTTGCCACGTATTCTGGGATCATTTCCAAGGGTCAAAATAAATGGCTGTGATTTATGCAATATAGGTCAGGACCTATTTAACAGCTTACAAAGGAGCCCCCCCTCCTCCCCATTCTCCCTCTGGCTCTTGGTGATGAGAAAATAGGTCACAGGCAGGCAGTGGGGGGGGATTAATCATTTCTTCCGGCAACTGCTGGGAAAAATATTTTCAGTTCCATTTAATCATAAAGCTTTTTAATTAGTTAGTTTGCAGTTTATAATGTATAGTTTATAAGCTCTTGTGCAAGGGGGCAGATTCCTGGAAGGAGAAGTCTCCTGCTCCCCATCTCCCCTGGGCTGCACGGATGAAGTTCAGCCGGGCAGGGCCTGGCAGGTCCTGGGACCAACATTCACGTGGTCCTCAGGTCTCTGAGCAGCCACTGGTGGGATGGACACCCTGGCACAGTCCAGACTGAAATCCAGCTGCTTGCCTGGACAGGGAGGTTACGGAAGGAGCAGGTTCCTCAGGGATGAAAGCCAGAGCTGTGGGACCCCATCACACTGACTCCATGGCGCAGTGTGGGCCCTCCACGGGAGCATGGGACACCTTCTCCCTGTACATCAGGATGCTAAAGAGATGCCAAACTCACCTTTGGTGTAAATGCACCCAGGGACAGCACTTCATAAATTTCCAAGACTGGACACCCACTGCGTGTGCTCCAGCCTGGGACTGGATGTTCCCTGTCATTCCCATTTCCTACTGATGCCCCAATACATGAAAAGGAAAAATTAGACCCTGGTCCTTGGCTATCTGGCTCTCCCTGCAATGGGTCCACTTGCCACCAGTGCTGTGGAGGTGGCAGGAGAAGCTCCTGAATGACCAGTGGATTTTCTGTACTTGGGCCACTGGAACCATCACTGGACCCCGAAGGGCTGACAGCCACTGTCATCCATGTGACCAAATGCAGCAAGAGAAGTCTCCTACTGACCAACCAACCACTGTGTGCCCTTAAGTGAAGCTGTGCACCCCCTCCTCTCCCCAAAACCTGTGGGTGACCCCTGCCAAGGTCCCTCAGTACCTTCTCGTAATACTGCAGCTCATAGTCCAGGATGACTCCGTTGGGCTGGTCGGGCTGGGACCAGGACAGGGTGATGCTGTCCACGGTGCGGCTCACCTGGTGCATGATGGACACAGCAGAAGGGGCTGGAAGAGAGAGAAAGAGGGGGACAGTCAGACACCTGCAAAGGTAGGGCCCTCACCCTGGCAGGAGGTGGGCAGGTGGGTTGCTGTTTGAGGCTTCAGAATTCATTTCCTGCACTGAGAGGGCTGTCCAGGGGTCAGGAGATCCTGGATTTTGCTGTTTGTAGAAAGCAGTTAGGGGAGGAAAAAAAAATGGTTCTACTGAATTGGTAGTTAGAAAACACATAGGACAGTGTCTCAAGCAGGAAAATGGGCAATTCCAAGGCAATAGCAGCCCAAGATTGGAGCAATCACAGCATTGTTCCACTGGAAAAAGGCCCACCAGCCCTGTACCATGCACCCCTCCCTGCCTGCCGAGCGGAAATCGGAGGGGTTTGTGCTTTTCCATTCGCACAGAGCAGCTTCCCAAGGCTCGGGCAGGCTGGGGCTGCAAGTTGCACATGCCAATCACGGGAGGTGCATCCA
>NW_008238341.1:630057-645446 GCF_000691975.1 Corvus brachyrhynchos
ATTGTGGGAGTGGCGGGGCAGGGCCAGGAGCTGGACTGGATGATCCTTGTGGGTCCCTTCCAAGCTGGGATATTCTCTGATTCTAGGTGCTGACAGCAGAGCAGCCAACACCCACCCACCCTTGCTGCAGGGCTGACGCCCACGGGTGCCAGCACTGCCTCCTCTCTCCACATCCCAGACTGGTGAGACAAGCGCGTGTCCGTGCCCTCCCCGTGCCCAGCCTGCTGCTGGCACTGCCAGCACATCCACGTCAGTGCGGGGCCATCCCAGGCCTCCCCCAGCCCAGCCCAGCCCAGCCCAGCCCTGGAGAGCGCGAGCTGCAGCCGAGCGTTAGCCCTGGCACGTCTGCCAGCACAGGCTCACCACTGCAGCAGCTTCAGGGCACAGCAGAAGCCTCAGGGGTGGGAGAGGACTGGAGAGTGGTAGCATGAAAGCTCCCCCATCACTTGCATGCCAGGCCAAATGGATGCAGAGACATTTGCACTCAGATGGGCTTTTCCCAAGTCCAACCCTTGCAATATTTCATGGAAGAACAACTCCTCTGACAGCTCTGGGAAACAGCCTGGAGGAGCAGCACCCAAAGGAAGGCACCTCTCACCCAGCTCCAGGCTGGCTCGCCTTGGCATCAGGGGCAGTGACAGGAGCTGTGCCAGCTGGGATGGCAGTGGCAGGACCATAGTGCTTGGACAAGCATGGCCCCAGCATGTTCCTGCACATCACAATGAATTACCACTGAGCAACTCCTCTCCAACACACCAACAAAAGCCATTTTTCTGATCCACCATCTGCCTCTTCACGGCTGCTTTTCTGACTCAGAGCACTGCAGCTCCCAGGATGTTCAATGTCTGGGTGCCAAGGGGCTGGGTTTGGGTAGTGCAAGATCTGCCACCACACTGCTGCACCATTTCCCTTCACCTGCCTGGGTTTCTCCACTCCTGAAGGAAGGTGTGATGTGGATTAGCCTCAGCAGTGTTGTAGTTTTGTCCAGGAGAACAAAACTAGAAGGGCAGCAGAGAGCTTCCATCCCTGGCAGTGTCCCAGGCCAGGCTGGACAGGGTTTGGAGCAGCCTGGTCTGGTGGAAGGTGTCCGTGCCCAGATCTTTAAGGGCCTTTCCAACCCCAACCATTCCATGATTCTAACAGATCCTGAGGCCAGTCCTTCCATCCACTTCTGCTTAAGCCAAGCCCCATTAACCGACAGCCTGAAACCCTCAGTGTCACCTCAGCCCTCCTCTTGCTCCGTGGCACCGCTCCCCTCCTGCCTTGACATCCCAGTCCCACTGCTTCAGGCCACATATTTCCAAACTCCTGGGAATAGTTTCTCACGCTGGCGTGAAGACAAAACACAGGTAACATTTCTGGAGCCTGTCAGCTCTTGCCAGAGCTCGCTGCTTCCTTGTCGACACAGATTCCGTAAGACATCTGCGATTTTCAAGACAAACATCTCTGTCTCTGGAGACAAGCCTGAGGAGGAAGATGTGACCGTGCTGTGGATGCCCTGAGGCAGGGATGGCACTGGACTGAGCAGAGCACAGAGCCCGTGATGTCTCTGCCACCTGCTCTGGGAACTGATCCCACACTCACACACTGGGCTGTTCCAGGGCAGGGGCCACGTACAGCCAGAGCTGCCCCACCACGACTCCGGGATGTGGCAACATCCCCTGATTTGGGCACAGGTTCAGTGGCCTGGCAGCTGGAGAAGCTCCTCAGCTTCAGGTTCCTCCTGGTAGGAGTGAGGTCTCTAGGATGTTGTTCTTCCAGTCCCATGCACTGACCCCAGCCTGGGAGTACAGGACTTCTCCAAGGCAGCTCCTGTGGGAGCTGTACAAGACAACAGCTACAGCAAGACGTGGGTGACTCATTGCTGCTGGTACCTCGTGAACCTGCCCTTGTCTGGCTCAGCAAAAGACCCACATGGATGAGGTGGGGCTCATCTAACGAGCTTAATGAGGCAAATGTGCTGCAGGTGAGATGAATGACTACAGCAACCTCAGCACTTTTCCTACACCTGGGGCAAGGGGTGGCTCTGGAAGAGCAGGAACCTCCCCATGGCATGGCCTCAGTCATTGCTCCTCTTATCACAAACACCAGGGGACTGCACAGGAATAAAATCACAGCAAGGCCTAGGTCAGAAGTGACCTCTGGATGTTTCTGGTCCCACAGGCTGGCAGAGTAATTTCAAAATCAGATCATTTTGCTCAGGACTGTGTCCAGATGAGACCTAATGAATCTGATCCCCATGGATGGAGATCCTACGGGCTCTCTGAGCAGCAGCCCCCAGCTGCCTTGCTCTTGTGGGGAAGAAACTTTCCCTCACATTCCACTGGAATTTTGCTTGTTGTGTCTTGTGGACGTTTCCACCATTTTCTCCCTCGATACCCCTCAGCCTCCTCCTCTCCAGACTGGTCAGACCCAGCTCTCAGCTGCCCTCACCTCTCATGCCCCAGCCCCAGCCCAACCTCACTGTCCTGCTGGACCTGCTCCGGTTTGTCCATGACTGTGATACTGGGAGCCCCAGGGAGGGCTCAGGATGCCAGGTGTGGCCGAAGAGTGCCGAGCAGATGGAAACAAACCCCCTCCTGGATTTTTTGCTAATGCCAAAGAACATGGTCCTTGTCACACCCTTCACCCCAGGTGCGGGCCTGGGGTGCAGAGATGCTCCCAGTCCTGTGAATCAGGGATGGGCTGGCACTGGATGTCTGAGTTTGAAACCAGTTCAGAGGAGCCAGCCAGACCTCAGAGTGACTCTCCCAGGTCCAGTCAGGAGGAAAAGCTTCAGCTGGATCCTGACATGAGGCCCAGGCAGCTGACTGTGCCCTGTGACACACAGAGGAGATCAGATACGGAGAGTCTCCTCTCTCAGAGCCGTGATCACCGTAAGATGTCACCATGAAGGTGTGAACAGAGGTGGATTTATCCTGATGGGGTCTCCAGGAGTAGGTGTGTCCCACCAGCACAAAAAACAAACAGACCTTCATTCCACAGCCAATAAAAACACTGCTCCTGACTGAATCCCTTAAGCCTCAATGTCATTGGAATTCACAGATTTCACAGAATATTCTGAGTTGGAAAGGATCCACAAAGATCATTGAGTCCATCTCTGAAGTGAATGGTCCATATGGGGATCAAACCCACACCCCTGGCATTATCAGCACTGGGCACTGAGGCAAACCCAGTCATTGCAGTCCTTGAAAGGCACTTTCTGCATCCTCTTGATCAGGGATGGCCTCAGATTCCTCAGATTCCTCAGAGTGGAGCCCTGTGGCTTCTCCGAATTGCTGGAGAAATAAACCACACCAAAACCACCACTGGAGTGTAAAACAAGCTTAATGAAAATCCACTAATGTACAAAGCCAACGTGTCCCACACGGTGACCCCTCTGGGGCAGAGGCACGGGAGGGATGCGAGTGACACTTCCGTGGTCACCACCCCGAGGCCCTGCACAGCCACACAACACCGATCACAGCCAGACCCCTGCCCAGGCTGGGCTTGGCGTCTTGGCAGTTTATCTTAATCCAGGGAGCTGAGCAGACTTCTGTGGCTCGGGGCAGCTCGGCAGGGTCAGAGTGGGGGTGCTGACAGCTGCAGCACACACAGGGCACTGCCTGAGCTCAGGAACTGGAAACACTTGGGAAGGATGGGATTCAGGAGGTCCCCCATCCTCAGATGTTGCCAGCAGAGCTGCACGGCCACCACCTCCCTGAAGGGATCACCGCTGAGCTTTACCAAGGCTGGAATGGCAGAAAATCATCTGTGTCCTGGGCTGATCCCCCCGTGTGGGCAGCAGGTCCAGGGAGGGGATTCTGCCCCTCTGCTCAGCTCTGGTGAGATGCCCCTGCAGAGCTGCCCCCAGCCCTGGGGTCCCAGCACGGGAAGGACGTGGAGGTGTTGGAACAAGTCCAGAGGAGGCCACGGAGCTGCTCCAAGGGCTGGAGCCCCTCTGCTCTGGAGCCAGGCTGGGAGAGCTGGGGGGGCGCACCCGCACAAGAGGAGGCTCCAGGCGGAGCTCCGAGCCCCTTGCAGGGCCTAAAGGGGCTCCAGGAGAGCTGCAGAGGGACTGGGGACAAGGCATGGAGGGACAGGACACAGGGAATGGCTTCCCAGTGCCAGAGGGCAGGGTTAGGTTGGATATTGGGAAGAAATTCTCCTCTGTGAGGTTGGGGAGGCCCTGGCACAGGGTGCCCAGAGCAGCTGTGGCTGCCCCTGGATCCCTGGCAGTGCCGAAGGCCAGATTGGATGGGGCTTGGAGCAGCCTGGGATGGTGTTAGGTGTCCCTGCCCATGGCAGGGGGTAGAATGAGCTGAGCTTTAAGGTGCCTTCCAACCCAAACGAGTCTGGGATTTGAAGACATCTCAAGACAGTGTCCTCTCAAACCACGCTGGCTCAATGTCACAAGGTGGACATTGCCAGGCAGGTCTCAGATCCCACTACACAGCATATTTTCCATGAAGGCATCCTTATGGAAAAAGTGGGATTTTACGTCCTTCTTGACTGACTGTCTCCCAGGAAGGCTCAAACACTGACTGGGGAGGACACATGCAGTCCCAGTGGGGTTTGGCAAAGGAAGCACCAAAGCCACCAGGCTGTTCAGGAGTATCTGGAAATCAGTGTAGCTGCTTCAGCCTCACAGAGGCCAATGCTTCTTGTACCACGAGGTGGGTCTGGCCTGTGTCAGGGTGGGCCTGATACATCCTGATGCTCTAATCTAATAAAAGGGTAACAGTCACAGAAATGCATCCTGTCCTCTTGTGGCTGGGCTTGGTCCCAGAGCTGTGGTGTGGAGTCAGTAGCAGCAGGACAGACACAGCCCAGGCTGTGCTGCTCTGGCCTCTCCCAGGTTCATTATCCATGTCTAGGTGAAGCAGCTGGACTAGATGATCCCTGCAGGTCTTTCCAACTGCAATATTCTGTGCTCTATTCCATTCCATTCCACGGACTGTGCTGAGGAAAGGGATGACCCAAGAGGCCCAGGTGCCTCCACACGGAGCACAGAGAAGAGCTGTGAAGGCTGACAGGACTGAGCCCTCCTCTCCCACTGCCCCCTTCAGTTCCCTAGAGCACCAAATCCTGGGAACGCTGCTGGGACGGGACCCCCAGAGCCTCTGGTCCAACACCACACCAGGGAAGGGAAGCTGTGTTAGATGAATCTTTAAACCGCCAAAGGATGGGGCTTCCCTCAGCAGCCCCTCTGTATCAGCACCCTTTAGTCCTTCTGATTAGCCCAGATAGAAAATCCCAATTTCTGGTCACAAAGCACAGTCCTTCTCTGCCACGACCCTGTAAACAAGCCCCACCATGTCCTGCCTCCCAGGCACTGTAGCTGAGGCACATTCAGCATTTTAAAGCGTGTCTTCTGAAGGAAAAAAAAAGGACAAGAGATCACAAGTGATGGTCTGGGCTCTGATTATGAGGCTGAAGCCACTTTTATGAAAGAGCTTCCTTTTTTTGTTTAAAGAGCTTTTGCTAAAGATCCCAACCAGGCACATCTCTCTTTACAGCTTCACATCTTTGACTGAAAGCATGTCCAGGTTTCCCTGCGACAGAGCTGCTCCCTGAGGATGCTGTGACATGAGGATAAGACCTCCCTGGGCACAGAAACAGGGAGCTCCATGGCTCCAGAGTAGCACCTGGAGGCTCCTTCAGCAGCCTGTACCAAACCCCAAGTGGCACAGATCCATCACACACAGGCAGCTTAACCAGCACTGATCCTCCACAAGCGGCTTTGGGTTCTGTAAGTAAGGATTTGCCTGATCTCCTGTGCGGACAAAGCGGGTGTTGGCCACACTGCGAAGCCTCAGGCTTGGCATAGCCAGAATTCAACTTTCATACAAATAGTTGCTTCTTTGGGACTTGCTGGAAATGATGAAAAGGATTAAGGGAAAGAAGGAAATGGAAGAAAACAAAAAGGAACAAAATGTGAGTTTTCCAGGAGAAACAATGACATTTTAATCACGGGGAAAACTTGCAGAAGGTCACAGCAAACCCAGGGCAGCGCGATGAGACAGCGCAAGAGCACAGCAGTCTAGCAGAGAATTGGGAAAAGCTCCGTAACACCCAGGCCTGAACATCTGCACAGACCCAGGCAGAGCTAAAAACAGCTGAAACACTTGTGGTTGACCCCCTGAGAATGTTACACATAGACACACCCCTGCTTCCTTTGAGGATTTCAGATGATGCTGAGCCCACTATGCCTCTGGGGAGGTTTCCCTCAAGCTCTCTTTGAAAATGCACCTTTTATTTTCAGGTTAAAATTTATGGACTTCAGTTTCCAACTGCAGGAACTTTTCTGGGTTTTGTAACTAAATGAAGGAGCAGTCTAGAAAAAGAATTTTGTCCTCATGGAAGAACTGAAAGATAATGAAAATATTTAAATTTTGTCCATGGAGGGTTGGAACTGGAGGATCTTTAAGGTCCCTTCCAACCTAAACCAGCCAATTATTCTGTGATTCCTTTCTGTTATCCAAGTAGTTTCCTGAGCACTTCACACATTTATCAGCCTGATGACTCTCTCCTCTACCTTTCCCAATTTTTTGTTAATCTCTTTTCCAAACGTAAACCTCTAAACTGAGTTCAGTAGCCAGGATCCATCTCTCAGCTGCAGAGACAGCAGCCACCTCCTCGCTGAGGTCTGATATTCCTCTGAGTGTGTCCAAGGTGACACTGCCCTGCCTCAGCCTGGCCCTGCAGAGCTGCTCTTCGCTCTCCGCTGGGCACTTCCACTGGGTTTTTTAGGCTGTGCCCCCCGGCTCAGGGAAGGGAGGAGATGATTGCTGGCTCCTCACTCCTTGCACCTCCCTGCTGAGCAGGGGGATGAGGCTGTTCGTGCATTTCCTATCATCCCAGTCCTGCTGGGAGCGGGGTGAGAGATCCTTGATGCATCCAAAATTCATGTAATTGGTAGAACTCTCTCTAAAGCCCAGGGAAATTCATTAGGAGAAAGCTGACAAAAAGCAGCAGGGGGGCATGACACAATGAAGAATTGTTTTGGGGCAATGAGAAAGAAATAGGCCCATTTTTCTCCTTGCTTTTATGTCTCTGAGTTGATTTGAGGGTTCTTAGGCAGCTCATGTGTTTCTCTCTCCGGCCCATCCCCACAATATCACAACTCTGAGCAGTTCCAGGAGCCGCAGGACATCTCTTAGGACATAGTCCTCTTTTATTCAACAAGAGCTTCCATCTGGGAGCTGTTCCTTTCTCCCAGCCCTGCTTTTTCAACATCCTGAGGTCACCTCCCTCTTATCCCACTTCTACCTGTCCCATCCCTGGAAGAGTCCATGGCCAGGTTGGATGGGGCTTAGAGCAAGCTGGGATAGTGGAAGGTGTCCCTGCCCATGGGAGGGAGTGGAGTAAGATGATCTTTAAGGCCCCTTTCAACCCAGCCCAGTCTGGGATTCTGTGATTTTATGATTCAGTATATCCTGGTTCATCCCATCCCGAGGGACCCATCAGGGCATCCTTGTCTAACAGACTGTGATAGCAGAGGCCAATTTTCTGTGTCAGGTCCTGACTCTTGGGCCACCACCACTGCCAGTGGTTTTTAGGAGGTCTGGCTCCCAGTGAACCAAGGCCACATCCAGCTACACACTGGACAATGTCCACGGCACTCCAGGGCCCCTTTGTAGCCTCGGTGCTGCTGTGACCTGTGGGAGGTCACACTGTGCAGGCTGGGAAGCTGGACTGCTGCTGTAAAAGGAAAAAAATTGGAAAAGACACTGCCATCAGCCAGGGCAGCACTGCAGGGAGCAGCCCAGGGCTTGGACTCTGCTGGCAGCATCTTCTGGGAGTGTCTGGTGGGACTGCATGGCTCCAGCCTGCAGGGGGGACACTAGGATCTTTCCACAACTTCTCTTTCATCATCTTTAGAGCCATTTGAAAGGCTGCCATGCAATGTGCCCCCCACTCTGCAGCCAGCCCCACTTCACCTGCCAGTCCGAAGGCTCAGCCCTACTCCTTGCCAGTGGGGCAGCGCTGTCGAGATCCCGGCAAAATCAAAGCGCCCCGTTCCTCTGCTGGCTTAGCTGGGAGAGTCAGGTTACAGGCAGCAAACCCCCTATCTCTGATCACTTTAATACCACTAACCCGTGTCATGTCAGACAGAGTCAACATTTGCTCTGGAAAACACTCACAGTGCAGAGAGAGCAAAGCCAGCCCGGCCCGTGGCCTCTCCCCGGCTACACTTTGAAATCACCCAGGGGAAAAAGCGAGGTGAACAGCTGGGAGCTTTCCAGCATCTCCTCGGAGCCCTCCTGACAGATCTCGGTCCCTGGAGTGTCAGGTTACCGGACGGGGGGAACTGCTTTTATTATAGGAGAGTCAGCAGGGAATTCTGGCATTTTCAATTACCCCGTGCAGCAGCGGCTGTGATCGGGGTCAGGATTAACTGCCTGACCCGCGGCTGAAGACAGAGTGGCAGGGAAATGCACCATGATGCTGCGAGGCACCAGCCAGTCCAGAGGCCACGGGACAGGGCAGGGAATGGGGGGATTTGGGGAGAAGGTTCTGTCAGAGCAGAAAGTTCTGCCAGAGCATCTGGCAGGGGATGCCTGTGACTGTCCTGCCACTGCGGCGAAGGGGGAGACTGGGAAAACCTTGGGGGAAGGGGGCAAGCTTCCCTCTCACTGCCTTCACCCAGGGACCCAGTCTGCCTGGGTAACCCAGGCAGCTCCAGCAGGTGGGGAGCAGGATTCCCTGTGGGTCCAGAGCAGGGCATCCCCCAAGACAGGGTTCCCACACCCTGCAGTGAGGCTGGAGGTGACATTGTGCAGCAGCCAGGACGGTGCTGTGATCAGTCACGGAGCAAGGGCTGTCCTGACCTTCAATCCACAGGGCTTGGAGACCTCTAGGCTGGGATCCAGGCTCCAGCAGTCTGGAAAGCTGTGTTTGAAGTGGCAGGAGCACACAGAGCTCCTGTGCAAGGCTTCAGGCAGGTGCAGTAGGCACAGGGGTGGGGGTGACCTCTGTTTCTCCAGCACGGGCAGAGGGGACAGCCAGGACAACTGACCCCCGCACTCCCAGAGACCTGGATGTCTCACACCACTGTCTCCCCCACAGGACACCTAATCCAGACCAGCCTTCCCTCCTTGCCCCACAGCTCCCCAGTCCCACATGGTCCCCAGCAGGTGACTGTCACTGTACAATGGTCCAACTGTCCCCACTCCAGGTCTCACCACTGACCCCAAGGCCCCCGTTTTTTGTGCTCCTGTTTGGCTCAGAGTCCAAACACATCCAGGTATCAATCTGAAAATCGGTTTCTCTGGTTAAAACCTTCCTCGTTTTTTGCTTTTCTGGGTAAAACTCTCTCCTGCCATTTAAACATCACAGGCTCACCACGGGCGCTCCTGGAGAATGGATTTGAATTCAGATGCCTTCCTCCAACATGAGCTCTGAACGCACCACAGTGAGGAATACCTGGATGAGGAAGGGAAGAAGGGAGGATTCTCCTGACTTGCCCTCCATGGGGACCCTGGTGACCCTGCTTTGCATGGCAGGTTGGGCTGAAGACCTCCAGAAGCCCCTCCACCAACACTTGTGTGACTTTCCTACTAAAAGGGTTTGCTATTCCTTGGACTATTAGAACATTTATTCCCCCAATTCCTTTCCCAGTTCTGCCCCTGTGATGGCAAGTTCAGGAGCCACATGCTTTTGGAATGAATTCTCTCCAGCAGAAGCTGAGGAAAGCAAGGGATGGCAGCACTGGGGCTCTTTAATAAACAACATTTGCCCTTAAAGGAGTAAAAATTCTCAAGTCTGGGATACTCCTGGACTTGCTGGAGCTCTGGAAAATTGGTGTTTCACCGTGTGTGAGGTTTTTGTTCCGAGGTTCTTGGCAAGGTGGCCTCATCAGGCTGGTACCCACGCTGTGTCAAGTGTCTGGAAAACTTCCCAGTGGGCCCAGCCTGCAGCTCCTTGAGGCTGTAACTACAAACGCTGGAAAATCTTAAAAACATGGCAAAGCAGCCCAAAGCTGGTCCTGGCTGTGGCCCCACTTGAATCAAGGCAGGCTTTGGTGTAGATTACAGCCTTTAAAGCAGCTGCTAATGCCACAAGCCCAGCGACTTGGCCGGGCAGCGGAGGGTTTGGCTGTGTTTGAGCTCTTTGTTCAGTGGGGTTTGCAGTCCCCATTTGCATGTGCCACCCAGCCTGCAGGGCTTTGTTCCCACACAGAGGAGCTGCTCCAGAGGATCCTGGCACCCCCCACGCCGCTGCCAGAGCAGCTTTGGGGTCACAAGATGCCAAGGGTGTCCCCACCTCCTGGCCCCCTCTGCACGTGGAAAACTCATCTGCTCTGGATCACGGGATGTCCCCAGCAAAGGCTGTTGGGAAGCAGGAACACAGTGGGAGCCAGACCCCCACACCTCCAACCTGCCCCCCAGATTTTCCATAAAATGATACTTTCCCAAAAGGTGCCAATTAACTGCAACGATAACTGTCCTTAGGAACAACCTGACTTCAAAATTTCTAACACGGAAAGCTTAGAGCCATAGTCCTTGAAAGAGTGATGTCTGCTGCAGAGCATCCATAGAATCCCAGGATGGTTTGGTTGGAAGGGACTTTTCCATCCCCTGCCATGGCAGGGACTCCTCCCACTGTGCCAGGCCTGTGCCAGGCCCTCCCCAACCTCACAGGAAACAATTTCTTCCCAATATCCCACCTAACCCTGCCCTCTGTCCATTTGAAGCCATTCCCTGTGTCCTGTCCCTCCATGCCTTGTCCCCAGCCCCTCTCCAGCTCTCCTGGAGCCCCTTTAGGCCCTGCAAGGGGCTCTGAGCTCTCCCTGGAGCCTTCTCTTCTCCAGGCTGAACCTCCCCCACTCTCCCAGCCTGGCTGTGGAGGGGCTCCAGCCCTTGGAGCATCACTGAGTCTTGCTAATTTGTGACTGAACTTTTTCCCTTGCTCTCTTGCACGGCAAACTCCACCAGTTCCCTGTGTGTAGGGGAAGATTTTGGAAATACCCTTTTTTTGCCTTTGGAAGAGCATTTCCTGCCCAGCCCCAGCGATGCAGCTGCCTCCTGCATCCCTGCCAGGGCAGGGATGGCCACGGACCAGGCTGAGGAGGCCCAGGCACAGTGAGCATCCTCCTGCCTGCACAGGGTCACACAGAGACTCATCCCTTCCCACAGGGACCCCACTAACCCCCAGGGACCCCAAGAAGGACGAGGGACACCCGGCCAGGAGGCTGCAGTAACCCCTCTGCTACAACCTCCAGCCTCCCCACCTGCCCCAGGGCACTGCCCCAGGGCTGTGTTTGCCAAGGGCAGCAGGAGAGATAAACCAACACAGGAGGAAAAGGTGAGTCCTGGAGCCTCCCCATCAGCTCCCAGCACAGCACAGAGCAGGGATGGTGGCACACTGGGAGAGCCCCTGCTTCAGCAGAAGGGACTTTCCACCCCATCCATCATGGACAGACTGTTGTTTTCTGACCAAAGTCAGCTCCAGATGCACAGGAACAGGTTTCTGAAGCCCCAGGCAGGTGTGGGAAAAATGATCCTCAAACTCATGGTGTAATTTATGCAACGGGGAAGCCTGGGAGTCAGCAGGAGGAGGAGCCCACAGAGATGGTGGCGGGCAGGGAAGGGCATCTGCTCGGGAAGCTCCAGCAGTGCAGCCCATCCCCTGCTCTGCCAACAAACCCCCAACTGCCCACCACAGGAGCGGGAAGAGGCTCCTGAAGAGCCAGCAGCTGGCAAAGCTCCTTCCATCTGCTGCAGACGGTCTCCAGTGGCAGAGGAGAAGGGATTTGGGCATGGCAGGATCCCTCCTGGGCATTCACTGCCGGCTCCTGCAGGCTGGGGGGATGCAGTGAAGGCAACAGGTTGGGACAAGAGAGGGGAGGAGGGCAGCAAATGCCAAGCCACATCACATTTTGGTGACAGTCAGGATGAAGATGGAGCTGTGGGTGAATGGAAGAGAAGACAGATGATGGAACCAGGATGGTGACACGGGTCCATGGAAGGCAAGGTCTGGATGTTAGCTGGGGCAGGAGAAGCAGCCCTGGGGATGTCAAGGTTTCAGGAGGTTTGGAGCCTGGGACCAGCCCAAATTATCAAGAAACACATCCAGTGAAGTCCCCGAAAGATGAAACCTGGGATTTCAGTGACCTCAGGACAGCAGCCCAGCTTGCTCTGTCACACAGGCAAACAGGCTTTGTGCTGGCTCCTCCCTGTGTGAGATAGCTCCAAAGCTCAGGAAATTTCTGCTTTTCCCCCTTTTGTGTCAGTTTTCTTCACAAGAAGTACCCTACCAGGTCTTGAAACATCAAGAAGTATGAGACTGCTTCTCACAGACCTCAGTCACCTCAGTTCAGCTGATGCTTCCCCACTCGGGTTGTTGTGGTCCCCCATTTATGCAGTTCCTGGACAGACTTCACAGAACCACTTCCAGCCAGCAGTTCTCCAAATCAAATGTTCCACTGGTGTCCTGACAGACAGAGTCTCCTGTATTTCCTTAGAAAATCAGTGATTTCATTAGGGAAAAAAGCAGTGAGCTACACAGGCTCATGTACAAGGACCCGATGGGCTGCCTGTCCCTTGATGGCTTCCCAGAAAGGTGTTTTAGCTAAAGACAGGACAGAAATGGAGGAAAATTCCCATCCCTAGAAGTGTCCCAGGCTGGGCTGGACAAGGCTTGGAGCAACCTGCTCTAGTGGAAGGTTGGCAGGGGGTGGAATGAGCTGAGCTTTAAGGCCCCTTCCAGCCCAAACCACTCTGGGATTCTAACGGGTATTCAGACTGATGTAAAACACCTCTGCGCTAGAACCTTTGAAACTTAGTCGAACAAGGAGCAGTGGCCATAAATCATAACTTGGGAAGGTCAGGTTGGACATCAGAAGAAGTTCCTTCCCCAGGAGGGTGGTGCAGATCTGGGACAAGTCAGTGCGACCATGGGGAAAGCTCTGCCTTTGGAGGTAAGCAACAACTGTCTACCCAAAGCCATGACTTCCCTTATGCAGTGCTGGCAGCAGCCCTGCCAAAGGTGGAAGTCACATGAGACATCTAGGATGCTCAAATGTTACAACCCCCTGCCTTTTATTCTGGAAGAAACAAGAAAGCAGAGTGTCAAAATCTTGTTGAAGTTCAAGGCCAGCTTGGATGGGGCTTGGAGCAACCTGTGCCAGTGGAAGGGGTCCCTGCCCATGGCAGGGGGTGGGACCGGGTGATCTTTAAAGTCCCTTCCAACCCAAATCATTCTGGGATTCTATTATAAACAAACACTCAGAGCTTTGAAGCTCTGGAAAGCTCAATCCAGCCCTTTGAGGTAGTTTCTGCACTTTCCCAGGTTCTGGTTTCACTCTTGGCTGCAACAGGGCCCAGCTGAGCAGCACGGGAGAGAACAGGAGGAGCCACAGCTCCTGCTCGTGTCCGGAGCAGCGTGGGCTCTGCTGTGCCTCCCTCACAAGAAGGGAGCCAGACACATCCTCTGATGCACAGTAAAGTGAGAAGATGAAAGCAAGACTCCCCGTGCCCCAGGCAGTACAACTCTCCTGTCCCTGTCTAGCCGGCAGCATCACTAATGTGACAAGCAAACAGCAGGCTGGGATGGCTGGTGAGAAGGTCTGGTCCTACCCACCTCATCCCTTCACCTCACCTGCCCCCCGACCTCTCCGTGCCCCCTGCTGCCTTTGCCAGCAGAGCTCCGGGACTGTGGATGCAAGGGAATTGTTTTGATTGAAGGTGAGGGAAAAAATCCTCCTTTCTGGTGCTCTGCACATCCTGGGATCTGTCTCACCTGTGCTTCATCGCTCATGGCTGAATTTCTCAAGGTCTGCAACAGGACCAGGCTGGGCTCAGTCCAGTGCTAGGAGACCCCCAGCAGAGCAGGGCCATGGCCTGTGTCCTTGCTTTGGACCATGGTCACCTGTCCTTGAGCTCATGGGCTCCTCCGAGTCCTGTTGGGACAGCCCTGCCCAAAGGACCCTGCGTGGCTGGGACACAACCTGGGCTGTGACAGCCACCAAAACTCAAACCCTACTATGCTTGGCGTGAGCCTGGGGCAGACGTGCAGGCTGCACATCTTCCTCCCCAAGGGACCCAGAGAATCATGGAAGATTGGAAAAGACCTCCAAGATCATCAAGTCCAACCTTTGACTGAATGCCACCTCGCCACTAACCCCTATCACCATGTCGTGACATACTGCTGTAAAATGCCACCCAGAGTAACAATGCAAATAATCGTAACAAGTTTTCTGGATCTACGGAGAGTGAGAAATCATCCTGATGGGTTTATCGGGACCTTGGATCGGTTTCCTCCACCGCACACTCCTGGTATTCCCTCTGTAAGGGCCATTTATGGCTCTCTGTGGCTCTGTTTGCAGCCAAGAGCCTCTGACATCAGCACTAATCCTCCCTCCTTATCCCCTGTGACAAGAGTTGCTCACAAAAGGGACCCATTCCCAACAGCCTGGATGCTCTCTTTCCCCCACCACTGGGAGGTCTTGAATTTCTCTCTGGATACTCAGAGCCCAAGGCTTCCTCCTCTCTCCTCAGGTCACAGAAGCCAGTTACCAAGAAGTGCCCTTCCCACTGCTATTAACTCAGCCCTGCCCACGGAGCTCTTCCCTTCAGCTCTCCCAGGGCACTCAGCCTGGCCACAGTGTGGATGGAGCCTGCAAATCCTCACAGCACCAAGACTCTCCCCACTCCCCACCCCTCCCCAAAGAAAGGCCACGAATTAGTAGTCAGGGGCTGCCAGCAAGAGCTGGTGCCTGGCATGGCTCTCAATTAGTCAAGTGTTGTTATCCAGAGCCTCGGGCCAGGCTCAGCTCCTTGACCCTTGGGATGCTGGCATGGCTCTCAGCCACCCTCTTTGCACAGATCCTTTGTTGAGGACTGGCTGGGAAAAGGCTTTTGGTGGCACCCAGGCTCTGTCACGGTCCCTTCAGACAGGACTGTGGCACATGGAGAGTCCTGGATTTCACTCCTGGAGTGATGCTGAGCTTTGGGGGATGAGGTGCTGCTCAGCTGCAGGATGTGAGAGGCAGGAATGCAGGTGAGCTGGAGATGCAGTGTGGAGCTGGAGGTCAAGGATGAGGTGCTGAGAAGGGCAGAGAGAAAACACAGCCCGGGCTCAGAGGTGACAGAAGATATTGCTCAGGAAGGCAGCTGGATCATGTTTATGGGGATCCAGTTTGCTGGAAGGGGTCACAGCCTCGGGATGATGATGGTCACCAAACCATCACCCACCCTGTGTCACCCACCTGGCCACACTCAGGACCTTCCTTCCGGCTGCTCTAGAGGGGTTGTTTTCTTACTCTCACAGGAGATTTTTCCTGGGATCCCAAAATGGTTTGGATTGGAAGGGATCTTAAAGCTCATCACCCGCTGCCATGGGCAGGGTCTCCTTCCACTGTCCCAGGCTGCTCCAAGCCCCGTCCAACCTGGCCCTGGACCATG
>NW_008238341.1:645463-673011 GCF_000691975.1 Corvus brachyrhynchos
CCCGTGTTTCTCCAAGACTCACCCAACCTTGGACAATTCCAGGGATGGGACAGCTGCCGCTTCTCTGGGCACCCTGTGCCAGGGCCTCCCCAACCTCACAGGGAACAATTCCTTCCTGCTCTCTGGCAGTGGGAAGCCATTCCCTGTGTCCTGGCACTCCAGGCCCTTGTACATGTGGGTGCTGAAGAACTGGTGACACCTGAAGGTTTTGGATGCTGCTGGTGACGAGGCATCTCTCCTCAGTCCCACAGCACACGGGGTCCCCAGCAGTCCCCGTGTGCCCCTGGGGGAACCAGGAGGATTTTCCTTGCTTCCTGCAGGGCTGCAGGACCCCGAGGGGTGTGGGCACTTTGCTTTGTCCAGCTGTGGCAGGAGCACAACCCCATCAGACGTTGAACGGTGGAGCCCCAGCTGGCTGCTCCACCCAGAGCCACGGCAGAGGGAGGCTCATCCTCCCTCTCTGCTCCCTCTCCTCTCCCCCAACACCCTCCATTCTCCTGTCCCAGCTCTGCCTTTGTGTCTGCAGCTTCTGTTACCAACTGCTAATGATCTACATCAAGGCTGCCAGGCAGTGCCGAGTGTAAGCAGAAGAATTCAGAGCCTCTAATTACAGAGGAATTAGCAACCAGACAGTTAGTGTTTAGTGCTAATGAATAGATACATTAAGAGAGACATCACACAGGCTGGGAAGTGTGAGCCCTGATAATAAAGGAGTGTCAAACCAGGAAAACACAAGGAGGAGGATCCAGGGGACTGAAAAGGATTCGCCTGTGCTTCAGCTCACTGGTTTTGCTCAGGTGGGAGCAGCCACGGGTGATACATGAAGGTTCAAGCACAGCAGAGAAATGCAAGTACAAAATATGAGCATCCAATTATTAATCCATAGTGCAGGACCACGGTGGGAGGGTGCAGAGTCCCTTCCCAGCTCGAGGCAGCATTACAGCCACCCCATCTCCATCAGGTAAAGGAAGCTGGTCACCCAGACCTGCTCCCCTCTCCTCCCCGGGGGCAGACCTGGCCCCGCTTGGAGCCAAAGCACAGCTCACCCCATGTCAGACCTGCTCTCAGGGCTTCAAAAACACCCTGACCCTGCTCCTGAGCTAACTCCAGATCAGAGGGCACCGTAATGGTTCACCCAGACACATTTGCAGGTTCCCTCTGGAAGTGATGCCCAGGTGATGCCCACCTGCCCCACTGCTGTTTTACCCCACCCACCATCCCCTGCAGCCAGAACACACCACAGCCTCCAGGCAATTCACCCACAGCTGCCAAATTCAGCCCTGGGGGTCAGGTAGCGTCCAGGGCAGCTTCAGAGGAACCAGAGTCTCTCCTACTCCCAAGCAGGGCTGTGCCTCACTGGCATCCTTCCACCTCAATCCCATTAAGCCAAGCCCCAGCCCCAGCCGTGCCCAGCTTCCAGATGGCTTCCAGGTGGGCTGGGAAGGCAGCCCCTGGCCAGCAGCTCGGTGGGGCTCCCTGCCACCAGCACAGCTGCCAGGGGGCTGCTGGTGACCCTCCTGGGAGCAGCACTGCCAGCCACTCTGACCACCCCTTCCCACAGCAAAGCCACCCTGCACAGAGCTGGAGATCCTGAATGAAACCCTCCCAGCTCTGTGCTCCAGCTGCTTCACCAAGCGACTCTGCAGTGGCACAGGAACTGGAGCAGATTCCCAGACCATTATCCCAAATATTCATCTCCCAGCCCCTCTTCTGTGCAGCTCTCCTTGGCTTTCTCAGTCTGTCCTGGCTCTCTCTACAGTCCAAGCAGGGGTTGCAGCTCCTATCGAAATGCTGGAGCCACCTCACCTTCCCTCCCCAGGAACCGGGAGTGTGTCTGCAACGCTCTTGACGGTGCCTGCAACGATGCTCTGAGGCAACAGCCTCAGGCCCAGCCACACACCCAGCACTGGAGAGTGATGCTGTGACACCAGGGGACAGTGCCACGAGCTGTTCTGCTGCTGTGATGGGGAGGCAGCTCTGCCTTGGGGCACACTCCAGCTTTTCACTGAAATAAGGGATATTTTCACACCCAGGGCTTGGGATTCACCCGAAAATTGCCAGGCACCTTCAGTGCCACTAACATTACAGAATAAGCAACACCTCACCCCACCTCTTGTCCCCTTCCAGCCCACAGGGGCTCAGCCAGCACAGCCCTGAGATGCTGCCCACCCCACCCCGGCGTGGGGAGCTCTGCTGAGGGCACCGCTCTGGGCCTTACCGGCCTGGTTGGTGGTGATGTTGACGGAGGCGAACTGCGGGGAGAAGGGGCTCTGGTCGGTGACGCCGTTGACGGCCTGGATCTCGAAGGTGTACTGGGTGTGTGCCAGCAGGTCGCTGATGTAGATGCGGGGCTCGGTGAGGCCCAGCTGGCGCGGGGCGAACTGCACGTTGTCCCCGCAGCGCGTGCAGGCCCCGCGCCCCGCGCCGCAGCTCTTGCAGATGATGTTGTACACCAGGTCCTCCCGGCCCCCGGAGTCCCGCGGAGGGCTCCACTCCAGCATCAGGGACGTCTCGTTCACGCTGGAGATCACGGCCTGGGGGGCGGACGGGATGGCTGGAAAGGGAACAGACAGGAAGGTGTGAGACAGCTGCACCCGCCCTGCTCCCCATCCCTGGGCAGAACTCTGCGTGAGCTGACCCGGGTGCTTCTCTTGGTGTCAGGGATGTGTGCAGCAAGCTGGACATCCAAAGGCAAGAGTGGGAATAAAACCAGTCCTCTTATCCCAGGCTAATTGGATTGTGTGACCGATGCCTTAGGTTTTAACTTTTTTACTTTTCAAATCCTGCACTGCCTGGTGTGTAACTCTGGAGTTTCTTGGAGCCTGTTAACTTCTGCTCTCTCGTGCTGGGTAGACATAACAAAGCCTCTCCAGGCCTGCTCTTCAAGGACACTCAGACTGTCCTGGGCCCAAAAAGTATAAACCAAAAATTTCTGAGAGCAGGGCAAGCTGAGGGGAAACTAAAACCACATCATTAAACTGAAGCTTTAATTGGAGAATTAACCCTGATATGCAAATGAACCAAACCTATAAAAGTGTGAAGAACTCATGACCTGTTGTCCATCTTGGGGTCCGTCTTGGCAACAGCCTCTGCCTCCCCCGGGTGTACCTTTCAAGGCCTTTCAAATAAATAATTACCTTTATTCCCTTAGTCCTGTCTAGTCTCTGTTTTTAGGTGGCCTCTCAAGGCATCACGACAGCCCTGGCAAAATTTACCAGTCAGTTTGTGTAGTAGGTTGTGTAGTACACCCCACTGGGATAGACACCTTTGTCAAGCATCTCTCGGTGCTTTGACTGATGATCATCTCCTTTCCCCACCACATGGTCCCCTCCCAGTTGCCCAGACCCACATACTGGTGCACGGCATGTCCACGGGATCGGCGTCGGCCCGGTAATATCCATTTCGGCACACGCAGTTTGTGGCCCCTTCCGAGGTTGTCCGGCTGTTGATGGGGCAGTGGACACACCCTTCATCCCCCTGGCTGGCCTTGAATGTCCCCAAGGGGCAGCCTGGAAGAGAAGGAGAGCAGTGTGAGCAACAAGAAGGGGGCTGGGGGGATGCCTGGAGCCCAACACTGCTGCCAAAACAACCCTTGGGGCTTTGCAGAGCCCAAAGGAAATCCTGACAACTGGAAGTGAACACAGTGGAGAAGGAGCAGCTGGTTGGAAGGCCCTGTGAAGGCACCTGCAGAGATGGGTCCCCCTGCAGACACCTCTGTCCCCACTCCCCAGCCATGAGTGCAGAACAGGGGTTGTAGGGATGCAGAGCAGATTTTTAGCCACTGCCACATAAGAAGATGTGAGTGGCTGTACCAGATCAGACCACGGACACCAGAATCCTCCCCTCAACAGCACCTGTCAGGGGGGTTTAGGTTGGATCTCAGGAAAGGTTCTTCCCCCAGAGGGTGCTGGGCACTGCCCAGGCTCCCCAGGGAATGGGCACGGCCCCGAGGCTGCCAGAGCTCCAGGAACATTTGACAGCATTGCCAGGCACAAGGTGGGATTGCTGGGGTGTCTGTGCAGGGTCAAGGGTTGGATTTGATCCCTGTGGGTTCCTTCCAGCCCAGGATATTCCATGATTCCATGACCACCCAAGGAGCAAGGCATGAACCAGGTGCACGTGTTGCCCACAACACTTCCCCACTCCTTTCTAAGATGCAGCTCCTTGCACTCAACACCCCACGTGGGTGTTTCTCCCACTAAGTTACCCACTCATTTTTGTATTCCCTGCAAATGTCCTGCACCCGTTTGAGCCCCAAAGAGCCCTGTGCTGTAACCACTTGCTGCAGGAAGAAACTGCTGCTCTCTGCTTCGAAGCCAAGCTGCCATTCCTGATGCCATCCCACACCTCCGTTGCCAATGGACGCTCAATCACCATCCACCTTGTCCACGACCTCTAGGGTTGTCCAAACCACTGTCATGCTCCACACTGCATAACAACATTCACTGTTTTATTCTCTTCTTTCTTCAGCAGTGCCCACATTATTTTTTAACCATGATGGTACCGACTGTGAAAGCCCCAAGATCTGTCGTGAGGGACACCGGGCCAACTCCCAGCTCATCTCTGTGCAGGTGTGTGTGAACTGGTCAACTGGAAGATGCCCCTGCCCATGGCAGATGGTCTTTAAGGCACCTCCAAGCCCAAACCATTCTGTGATTCCACCATTCCATGAACCTGGGGTTGTTTTCTCCCATTTGTATCACCTCAAGTCTTTTCAATTCCAACTGCCTTCTCACTCCCTGGTCACGCTGTCTCATAGGGTCCTTTTGCAACTCCCCACAGAGTTTTGTCTTCATGACTTTGTAGATGTGGGACATGGCTTAGTGGTGGACACGGCAGTGCTGGGTTGATGATCCTAGGGGGCATTTCCAACCTTAATGATTTTATGACTCAATATTACAAATGAATTGCTGGCTCTGCTGAGCAGTAGCAGCGGGCCCTCAACCCCACGTGTGTCCAGCCCCACAGGGTGGGCGAGGGGGCCATGGGGGTGTGTGGTGCCTACAGCTGGTGGTGGTGAAGGCTGGACCACGCTGTGATCCAGCACTCCCAGAACCAGCACTCATGGATAAAAACAGCCCTGCAAAGCTCTCAGCACCAGAAAGTCCCCTCCAAGCCCAGGGATCACCAGTGCCCAAGGAAAAGCTCGGCTCGGAGCGTTCCTCTGTGGTTACTCCTGTTGTGACTTTCTGCTGCTGTTAATTCTGACACAGCCTGAAGAGCCTGGGGGGAGCCAGGTGGTTCCTGTGCTGAAACAAGTTTAACAAACTTCTCCTTCAGCCGCCTGCCAAGGCTCCCAGGAATGAGGCAGATCAGAAAACAGCCTGGGAAAAGCATTCACTGGGGTTGCTGTGAGCAAGAGCCATTGCTAAAAAGTAGCTATTTTTCATTTGGGAAAAAAGGAAAAAAAGAAGGGTTTTTTTTTTCACTTTTCATCTCCCTTCCTCCGGAATTATCCTGAGTTTCCAATGAGAAAAGCTCTACAGAAAAATTCCACCAGCCTTCCCATTTGCACAGTCCTTCCTTCCTGTAATGGTCAAAGGAGCTGTTGAAAAACGGGATTCTCCTCATGTTCCTGGACGTTTCCATCAATCCCTCACCCGTTCGATTCCATTCCTGACCCAGTTCCCTCGGGACCAGCCCATCTCAGAGCGTGTTAAGCTGTTGGGAGAGGTGATGGCTGGGCAGTTCTGCATTCCCCAGCAGCGATGGGGACATGATAACAGGCTTCCTGCACTAATACCAATATTTGACACATACAAAAAGACCAACACATAAAATTGCTCTCGTCTGGCAGCCTGGGCGAAATGCAGGGTCATCGCTGCAAGGATGGTTTCAGACAGGGGCCTCTTTCACCTTCCTGAGGTTTATTTTAAAAATAGCTACTTTCCTGTAATGCTTCTTCTGCATCAAGACAGAGAGACATCCAAAAAGTGCCCAGGCTGCGGAGTTTAGTGACTACTCCAAGGGATAAAAACATTCCCCACATTGGCCCTGGCACAGGTCAGTGGCTGGAGAGGGATAAAAACTGGGGCTCGGTGGTTGTTCCTCAAAAATACCGAGCTGGGACGCTGAAACTCTTTGCATGAGCCACCAAAACACAGCCAGGAGTTTTGGCAAGTCCCCTCCTCCCCAGTAGGTCCCGCATGGGATAAAACAATCCTGGAAAAATCAGGACTTCTCCAAAGTTAAACGTTCTGAAATCATGCGGAAAGACAGGAAAATCACTGAAATTTGACGCAAAGCCCTTTTTTTTACTGATTTATTTTTCTCAAGTAATGACAACCTCCAGAAGTAAAATAAATGAACGTTGTGTTCAAAACTGTTCTGCTCCCTCCAGGTCATCCCCTGGGTGAGAAAACAGCTCTTCTTTTGGAATCCACCCAATTTCTTGTTTCCAGAGTAAACAGCACACCAAAAGTGAAATCTTCACACAGGGGCTAAACCCCCTTCTGCCTGAACAATGGGAATGTTCTCACCATGTGCTGGAAGCATCACAGAATCACAGAATATCCTCAGCTGGAAAGGGCCCACAAGGATCATCAGTCCCACCCCTGGCCCTGCACAGACACCCCAACAACCCCACCCTGGGCAGCCCCAGCAGCGCTGTCCAAACGCTCCTGGAGCTCTGGCAGCCTCGGGGCTGTGCCCATTCCCTGGGGAGCCTGGGCAGTGCCCAGCACCCTCTGGGGGATGAACCTTTTCCTCATGTCCAGCCTGACACAGACATGAGGACACCCCAGCTTTCTGCCCTGGGAGGTGACAGCAGCTTTAGGACATTGCTCCTTTTCCTTAGGCCTGCAGCAAGGACATCCCTAGAAATTCCTGCTTGGAAAGAGGGAATGGAACCAGCGAAAGCACAGAAATTTTTACTTTATCGGAGCATCTCTCATCCCTGGAGGGCAATTACGGTGCTGGTGTCTCTGGCCCCATCACTGCAGCGGTTTCCCACACCTCCAGCACCAATGGGACGCTAACAGGGGTTCACAGGGGACAGATGGACCTTTAATTGCCTCGCTGCTGCACAGATCCCTGGATGGCTGCCTCGCTGGGATACGGCTTCGGAGGCAGCCTGCAGTCCTGGCTGTGGCTCTCTCCAGCAAGGCTGGGAATGCTGAGCAGCACCGGGGGTCCTTGTTTCCCATTCACTCATTCCCAGGGCATGGAAAGGTGGTCGTGCCTGGGAAGGCACATGCTTTGGGAATCACAGAACCACAGAACAAACTCAGCTGGAGCGGACCCACAAGGATCATCAAGTCCAGCTCCTGAAGGGAAGAACCCACGGAGGATCCTGCCCTCCCTGCAGAGGACCATGCCAGGATGTGGGAGGCAAGGCCACCTCTGCTGCTGGCACCAAGCTTCCAGCCCTCCTGTCCCAGGGCAGCTCAGCAGGGAAAGGCACCCACGGCTCAGGAGAAGCCTTTGGCCAAACGTGCAGGAGGGGCCACAGAGAGTTTCCCTGTTCCCTCGTGTCTCACTGCCTCTCTCCAACCAACTGTTTAATTAATCCAGTGTGAGCTGGGCAGGCTCCAAACAGGCTCCTCTGCATCCCAAACTGCCCTGGCCTTCAGAGCCCAGGGCCCTCCTGGAAACAGCTCTGAGCAAACAGCTCCCTCCTGCAATAAAGTTCCTAAAATGGCACCTTCAGCCTGTGCTGAGGGCTCTGAGGAAGGAAGGATTCTCCTCGCCCCCTCTGTCTGGCCCTGTTTCTCCTGGCAGCAAGGATCCCTGCACTCCAGCGAGGCATTTTTAAAGGCTGATGGAAACCAGGCAGTCCTGGCTCTGTCAGGATCTGCCAGGAGCCTTAAATCCCCAGCCTTATCTCCCCACTGGCTCCTTTCTCCCTGCGGGGCCGGGGCTGGGGGCTGGCTCTGCAGCTTCCCTGCTGTTGCAGGACCCAGGGCCGGTCGCCCTGGCCACATCCTGCCCCTCGCCCTCCTCTGTGGGTTCGGGGTCCCTCTTCATGCTTTTGGGATCCCCCCTCCATGCCCTTGGGGTCCCTGTCCCACAGGCACCCTCATCACCCCACAAACCCTACCCCACAGTGCTGCTCCCACTCTGACCCCACATGGAATGAGTCCCACAGATATGCTCTTATGGAGAATAATGAAAACAATATCCTGGGCCAAGCCAGGAGGAGCATGGCCAGGACATCGGGGAAGGTATTTTCCTTTCCCTTGCCAGGCAATGGGGATGCTGCCATGGCTGGACTAGGGTTGCCCAGTTCAAGGGTGATATGGAGAAGCAGGAGAGTCCAGTGGAGGGTCACCAAGACGGCCATCCCTGGGGCACAGGACATAGGGGAGGTGGGAAGAGCTGGATGGCGTAACTGGGGATACCGGGGTAAGGGGGGATCTAACTGCACCTGCTGACGACAGACCCAAACACTTCTCAGGGTGCCAGACCCTGCAACACAGGACAAGGACCACAAGTTCAGGCAGGACATTAGGAAAATCCCCTTCTCCAAAAGATGGTGCTGGCCTGGGAGAGGGGTGGTCGAGTTCCACCCTTGGGCAGAATTCCACGGCTGCCTTGAGCTCATGCTGGTGGCAGCCCCAGTGCAAATGGGGGCTGGACATGAGACCCCAGACCCTCCCTCACCAGCACTTCTGGTTCTCTACTGTTTGTGGGGTGTGGGGTATTTCATGGAATCATGGAATGACAGGATGGTTTGGACTTGAAGGGACCTTAAAGCTCATCTCAGGTTCAATTCCCTTCCACTATCCCAGGCTGCTCCAAGCCCCATCCAACCTGGCCTTGGGCACTGCCAGGGATCCAGGGGCAGCCACAGCTGCTCTGGGCACCCTGTGCCAGGGCCTCCCCACCCTCACAGGGGAGAATTCCTTCCCAATCTCCCACCTAAATTTACTCTCTTCCACTTTAAAGCCATTTATGATGTTCTATGCAGAACTATTATGTCCAACCAGCTCTGAATTTCCTCCTTTTTCCTTTCATCAACCATACCCTGCTTGGAAGATGAGGTGGGTGTTGCAATGACATTGTCACTTTTCCCATATTCTGCTCCATTCTGTCCCTCGCACCTTGACCCTTGTTTTCAGTTCTGCATCCAAACAGGTCTCACTTTGTCTCACTTGTAAATTTGTCCATCCTCTGCTTGTTCCTGTCCCCTGTCCCTCACCTGATGGTGTTTGTCCTCGTAGTGAAAGGGTGGCCTTTGGACAACCCAAAGGAGCAACACTGCCTTTGGATCCACTTCCAACTCTTTCCCAGTGTCCCCAGCCTGGAGGGTGCTGCAGGGACGAGGACTCGGTCTGGCCTTGAGGAGGCAGGAGATGACACCTGAGCCCTCTGGGTCCTGGAGCTGGCTGCCAGCTTGCAAAGAGCGAGGAGTGGGACCTGTAGGTGCCAGCTCTCTGCACTGTCCCCTCCCAGGGCCACATGGCTCCTCCGGTTTCCTTAGGGATAAATTTAACTGGCAGCCTACGCTGTTACCTCATCCTCAGATAAGCAATTAATGCCACTGCCAGGTGCTGTCACTGCCAACAGCTCTGACAGCATTTGGAGAGCAGGGGAGGGAAATACAGGAGGGAAAACAGGGTTAAATGAGATTAACTGGAGGGGAACCTCCATGATGTGGATTACAGAATTGTCAATAGCGGGAGAGGTCCCAACTCAAATGTTCCTGTTTAACCCCATCATTCTCCATGGGATGGGAATGGAAGCAAGACAGGACAGGCTGCAAAAGCATCCTGGCTCACAGACACGTCCCCACTGACAGGGCCAACACCCTGCACCTCAGCAGCAGCTCCAGGACATCACCTGGGTCCCATCACCTGCCCACGGGCACCGCTGCTCCAGCCTCACAGCTGGAGGTGCCAGCACTCCAAACTCCACATTCCCTGCAATGGTGCTCCCCACCAGCCCCCTCACCTGCCCCAGCTCCATCCCAGGCTCCCACAGACACAACTCCCTCAAAAGTGCCCTATGTGTCCACAGCTTGCAGTGGTTTAAGAGCTCACATCTCATTCTCAGCATCATCTCCTGTGTCCCTTGGTCCCCGGGAAGAGGGACAGTACTGGGAGAGCGTGGGGCTGTGACAGGACCTTAGTGCTGGGGTGTCACAGAGGTTTGGAGGGGACAGGGCAGGGCAGAGTGATGCCCTGCTCTGGGAGCTCCCCAAAACACACCACGCTGGAAGGTCCTGCAAGGGATAAATACACCCTGACCTCTGGCCAGGCTGTCCTCAGCCCAAAGCTCCACAGACCAAGGGCCAAGGGTCCATCCTTTGGACACCATGGGACAAACCGATGGTGCTCCTCACACACCAAATCCACGCAGGTACAGTTCCATGCTCTCCTGAGAGCATCCCCAGCCTTGGGCAGGACCAGCCTCATCCCAGCCCCAGCAGCTCCCTCCCAGTGCTGTGCTCCAGCACAGAGCTGAGCTCTCACCTGGGAGAGGCTTCCCCGCAAATTCTCCCCCCGCAGGTTCCCGGGGTTCACAAGGTCACCTCCCTTCCAGCACTGCTCCCAAGTTCAGGCATCTGGTGAGCCCAGCACACCTGTGGGCAACACACCTGCGAGTCCCCCCCGTGCTGCTGGGGGGAGGCACATCCATCAGTGCTGATGGGATTTGGCTGTCAGAGAGAAATGCCTGGAATTTCTTACCTGCCCAGTCAGCCTGGTTCAGCCTCCCCAGCCTGTCACGGGTTCTTAAAGAGAAATGGAAAGTTTTCTGTCCCTGCCTAAGCATGGGGGACTGGGATGTCACCAACATCCTCAGAGTACGGATGGAGAGGACCATAATCCAGCATTTTTATCCTGTCAGGGCTGTCCATACACAAGGGGAGAGGACTTCCCTGTCCCTATTTGGGGTCAGTCTCCTCTCCCAGATATCAAGCAAAAGAACAAGAGGAAACAACTTCAAATTGTGCCAGGAGAGGTTTAGATTGAATATTAAGGAAAATTTTGTCATGGAAAGAATGGTCAGGTACTTGCACAGGCTGCCCCGTGCAGTGGTGGAGTCACCATCCCCAGAAGCGCTCAAAAAACATGTGGATGTGGCACCTGGGGACGTGGGTTAGTGGTGGCCCTGGCAGTGCTGGGTTAATGGTTGGACTCAACCTTAGAGAGCTTTTCCAACCTTAGTGATTCCATGATTCTCTGGTTCTGTCCCAAGGAGATGTGGATCTGTGTGTCCATCATGCTGCTGTGACCAGGGCTGGATGCAGCCCAAAGGCTCAGCTCACTGCACACTTCCAGAGGCCTCCGTGGGAAGCTGAAACCAGGGGGTGAGTTCAGAGCTCAGGAGCGCAGTGCTGGTGGCAGCAGATGCCTCAAACTCCTGGCTCCTGCAGACACCTGAAGAGCAGCCCAGGATGTAGCTGCTCCAAGGCCAAGCTCAGCAGCTCAGTGCTCTCCTGAAGCAGGATATTCCCCACCCCAGGAATGGCTGCTGGCCCAGGAGCAATCCCAGTGCCAGGCACGGGGGGAGCAGAACGCTGCCAGTGCCTGCACAGTGTCAACCTCCAAACCTTGTCTCGGCAGCTTGGCACACACAGGAGGAACCAGAGCTCCAGGGGCTGGAAAACAGCATTGCCTGGGAGCCCTGGGGTGACTCGCATGGAGCGGGGGAGGACTGGGGCACTGCTTTCATCTCTGGGGTCCCAGCACAGGAAGGACGTGGAGCTGCTGGAGTGAGTCCAGAGAAAGCCACAGAGAAGCTCTGAGGGCTGAAGCCCCTCTGCTCTGGAGCCAGGCTGGGAGAGCTGGGAGTGCTCACCTGGAGAAGAGAAGGTTCCAGGGAGAGCTCCGAGCCCCTTGCAGGGCCTAAACGGGCTCCAGGAGAGCTGGAGAGGGACTGGGGACAAGGCATGGAGGGACAGGACACAGGGAATGGCTTCAAATGGACAGAGGGCAGGGTTAGGTGGGATATTGGGAAGGAATTCTTCCCTGTGAGGGTGGGGAGGCCCTGGCACAGGGTGCCCAGAGCAGCTGTGGCTGAGTGTCCAAGGCTAGGCTGGACAGGGCTTGGAGCAGCCTGGGACAGTGGAAGGTGTCCCTGCTCACGGCAGGGAGTGGATTGGGATGAGCTTTAAGGTCCTTCCAACCCAAACCATTCTGGTAGTCTACGATTTTATTTTCATATTTCAAACACGCTGCTCAGGCCAGCAGCACGTCTCTTTTCTCTTGATGCAAACACTGAAGCACTGTGGACTCACACTGACTATTCTGAGCCAGCTTTCTCCTAGAGGTCTCCCGAAGAATTCAGGACCTTCACATTTTGTTCCTTTGTTTGGTCTTATTTAATTGTTTCCCCAAGCTTGTGCCTGGGAAAGCTCTGCCTTGGGAGAGGGGCAATGTTAACCATTACAGGAACACTTCCCAAGGGTTTAACACAGGGAAAGGAACAAACCAAGCAGGCAAGTGGTGACATCAAAGTTGCACTGATGGAAATCCCCTAATCCTATAAATCCTTCCCGCTTTAATTGGTGTTAAAACAAAGATAATCTTATCTCAGCCCTATAAAAGAAGGGATAGGATGTTCTTTCTAAAAGCCTCTCTAGAAGCCCTCGTAAACTTGACAAACATTCCGTGTTTCCAGCCCAAGGAGAACAACTTTAATCCTAAAGGAAACAGGAAAGCAAAAAGGGATCTTTTCCTGGACAAGAGCCCTTTAAGTGTCCCCAGCCCCCATGATCCTGGTGCCAATTTGGAGTCACACCCCGGCACTGTGGGGGTGCTGGGGACAGGCACAGACCCCCCAGGACCAGACATGGACTGGGGGCACCAGAGCAGGCATGGACCAGGCAGTGTCTGCACATCCCCAGGTCTGAGCAGAGCCAGGATCAGACCCGGGATGGATTTGTGCCTCCCCCTCCAGGTACTCCACGTGCATCTGCGGCTGCCCAATGTTTTTACCTGTCTCGTCTCCACTCCCTTGTCCCAGATGTTGGAGGAGCAGTTTCAGAGCCTGCAATGGGGTCTCTGAAGGAACCCCCACCTGACCCAGAGGCCCCAGTCCAGTGCGCAGCCAATGGCACTATTCCCAAATCGCTCTGCCTTGACTTCCCCCGCACCACGAGCCCTCCCACCCCACGCTCCCTTCCCCATCTCCAGCAGAGCCCTGCAGACCCCCTCCAGGTGTCCTTCCCAGGGCACAAGCAGCTCTTCCAGGTGGAGCTGGGGGTGGCCAGGAACCCTTGGAGTGGGAGCAGGCATGTTTAATCATCACATTTTAATGCTGCTTAGCACCCAGTTGGGACAGGTTCAAAGTGCCAGTTGGTTTGGCGCCAGCAGCCACTTTCCAGATGACAGCACTGCTCTGTGTCAGCCCTGGGTGCTGAGCGGAACTGGCAGAAGGGTGATTAAAAATGGGCCATTATGGTGGGTTAAGTCACTGGAGGAGCTGCACAGAACCTTTCCTTCCTGGCCTGCAGTGAGTAGAGAAGCTGCGGGGAGGCAGCACGGTTCACATTGCCCACCTGTGCTTGCCAAAATGCCCCGAAGGAGGCTTAGGAAAGGCAAAACCTCAGGAGAACCAACCTTCCTCCAAAAAAAGCTCCCAAGTGCACTGGCAATGGAGGGCTGTTCCAGGGAAGGCCACCAGGATGCTGGAGCACATGGTGGGCAAGGAGAGGCTGAGGATGGATGTGAGCCTGGAGAAGAAAAGGCAAAGGAGAGGCCTTGCTGCTGTCTGCGGGGTGTGAGGAAGATGGAGCCAGACCTCAGAAGGAAGGCAAGACTCAAGCTGGCACATGGAAAATTCCAGCTTGACACAAGGACATTTTTCACCACGAGGGAGGTCAAGTACTGGGAGGAGGGACCAGAACAGGGATCCACATCCTCGGAGACAGTCACAGCCTCTCCCTGGGAACTGAGCTGCTTTCCTGCCACTCCAGCTGCCCACAGCCAACTGAGCTTCCACTTCTCAAGGTCCAGGAATAGTCTTCAGGAGCAGACTGGGAAAAAATTCACTTTCCCCTTTGTTAAAGCAATCCCAGTGGAAGCGAGGTCCCTTCCCCACAGTGGAGCCCCTCGGTGCTGTTACCACCATGGCTCAGGGACTGCAGAGCCAGCCTGCGACTCCAGCTCCGCTCCACAACTCCATCTGTCCCTGCCACCTCGGATTCCCTCACATCCCAACAGCCACACTTCTGGTGCTCAGACGTTTTCAGGGCTTCCCCAGCAACCTGAGCTGAAGCAGCTCCAGCCAGCAGTGAGCTGACATTGGGACACTGTGTTTGTTCTTGCAGAGTGAACTGCAAGGATAACCCAAAATCGCTGTGCCCACAGGCACCTGAGCTGCCAAAAAGCTGGGGCTCCATTGAAACAGGCCCCTCATGGCTGGGATCATTAAGGTTGAAAAGCCTTCTGAGATCCTCTGAGTCCAACTGCCAACACAGCACTGCCAGGGCCACCACCAAATACCACACCCACAGACACATTGAACAATTCCAGGGATTGGTGATTCCATCACTGCCCTGGGCAACCAGTGTCAATGTCTGAGCACCCTTTCCGTGAAGGAATTTTCCCTAATATCCAATCTAAACCTCCCCTGGCCCAGCCTGAGGCCGTTCCCTCTCCTCCTGTCCCTGTTCCCTGGCAGCAGAGCCCGACCCCCCCGGCTGCCCCCTCCTGTCAGGGACTTGTGCAGAGCCACAAGGTCCCCCCTGAGCCTCCTTTGCTCCAGCCTGAGCCCCCCCAGCCCCCTCAGCCACTGCTCATGAGACCTGTGCTCCAGCCCCTTGACCAAGGAAGTCCAAGGAAGGAAGACACATCTCTGCAATCAACACAGGAATTTTTGACAGAAAACAGGAAATACGATGTGGGGCTGTACAATGAAGACTAAGAAAACCACTGTCACCTCCAACTCTTCCCAAAGAGCATCTTGAACCATCCCACACATGAGAACCACCGGCATGGCCATGTCAAGATCACCCTGTGCCAGGGACGTGCATGTAAGGAAAGATAAAGTAGGGATTTTAGACATTATTTCCTAGGAAATCTTTTATAAAGCCTCCCTGTGTAGCAGGAGTGTAACGACTGCCACAATTCATGGCTGTACAAACACCCAGGAGCAATTCCCACTGTCTACATTCCCTGTGCACTCCATGTGTCATTGGGCTGTAGTGCTTGTGCAGCATCGAGGGCTGTGAGGGATCAACATCAGAGGGAGGAAGCTGAGCCCTCAGTCCCCAGGCCCCCATTCCACTGATAACTTTCTCTGAAAGGATGCTCTGATGAGGGAAAACCAGCAGCAAATAATTATCTCTCTAAATCCATCAGGAGCAGTGCTCAATGGAGGGATCTGAGAGCCGAGCATGCCGGAAAACAGATGGGAAGAGGCAATTTTCAACAGCTCATAATTCCCATTATTTGGGTGGGTTTTGCCTGCATCCATCAAAATGCACCTTCCACATCTGAAAGCTTTCTTCCACCAGATTTCATACGTCCAAACTCCAAGATCTTCCTACTCCCACTGGAAAGCAGCACAAGGAACTTGAGACAGAAAAGATGTGAGGTCGCTCAAAGAGAAGGTCGGGAGATGCTGGCTGGTGTCAGCCATGCGAAGGTTGAACCCAGCCCCTGCCTCTGTGCATTTAAAGTAACTCTCTGTAAATCAGGGTCTTCCCTGCTTCCCAGATTTCCAGGGCTCTCCCCCTGTGCTTGAGGGCTGGCTGCCAGCCCCGGCGTGAGCACGGAACAGGTTCCCAGAGATGCCAACAAAGCCATCAAGGACAGAGAGTACAAATGAACCCCCGTGAATAATAACCAAAATAGCCTCAAATAAAGTTGCTGCTGCCCCCAGGAAAAGGCAATTCATATTTTTATAATGAAAATTAATTCTGAACCAAAAATGACAGTGAAGGAGTAAAAATGCATCTTAAAAAGTCATGAACTGGCAGCAGGAAAAACAGCAGGAAATACAGCAGTTGGTAAAAGCAGTGGAAAGAACAGGGTCCTTAAGACTAACAGCAACAAGATGGGAATCAAGAACACAAGAAAAATGAAGCCATAGTCAAGAGATGGGCCTGCCCCCAAAATATGGGAAAATCATCCACTGTGCCACAGAAAGAAAGGGATATTTAATCACATAGTGTGTGCATGGAGAGGGATTGTTTCATAACCAACACTTCCCTAAAATTTTCCATTCCTCCTGGTGTAGGAGGAACATCGGCTATGGGCTGCCCGAGCAGGATTAGATAACTGGGACCCAAGAGCTTTAAGGCTCAGCCAAGGAACTCTGTGATGCGGCTGCTGGTGTTTATGAAATCCCGCACTGTGAGGCCATTCCAGGGAAGCAGACACATGGATCATGCCATGCCAAAGGATCTCCAAGGGCAGGAGGTGCTCAGCTCTCCTGGCCAAGGTGATGGCACCACTGCCAGGGGTGAAGAGTGGAACAAGCGACTTGAAATAAAGTCCCCTGATACCTTTTCTTGGTGTTATTTGGCTCTGCAGAGTGGGCTCAGACACTCGGAGCATCCTCCCAGCCCCGTTCTGCACAACGTGGTTCTTGGATTACGTGCTACAGAGAAACCAGGATGGGAGACAGCGAGGGGGCTTCAGAGAACAGGCTGAGTGTGAGGGCCCAGCATGGAGCTGCAGCAATGGATCCACAAGATCTCAGATGGAGAGGACCCTCTTCTCAGCTCTGGTGAGATGCCCCTGCAGAGCTGCCCCCAGCCCTGGGGTCCCAGCACGGGAAGGACGTGGAGGTGTTGGAACAAGTCCAGAGGAGGCCACGGAGCTGCTCCAAGGGCTGAAGCCCCTCTGCTCTGGAGCCAGGCTGGGAGAGCTGGGGGTGTTCACCTGGAGAAGAGAAGGCTCCAGGGAGAGCTCAGAGCCCCTTCCAGAGACTAAAGGGGCTCCAGGAGAGCTGGAGAGGGACTGGGGACAAGGCATGGAGGGACAGGACACAGGGAATGGCTTCAAATGGACAGAGGGCAGGGTTAGGTGGGATATTGGGAAGGAATTCCTCCCTGTGAGGGTTTGGAGGCCCTGGCACAGGGTGCCCAGAGCAGCTGGGGCTGCTCCTGGATCCCTGGCAGTGTCCAAGGCCAGGCGTCTCGTGTGAAGCACGCGGGGACAGTGGAAGGTGTCCCTGCCCATGGCAGGGGTTTGAATGAGATAAGCTTGAAGGTCCTTTCAACCCAAACCATTCCGGGATCCTTTGAAGACAGAGAGTGCCCAACGCATTGGGTCAGGCCTGGATGTGATGTGAGAACTTGCACAGGCAGTGTGGCACAAACAACAATTTCCCTCTGCAGCGAAAATGCAGAGATTTGGGCTTCTTAATCCTCAGGCTGCCCGAGCGCTGAGCTCACTTGGCTGAGAGGGGTCCCAGTCGTTCTCCAGGGACCTTCACTGCCTTTCCCCAAGGTTAGCCACTCCCAAAGCCCATGGCATGGCTGGGGCTGACACCAGGATTTCCTCTGTCTGCAGAGGAGAGGGGGAAGGCAGCCACGCTGCCTCGGTGAGAAGCAGCTGGGATATTTGGAAAAGGGGCTGCGGTCGGAGAAGGGTTTTCTTCAAAGCACGAGACTCCTGGAGCAGTTCCAGGCAGAGCTGGGAGCAGGACAGATGGCAGAGCCCCACTAATCCAGACGGGCAAGCCAAGCCCAGCACTGTGCAGCTCCCTGGGACGCTGCCAAGCGCCAGCTCCCGCTTGCAAGGCCCCACTGGCTCGTACAGATTAACCCTGCCCCGAGAAGGTCCCGTGGGGAGACACTCCTGTTTGGGAAGATTTGAGCTCTGATTGATGAAGGATGTGGGACTGGAGCAGAGAGAAGCGAGCAGAGCCAGGCTGGAGCATGGAGTGCACATCCCAGCCCTCTCCTGCTGTAATCCTCACCAGCAGAGTGCAAACCCCTGAAATTCCCCAACCTGACACATCCCCATCCTTCATCCCAGCAGGAACGTGCTGCAGCGCAGGGATGTTAACAAGGAATTGCCTTACTAGTAGGGGAGGACCTCACTGCTCTCAACAACTGCTTGTAAGGAGGTGGTTGTAAGGTAGGGGCTGGACTCTTCTCCCAGTAACAAGTGATGGGACAAGAGGAAATGGCATCAAGTCGTGCCAAGGAAGGTTTAGATTGGGTATCAGGAAAAATTTCTTCATGGAAAGGGTATTGGACCAGGCTGCCCTGGGCAGTGCTCACCATCCCTGGAAGTGTTCAAAGCAGGTTTAGAGGTGGTGCTCAGGGACAGGATTTAGTGGTGGACCTGGCAGTGCTGCATGAACAGTTGGACCCGATGGTCTTAGAGGACTCTTCCAATCTGCTCCTGCTTCTTTTGGCTCCCTCTGCAATGCTGCAGAGCCTGGGTTTCCACAGAAAGGCAATGTCACGGGCAAGGACACACAGACTGACTGCAGGCAGCTTGCTAGGCAGAGCTCTGCTTGGCAGGACAAGGACCAAGAGACCCTGTTTTGCCATCAGCAACTCTGCCAGGACTAAACACAAGCTCCTCCAGCATCTTTAGGATGCTTCGACTCTTCCTACCTTGTGACTTCTCCTCCCCCCACTCTCTGGGGTACCTCAGGCCACTGCTTTTGCTCCTGTGATTTCACCTGCTCCCATGGCAAACCATGGGTACGTGTGCCCCCAGCTGGTGCCCTGCCATCCTTCCACACAGGGACCTCAGCAACCCTCGTGATCATCACGGTAGGATGGAATGTGGAGACTGCTCTGCTCCCGTGCTGGTCCCTCACGCTGTCCTCCTGCGCTGCTGGCCCTGCTCTTGCTCTCTGGCTGGTCCAACACGAGGTATGGATGGATGGCACCTCTGGGAGGAGGTACCAAAAAAGTGATGAGAAAACTCACAGAACCCCAGACTGGTTTGGGTTGAAGGGACGTTAAAGATCATCATGTTCCACCCGCTGCCATGGGCAGGGACCCCTTCCACTATCCCAGGCTGCTCCAAGCCCCATCCAACCTGGCCTTGGACACTGCCAGGGATCCAGGGGCAGCCCCAGCTGCTCTGGGCACCCTGTGCCAGGGCCTCCCCACCCTCACAGGGGAGAATTCCTTCCCAATATCCCATCTAAGCCTGCCTTCTGTCCATTCCCTGTGTCGTGTCCCTCCATCCCCTGTTCCCAGTCCCTCTCCAACTCTCCTGGAGCCCCTTTAGGCCCTGCAAGGGGCTCTGAGCTCTCCCTGGAGCCTTCTCTTGTGCAGGTGAGCACCCCCAGCTCTCCCAGCCTTTCCTCATAGAGGAGCCCAGGACCAGTGATGTGAGGTCTCCTTGAGACAGAGACACAAGGAGCTGTCACTGCTCCGTGCTTGGCTGGCAGCTGTGGAAGGCCCATGGCTCTCATGCCACTGGGCACCTTCATTTGTCTTTGGGCATTTCTGTACCAGGAGCTCCAGTCGAGGACTTCTGGCTTTAAAGTGAAAGAGAAGAGGTTTAGATTAGAAATTCTTCCCTGTGAGGGTGGGGAGGCCCTGGCACAGGGTGCCCAGAGCAGCTGTGGCTGCCCCTGGATCCCTGGCAGTGTCCAAGGCCAGGTTGGACAGTGCTTGGAGCAGCCTGGGATAGTGGGAGGTGTCCCTGCCGTGGCAGAGGTGGGACTGGATGAGCTTTAAGGTCCCTCCCAACCCAAACCATGGGGTCTGACTGGTCCCTCCAGGCAGTGAGCAGCAAATCCAAGCGGGCACAGCTGTCCCAGGGAACCCCTGGCTCTCCCCGTGTCCAGAGCAGGGATCACCAAACCACAGACCAGGCTGCACGCACAATCCGGCAGCGGGAGAGGGCTGGAGGCAGCTCATGGTGTGTCCCTCAGCCTGACCACGGGCCCTGGTCCAGCCCACACAGCCTGTCCTGGGGGCACACGCTGGGCTGGGGCTGTGCCCTGGGGACTGCTCATCCCTGGGAAGCACCAGCACACAGAGCACAGCAGGGCCCTGTGCTGGCCACCACTGCCCTCCAGTCCATCCCAGCACAGGCAGTGCCATGGAACTGGAACCCAGATACTCCCAGGACTGCTCTCGCTGGTCTAGAGCTGAAAATTAAATTAAAACCGCGACAGGGACAGTTAATTAAAGCAGATTAGTGCGAGACTAATTAGGGACGCTGACACTGCAACCATCAAGCCCTGTGATGTTAATTAGCTGTTCATTAATGTCAGCTCCCTGTTCAGTACAGAAATATGAACTGCTGATCTCCTGGGCTTCACGTGCAGCAGAGCACACGGGATCACTCGGTCACCTCCCCCGGGGGCGTGTCCCGCCTTGTCACCACCCCGCAGAAACACTGTCACCAACAAGGGTGTCACCCTCACCACCACCGAGACACTCCCCACCACCTGTGAGAGCCTCACCACCACCACCAGCAGGGCCCTCACCACCAGCACCAGTGAGACCCTCACCACCAACACTGAGAGCCTCACCACCACCAAGAGAGAGACCCTCACCACCACCCAGCACAGAGACACAGCCACCACTGACAGAAATACGCCGTCCCCACCCTGTGCCCCATAGCCAGGAGGGCCCCCCCACAGCACCATGCACAGCAGGACAGCCCAGCACCCCCTGTGAGCGCTGGCCATGTCCCTCATGGACACCTTGCCCCGTGTCACTGTCAGGAAGCTGAGTAATGCCCAGCATCCACCCACAGCACTTCCTAAAACTGGCACCCACTGACTCCCACAAGATGGACAGACCTTGTTTCTCCTCATCCTAAGCCTTGAAAAGGTACTAGGAGATAGAATTATGGAGTTGTTGGGGTTGGAAAAGCCCTCTAAGATCACTGAGTCCAACTGTCAACCCAGCTCTGCTGTGTTCACCACTAACCCACGTCCCCAAGTGCCACACCCACATGTTTTTTGAACGCTTCCAGGGATGGTGACTCCATCACTGCCCTGGGCAGCCTGGTTCAGTGCATGATCACCTTTTTCATGAAGAAATTTTTCCAGTATCCAGCCTGAACTTCCCCAGCACAGTTTGAGGGTTTGAGGCCGTTCCCTCTCCTCCTGTCCCTGTTCCCTGCGAGCAGAGCCCGACCCCCCCGGCTGCCCCCTCCTCTCAGGGAGTTGTGCAGAGCCACAAGGTCCCCCCTGAGCCTCCTTTGCTCCAGGCTGAGCCCCTTTCCCAGCTCCCTCAGCTGCTTCTGGAGCTCCAGACCCTTCCTCAGTCCTTTTCCTTCCCTGGACACGCTCCCATCCCACCATTGAGGCCAGAGTTGGGACACAAAGAATAAGGCTGGAGGACACTGAAAAACCACTGAGATCCTTGGCTGGGAGCACTCAGGACTGTCGGGAGCACAGCTGGTACTCCAGGGGGCACAGCCTGGTTATAAGGAACATGCACAGCAACTGCTGGGAGAACACACGAGGGCTGCAGGGATCAGAACGTGGGTGTTCGAGGCAGGCAGAGGGTTCTGGGGGACACAAAGGTTACAGGGAGCACACAGGTGCTGCAGAGAGCACATGCTGCGGGAACTCCACACGTGCTTGTAGGAACTCCACACACGGTTGTAGGAACTCCACACGTGCTTGTAGAGACCCCACACAGCAACTGTGTGGGGCACACACAGGGTTGTATGGGGCACACACAGGATTGTGTTGGGCACACACAGGATTGTGTGGGGCACACACAGGGTTGTATGGGGCACACACAGGATTGTGTGGGGCACACACAGGGGTTGTAGGAAGCACAAACAGGTTGTGGGAAGCACACACACACCGCACAGAGCACAGACAGGCTGTAGGGATCTCCAACAGCCCACAGGGAGCACACAACAGACTGCAGGGAGCACACACAGGGTGTAGGGAGCAGAGGTTGTAGGGACACACACACAGGCTGAAAGGAGCTCCCACAGGGCTGTAGGGCTAACAGGGAGGCTGAAGGGAGCTCCCACAGGGCTGTAGGGCTAACAGGGAGGCTGAAGGGAGCTCACACAGGGCTGTAGGGATAACAGGGAGGCTGAAGGGAGCTCACACAGGGCTGTAGGGATAACAGGGAGGCTGAAGGGAGCTCACACAGGGTGCAGGAGCACAGAGGGAGCTGAGGGAGCCACCAGTGGCTCTTGGGCTGCGCCCACTCATAGTGCAGCATGAGCCATGGGCACCATGCACCCCACTGCACCCCCAGCCTGCTGACTTCAGCCCCCCGTGAGCTCTTTGGCTGCCTGGTATCACCCCAGCCACAGGGCCTGCCTGCCCCACACAGCCCCTAGCAGGGTCCTGGGACACGGGAGTGCTCCTGTGCCTGGTGACAGTCACAGTGTTGAGTGCTGAGTTGTCACCCAGAGGAAATGCAGCTGCGATGGAGCATCTCCCAAAGATAGTCCAGCTGCCGGGCTGTGCCAACCCCCAAACCTTGCACATCCCTCCAACACGGTCACATTCCCCCCACACACCCAGAACCAAGCTGCACCTTCACTTCTCACCGTGGAAAACACAGGAAGGTGCTCAGGCCTTCTCTAACCCGTACCCTGCTCCAGCACCGCAAGAAACCCTGCGGATGATGCTTCCAACAGCACCACCCTGGGCTAGTGGAGGGCACCCCTGCCCATGGCAGGGGGTGGAACCAGATGAGGTTTAAGGTCCCTTCCAACCCAAACCATGCTGTGGTTCTGTGTTTTAGCCAGCTCTGGAGGAAAAAGGTGTCTCCTGTGGGTGTGCAAATGGGTGATGGGTGGGAGCCAAGAGGGGACATCCTAATGGGAAGCAATCAGACTCCACTGCTCCTCCTCCCCCAGAGCATATTTAGAGCTTTCAGAAAGAAACAAAACTTGTTTATCTTAACGCTAATCAATTTATAGCAATCAAAATAAAACCCATTAGGAGCCATTCTCCATTTGAATTTCAAAGAGGCTTCTGACCCCAGGAGGCTCCCAGCTGATTGATTAGAAATTTCTGACACTAATGTGTGTCTTCGAAGGGTCCAGTGTGGCTTTAATTCCTCTCTCCTGAGACACTGATCGTGTGTTAACATCTGTCAGCCCCTTCCTGCACTTAGGGGAGGGGAAATTCATGAACACACGGAGTTGCCTGGCACAGCTGGGGAGAAGGCGGCATTTGCTAGCTTAAACAGCTTCCAGGAATCCCTTGGGGCAAATCATTTGCATGATCCTTTTCTCATTGGGCAAAAAAAGAGCTGGAGTGCACCAAGAAATGAAAAGCAGTGATGCAGAGCGGAGGCAGAGAGTGGAGGGTTAGAGCTCAGGGCTGGGATTTGGCTTTTGCATCCCAGCTTTGCCCCAGACTCCTTGTGTCCCTTACAGCCACAGGAAACACAGGATGGGTTGGGTTGGAAGGGACCTTAAAGATCATTTCATTCCAACTCCCCTGCCATGGGCAGGAACACCTTCCACTCATCCCTGGCTTCCTCCAGAAAAACCACAGACGGCACAAGGGAAAAAAGAAAAATCCTCAAGCCCAAGACACATTCCCATTGCTCCCAGGCTTTTGTTTTTAATCACGCTCCCAGTTTGGAAACTACAGCCTTCACTTTTGGTGGGCAGGAATTCATATCCTTCAAGGGCATTCCATGACCCAAAGAGGATTGGGTCAGTCCTGGGCAACCCTGCTCCCCTTCTGTGGGGGAGGAAACAGAGTAACAGCAATGAAACACATAGGAGAGGTGATTTTTATCTGGAGAGGTGATTTCTATCTGGAGATAGATGTAGGGAGGAGCCTTCATCCTCCAGGATGGAACACGCTTGGTCCACCCGTGGTTTGTAAAGTGGAGATGAGCACACCTGACCCCACTTGGGGACAGACCTAAAGGACAGAGCTCCTGGTCGTGGCATGGGGTCCTGCCCAGCCAGGGGACATTTCCTGCATGTGCAGGTGCAGACGATGCCCTGCCAGACCTCCTGCCTTGAGGGCACCACCCTGCTGACCACAGACCCCTTTACTGGAGCTGGACACACACGGCTGGGCAAGAAAGGGCATTTTTTTGGTTGGGAGATTGAAATAATTGACCCAGCGATGGAGGGATTTGACCCTTTACCCCACACCTCCTTGTCTGATGCAGAAAAGCTGAGGGTGGTCGAACACTCAGGCTCAGGATCTATCCATGGAGGGATTGATGGGAGGACAGCACGGGAACAGCGTAATCCCTCGCATGCTTCTCCATCCGCACAAAGGAAAGGGGTGGAGAAGGGGTGGGAGGAGAAGGGGTAAATCTGTCCATGCAAGGGCAAACAGCAAGAGAAGCAGGCAGAGGCTCCCTGCTGCCTCCACCCCGCTCCCACTGACATCCATCCATCCATCCATCCGTCCATCCCCTGCGCGGCGCTCCCGGGTGGCACCGAGCGCCTCTCACTTTCAGCAGATTAAAGCAGCTAATCTGGTTAATGAAGGCAAATCAGTCCAGTGCTGCTGCTCTTCCCTGCAGCAGGGCGGGGGTCACAGAGCAGAGCTCTGCAGCCCTGCTGCAGCCCGGGGCTCCCAGTGCTGAGCCGCTGGTGCTGCAGTGTCCCGAGGGGCCAGGCTGGGCTGTCACCGCCCCGGTGGGCAGGCAAGGGCAGCACATGTGGCAGGAGGCACCTGGGGCTCGCAGGAGCCTTTGGCCTCTGCCCCATCCCACCCAGGAGACACTGCCAGGCCCTGGGTGCAGGACAGGACACGGGGAATTGGTGTGGGTGTGGTGGGGCTGGCCGGAGCAAAGGTCCTTGGGCAGGGGAGGGATGCAGCAGCAGGGCTGGGGGGGAAGCAAGGGCTGTCCTGGGATGCATTACAGATGGCACCAGAGCAAGGAACGAGATGAGCTTTAAGGTCCCTTCCATCCCAAACCAGTCCACGATCCAAAGGATGCTGCGCCGGGGACTTGCTGTCCTCGGGCCCTCCTGCAGCCCAGGAGGCAGTGGAGGGGGGCATCTCTCCACCCTGGCACCAGAGGGAGGAACCACTGCTGCCAAGGCCATCACACAGGTCACACCCTAAGGACACCTCCCTCCTTTTCCACCAGCATCCCCAGCTGGGCAGCCCAGTGCCCGTGGTGCCAACAGGGGATGGGAGGCACGGGATGGGCTGTTGGCAATGTCCGCACAAAGGTCCCCTCAGTGGCTGCTGCCAGCAGGACCAGGGCAGAGAGGACATTGCCCACGCTCTCACAGGCACTGCTGGGTCTTCTCAGCGCCCCTGGGGCTGGGCCCTCCCCAGCCATGCACAGATTTGGGGTTCAGGGTCCTGCCCCTCATCCCTTTGCTCTTTGATACCCTGGTGGCCGGTCCTCAGCTAAAGCCCAACGCCCAGCAATGAACCATCTTGTTTGACATGCTCCAAAACGTGGAGAAGTCCCTCATCTCATTAGCTTGCTCTAGTGGTTAATCACTTAGAAACACATGCCTAATTTTTTAAATTTGTTTAGCTTCAGTTTAACCCTACCAGTTCTTGTTATCCCTTCCTTTGGAAGATCAAAAGCCCTTTAGAGGCTGGGCTTTCCTCTTGGTAATCATCTCACCTAATCTTCATTAGGAGAAGTCACTGAGCCACAGAGCTTTTCAGTCCCCAATGGAAGGGCATTTTCCACAGCTCTTGGGACCACATTTGTCTTTCCCTGCAGCATCCTCCAGGTTTATTTTTCGTATCCCACTTGAACCTTGCAGAGCAGGGTGCTCTGCTCACCTGGAGGCATTTTTGCTCACCTGGAGGCATTTTTATGACCTCAGGCTACAGGACAGACAAATTTTGCATTTAAATTCTTCATCTGAGATGTGGCTTGGCACAACCTCCCAAACTTCCTCACTTGCTGCTCACTGTTTTATCAGCAGAGATTTTCCACTCCCTACCACTTACAGCAGGTCTGGGTGCTGCTGACCCATGCCGGGGTCCTCTGTCCCCTCATGCACCTGAAGATCATATTTAGAATCACAGAATAGTTCAGGTTGGAAAAGTCCTCCGGGATCATTGAGTCCAACCCAGCACTGCCATGCCCCACCACGTAAACCATGTCCCCAGGTGCCACACCAACAGTGACTCCATCACTGCCCTGGGAAGCCTCTTCCTGTTTGACAACCCTTTTGGTGATTAAATCTTTCCTAATATCCACTGTAAACCTCCCCTGGCTCAACTTGAGGCTTTTTCCCCTCGTTTCACCCCTTGTTACTTGAGGAGCAATCCCATTACCTCAAGATGGCCCCAGCACCCTACCAGGGCTCACTCTGTCTCCAGAGCAGAGGTGGTGCTTGGGTCAAGCTGGCATCATGGTCCTGGCACAGGAGCACCCATGGCATCCCAGCAGGGATGGTGGGAAGGCACCTTTGAGGTGTCCAGGCCACTCTCCAGCTCACAGAAGGGCTCAGTCCTAAGGGCTCAGGGCAGCTGCCTGCAGCCAAGCCTTGGAAGTCTCTGAGGATGGTGATGCTCAACCTCTCTGGGAACTTCTCTGCTTTTCCAAAGCCCATCCTGAGCCTCCCAAGCCGCAGCTTGTAGCTGCTATTCCTTCCTACAGGACCTGGCACCACCAGTGGGGGCCTGGCTCCTTCCTTTTTCAATGGCCCCACACAGAGCTGTGGCTGTGCTGAGATCCCTTCTTGGCTTTCCTTCCCCAGGTTCCCTGCACTGCGCTGAAATCAGCTTGGGCCAAGCTCCAGCCAAAGCAGCAGCAGTTCAAGCCACATCCCTCCACCATTCCATACAGCACATGATCCAACCCTGCTGCTCAGGAGTTGGGAAAGAGCCTCCTGAGACATGAGATAAACGCCTCTGGCAGCCCAAGAGTACTGAGATCTGCAGCAGAGCTCAACCCCTCCAAAAATCCCCATCCAGCCTGAAAATCACAGAATATGCTGAGCGGGAATGGAGTCACAATGATCATCAAGTCCAGCTCCTGGCCCTGCACAGACACTCCAACAATCCCACCCTGGGCATCCCTGGCAGCGCTGCCCAAACGCTCCTGGAGCTCTGGCAGCCTCGGGGCCGTGCCCATTCCCTGGGGAGCCTGGGCAGTGCCCAGCACCCTCTGGGGGAAGAGCCTTTCCTGAGATCCAACCTAAACCTCCCCTGACACAGCCTCAGCCATTGCCTTGAGTCCTGTCCCTGGCCATCACAGAGCAGAGATCAGTGCCTGCCCCTCCTCTGCCCTCATGAGCAAACTGTGCTGAGTGTCCCCTCAGTCCCCTCCTGTCCCAGTGGCATCCATCAGGCCCACCAAGGGTGACCCCCCACTGCACAAAGCGTGGGTGACATCCCCAGACAGGCACAGGCTGAGGTGGATGCCGAGGATGTCGACCCTGATGATGCTGAACAAGGAGCTGCCCTGAGCACCCCACGGGCTGGGGCAGGGGGTGACGAGTGACACAGGACGTCCCAGCATCCCCAGATCAGCCGGGTTTGCCAGAGCTGCAGTCGCTGGCGGCGAGTGACAGAAGATCTCCAGGTGCCGAATGACTGGGCAAGAACTCGGCAGAAGAAATTCAGCAGTGACAAAAGGAAACGAATGCACTTGGGGGAAAAGAGCCCTAATTATACAAACACAATGATGGGCACTAAATTAGCTATTAACATGCGGGGAGGGGATCTCGGCAGCACTAGAGATAATGCTCTGAAAACATCAGTTCAAAGCTCATCCATCATCAAAAAAAATGAGAAAATGTAAGGAATAATGAAGAAAGGAGCCCAGTGCAGAGCAGGAA
>NW_008238341.1:673059-677886 GCF_000691975.1 Corvus brachyrhynchos
GGGGGTGGCCACCCAAAGACAAGGGCGTGAGGGAGCTGATAAAAATGATTAGGGACACAGAGCAGCCTCCATATGGAGAGTCAATCAACTCAGAGCTTCCACGTGAAAAGAGGCCACTCAGGGAGGGAAATAAAGCCATCAGGAATATGGGAGACATGAATGGGAATAGATTGCTTGCAATTTCATACAGTGTGCAAGGACATATTTTTTAACATGGTGCATAATTAAATTGCATAACTTACTGCCACGGGCACCCTGGGCACTGGAAATATGAACAGCACAGCAGGGGACAGGAGGAATCATCACTCATCCACCCCTTATTTCTCTCCTGTCTGGCCAGTACAGAGCTCCGCAGACCAACCAACACCAGGGTGTTCCTGGAAAGGTCATGTTTACCCCTCACACATCGTCCTGCCCAACACATGGGGACCTTGGACACCTCCTGGATGTTTCTGGGTCTGCCCAGACCAACTGCTCGGCACCCTTGGTACCTCCAGCTACCAACAGCTGCAGCCAACAGCTTTCCAAGAGACACAAGCTGGGGGATGTCCATGCTCCAGCCCCACACACAGCTCCTGGTGAACCACGTCAACAATGCCAACACCTGGAACTGAATGTGGAGGGGCTGCCAAACAGAGACTGCAGGGCAAGGGACAGATGCCACCTCCCCACGAGAGCAGCACTGTGGAGGTTGCACTGAGGAACCTGGACTGTGTCCCTGGAACCCCAGCATGCCATGATGTCACACTGTGGAGAGCAGCCTGTATCCCCAGACCCCCCAGCATTCCCTGATGTCCCACCATGAACCGTGAACTCTGTCCCTGCAGCCCCAGTTTCCCATGATGTCACACTATGGACCAGACTGTGGCCCTCAGCATCCTGTGATGTCCCAGTATGGAGTGTGGACTGTGTCCCTGTCACCTCTGACATGACCTGTCACCACAGACATGACCACAGGAGCAGGATCTCTGGAGCCCTGGTCCCTGCCCCTGCACTGTGTGCCTGACCCTGCCCACCCACCCCCTGTGCTAAATCACAGCGCCTGCACGTGCATTTAAACCTGTCCTAGGAGGCTGCTCCAATCCTCTGCTGGCCTCCCAGAGCCTTCTGTGGAATAAGAAACCACCCCCAAACAGATCAAAGATGTCCACAGAGAGCCTGTTTAAGGGGAAAGAGCTTCTGGGCTTCCCATTTGAGGGGTATGTTTCCCTTCATGCTCAGCCCAGTGATTAGTGCTCGCCAGGGAATCGGAGCTGCAAAATGAATTTGAGAAGACAGAGCAGTGTCAGGCTGTTAGAGGCTCAAAAAGGATCTTGGCTCCCCTGAGCCCCAAGGCTGAGCACTTACCATTCACATTTAACAACCAAACGCTTCCAAGGCAGGCAGAGGCCTCCCCGCTCACCTCTCCCTGCCCGACCTGTCTCCGAGGACACCATTAGCACCTGGAAAGGGAGAAGCCACGGCCTTGGCAGCGCTCGGGGCTGGCCCCGGTGCTGCCGAGCGAGGCGGGGGCTGCACGAGAGCCAGGGCTGCGAGACAGCCTCACGCGCCGGGGCTCGGGAAACGGCCGCCCAGAGGGCTGCGGTGGATGCTGCTTGTCCTCCTGCCAGCCCTGACTGTTTTGGAAAGTTTGGTTGAGCTCCGTTTGGCTGCCTCGGAGTTATTCAAGCACAGAAAGGGGGTTATTGCTTACAGGGGGGCTCCGATTTTTTTTCTTCCGAGCGCGGTTCGGGTGAGGAAGCCCAGATTTGGGCTGCCCGCGCAGCTCCTGCAGGAAGGCGATGCAGAGTCATGGCGAAGTCAGCAGAGCCATTTAAAAGCATGTCTTCAGAGCTCCCGGGTCTGCTCTGCAGCCGGGGCAAGAGGCACCTTCTCCACAGCCCAAACATGTCCATTGCCACCTTCCCCCGCGCCCCCTCCACGCCTCTGGCAACTGCCGCTCTCCTCGCCAGGCAGAAGGCTTGGCAGGAAAAGCTGGACAGGAGCAGGTAGGGCTGCTCCAGGCTGCACCACGAACCACCCCAGGAGCCGGGACACCCCCTCCCCTCCCTCAGCTGCTCGCCAGCCTCATGCTGATCATAAAGAAACCTCTGTGCGTCTCCAGGGAAGCGGGACTTAGAGAGGGGCACAAAGCCTCCCGCAGCTGTGTGTTTGCAAACAACCCAGCTGAGCTGTGAAGAGGGGCTGAAAGCAGTAATTGTCTTTAATTAAAGGAGGTTGGAGGCATCTCAAGCTTTGACAAAAGACATTTCCAGTCTGCTAGCAGCTCCAGCACTCAGTGCCTCTGCAGCCGCAACCCGGCCGGGGGTTCAAAGGCGGCGGGTGACGGTGGGGACATGGGGACATCAGTCCTGGGGTGCAGATGCAGCAGTGCCAGGGCAGTGCCACACACCCGCAGGGCACGAGAGAAGGACACACCCGCGCTCCAAGGGGGATGCAGGCAGTCAGCAGGATGTGATACCTGCGACTCCTACAAACCTCGTGCCTGGCACCAGATGCGGGCCAGATGTGCTTGTGTGGGGACCCAGCAGCTGCCTGAGGCATCCCACCCTCCTGGTGGACCTGGCTGCACGTGTCTGTGTCCAGGGCTGTCACTTCAGCCCTGCTGGGGTCTCCCTGGTCCCCCCTGCTGTGGCACCCGGAGGTGCTGCACACAGCCGGCCCACAGACCAGACACCAAGAGCGCTGCTGCTGCAGCTCCTCCCAGGATAATTAATGAATCCTGCTTATTAGTGAGCTACCTGGGCTGGCGTGGAGCTCTGTCATGGTGCTGCATCCTTGCAAGCTTGCGTTGGGTTCCACAGCCCAGCCCACAGCCTGAGCTGGCACACCAGACCCCCACCCGCATGGATGCTGTCCCCACAAAGCCCTTCCCAGGGCTGGGCCTTGCTCCCAGCTGTGCTCTGAGCACCAGCAAGATCACAATGTGCTCCTGAAGCTCGGGGTACTGCAGCTCAGGGTAGCAAAATGTCCTCCTTCCCACCTCTCCTCCATCCTGCAGGGCTGAGGCTCCCCAGGGAGGGCCTGTTGCCTGCCATCCTCTGCTTCCTCCCTCCCACCTTTGCTTTTGGCCTTCCAGCACATCAGCATGCAGGAAATCACTACGCTGGTTTCCATGGAAACCCCATCATGGGAGGGGCACTCCCAAAATGTATTAAACAGTCGTTCTGGCACAGCTTTGGTGTCCCACGTGTCCTGCTCCCCCACCCCTGGCCTGGCAACCCCCTGGCAAGTCCCTCCTGGGCTCACCCACAGCCCTTCTGAGCCCTGGGGTCAGGAAACCTGGGATGGAGGGAGGAATTCTGCTTCCAGAGAAACATCACTGCCTCTCTTCTCATTTGCCCAGAGCAGCTGTGGCTGCCCCTGGATCCCTGGCAGTGTCCAAGACCAGGCTGGACGGGGCTTGGAGCAGCCTGGGAGAGTGGAAGATGTCCCTGCCCGTGGCAGGGGTGGGACTGGGTGAGGTTGTTTAAGGTCTCTTCAACCCAAACCATTCCAGGATTCTTTAGGCAGGACTGAGCAGCAAACCTGCACCTGGCTTCAGTCTGAACCCTCTGCTCAGCTCTGCACACTCTGCTCCAGCTGTTTTCCCACGTGTCCCCCCTCATCCCATGCTCTCACCCACTCCATGTCTGCCTTGCAGCTGGCAGTGCTGGAAAACCAGCCCTTGGACAAGGGTAAATCCCCACCATGGCTCCTGCAGAGGTGCAGAGAGCCAGAAACACCCAAAATCACATCCCAGAGGACACACCCTGCGTGCTGGGCAGGTCCCCACGCGAATATTTTTGCCTGGGAAATCCTGGAAAGAGCAGCCGCGCTCTAATTCAAGAGAAACAAAAACAAACTGGGATCACTTCCATCTGTGCCAGACAGCAAAAAAACTTTCAAGAAGAAGAAAGAAAAAAAAAAAAAAAGACCAGTTCTAATTATAGGGTATCATGAAGAGACACACGCTCAGATTTGTCACTCTGCTCCCGATTAGCCGTACACACGGTGACAACATGAGTGAGTGAGCACCGGGCAGAGTGACATTCCTCTCCTGCTTTTCCTCTGGAAAGCAGGAACAGGACCAGAGTAAGCTCTCACCAAGGGTGAGCCAGTGCCTCCTGCCATTTCCTTTTATAGAATCCCTACGGTAGGAGAAGCCCTCAGGGATCATCGAGTCCAGCCATTAACCCAGCACTGTCAGATCCACCACTGAACATGTCCCCAAGTGCCACATCCAGTCGTTGTTTGAACACCTCCAGGAATGGGGTCTCCACAGCTGCCCTGGGCAGCCTGTGCCAATGCCTGAGCACCCTTTCTATGAAGAAATTTCCCTAATATCCAACTAAACCTCCCCTGGCCCAGCCTGAGGCCGTTCCCTCTCCTCCTGTCCCTGTTCCCTGCGAGCAGAGCCCGACCCCCCCCGGCTGCCCCCTCCTGTCAGGGACTTGTGCAGAGCCACAAGGTCCCCCCGGAGCCTCCTTTGCTCCAGGCTGAGCCCCGCCAGCTCCCTCAGCCACTCCTCATGCTCCAGACCTTTCCCCAGCTCTATTCCTGTCTCTGGACATGCTCCAGGAAGGTTCTCAGGCTGGGATTTGCCTGGATGGAAAAGCAAGCTGGAGAAAACCTGGAGATTATTTTTCCTACAATGGCTCCCTCGTCTCTTATTCTTCAGTTGGTGCCACAGGTTCACTCCCAGGGTGTAAACTGAGAGTAAAACACCACCATTCCTGCCTGCATCCATGTGGGAGCTGAGGCAGGTGCCTGTGAAGGTGACAGGATGGCAGTGCTCGCTGTCCCCACACCAGGACAAACAGCACTGCAAGGGCAAAGGAAGGCAGG
>NW_008238341.1:677925-684170 GCF_000691975.1 Corvus brachyrhynchos
GTTTCTTCTATTCCTGTTTTCCCCGCTTTTCCTCATTCTGTTTTATTAATGAGGCTGCATGGATGCACTGAAAGGCTCAGAATTAATTTTGCTCTCTGTGCTGCAAGGAAAGGTCTGCAGCAGGAGCATTTCCACTGGGATAAACCCTCCTAAGCTTCCTGCCTCCATCTCTGGGAATCCTCTAGGTGATGGCTGGCACGAGGGAGCAGCTCCAGCATCCACAGCCTGGGCAGCCTGAAGAATCACCTCCTCCTCCTCTTCCTTCCTTGAGATCCCTGAGAGCCAAAGGTGGTTCTGTAGGATCCCAAACCATCTAGCTGGGGTTGAATGGGGAATCTGCCAAAATAATCCTCTGGGATCGTGGTGACAGCAATATGGACAGACACTGGAGAACTGTCACATGAGATGAGGGATAAGCAAAAAGGAAGAGGAAGGAAAGGGGCAGAGAAAGGCTCAGGAAAAACAGTTGGTTCCACTGAAATGTCTCAGGAGAGAGATCAGCCCCTCAGAAATTCCCAGGTAAGGGTCTGATGCCCAACAGTGTCCTGCATCCTGCCTGTTCCACACACGTGGGCACTTCAGGCCCCTGCCTGGAGCAGCAGCCCCCATCCATCCATCCATTCAGCATGTCCTGGGGGGTGCAGACACCCTGCCCAGGAAGGGCTGTCCTGAGGGGCAGGCACAAAGAGGAACAGTGTGATGGGAACCACTCCCTGCTGCCCGACAGCCAACAGGGCCCCGGCGCTGCACAGCCCCTCCTGCCTCCCCCTGGAGCCTCCCGAGAGCCCAAGAGCCATAAAAAGGCACATCTGGGGAGTTCCATGGAGTGTGCTGTCTGCTGCTCCTGCAGCCACTGCAGAAGTCAAGATGATCTTTTCTAAAGCCATCCAGGCTGGGAGAAATGCCTCGGGGAGCAAAGCAAGAGTGCTACTCTGCTCCATGGGCTCCACTTCACGGTAATCCTGACTGCTCGGGAGGGTTTGGGCACTTCGATAGTTTGAATGACAAAGCCTTTCTCACGTGGCCATTTATTGTTCACTCTGCTCCTCTTCCTGTCCAGCTGCAGGTGTAACAACCACAGGGCTCTTGGGATCATAATGGTTTGGAAGGAAATTGCTGGCTGTGGTTTCAGCCTTAAAAATGGTCCTGAGCACAGGGTCTCTGTGAGCTCCAGAAGTGCCAATAGCCTGAAAGTGCCAAAAGACTCTAAAAGTAGGAGGTTGTCATCACTGAAAACTGTCAGCGCCCAGCTCCTGAAGATATTCTCTCAAAATGCAGAATTTGAATTTGCTCCTGGTCATAGGAGTTATTTCCAGCCTGTGGATCTCCAAGGAGACCCTCCCTTGCTGGTGCAGGGATGCTGCTGCACCATCACTGTGATACCCGCAGCCCTTCACGGTGGTAGGGGCCAGCCCAGGTGCCTGGGATGTGTTTGGGAGCAGAACCCTACACTCAAGCATCAAGATTCCCACTGGCCAGCTGAAAACATCACTTTCTGCAAAGGTCTCTCTGGTTTCTGACACAAGGAGCAAAGCCAAGATCCCTGGGTTACCTCCAAGGGCTCCGTGAAGATGCCAACACCTCGGCAGGTGTCATTCCAACATGCTGAGGAGAAGAGATCTCAACCTTTGAAGATCTTGCTGCAGAAACCTGGAAAGGCTTCACAGGCTGTCACAATGTGTTCACACAGGTCCCCTTCTGGGTGCCAAGGCACAGAGCTGGTGGCTCCAGGTCTGACCACGACCTTTTCCTGCCTCCCCTTCCCAGGCTGCTTTCCAGACCCAGTGACTTCTACTTTCCTCACGCTGTTCCCTGTTCCCCATTTTCCAGTCTTCAAGACCTGCCATCCTGCAAATCACCAGTGTCTCTGGTACTACAGCCAGTTTCCCCACTTCTTGGACTCCAGCTTCTTTGGGGAGCACCCAAAGAAGGTCCACGAGGATGGGGAAGGGTCTGGAGGGGGAGGCAGGAGGTGTTTAAGTTCCAACCACCCACGCAAAGGCTGGGCATCACAGATCAGTGTCACCAAACTTAAGGTCTCCTTCAAAACACGATAATATTGTGTATTTTGCTTGGCCAAACCTAATTAAACCTTGTTTGAAGTTTGGCCTGTGTTAACAAAGCCGTTGTATGAACTATGAACACTTCGATTCCATTTCCCAACCTTTATGAGGACTTTTCTGTACAGTTCCCAGTGATAGATTATGTTTCTAAGGCATATGGGGAACAATAATGAGTTTCCCTGGAGCTAATTAAGCTAATCATGGCTTCTAGATTAAATTCTCTGTAAGGTTTTTACCTTGTGTGGCTAAAATCAAAGAGCTGTGCTCTTACTGAGCACATCTGAGTCATCTGACATCAGAAAAACTTTAAATCAGTGCAGAGGATGTCTGAGGGTATTTCCCAAAATTAAATGTTCAACACAATCTCTTGGCTTTGGCCAGACTTGCTGAAAAATCTTAAATGAAAAAGAAAAAATCCTCAAAAGCAGTATTTTCTCCAATTTTCCTCAAGTGACATATGAAGGATATTCTCCTGTTGCCCTATAAAAATCCAGTACTGTGAGGAATTCAAGGAAAAATCCTCTCCCCCCCGCCAAGATCTCTGAGTGCTTTCAATCAAAGGAAAAAACTAATGGCAAAAAACACATTCCCTTCTTTTTAAGGCAATAATGAGTTAAAATCCTGGAATCCTGGGCCTGAATCCCAGCTATTCATTCCAGTTCCTATTAATGTTTACCACTTTTCTAAGAAAAAAAAAAAGGGGGGGGAGGGGGGGAAGGGGAGGCCAAGGAAGGAGAGAGACGAACAAATGCTGCTCTCCCACCGGCGTCGGCACAGGATGCTGCCAGAGCTGCTATTCCCTGCTCACATGGGTGTAACACCAGGAATGTGGTATTTGATCCAAAATGCTGTTTCATCTGTAAAAATAAGTCAGGGGGAGATTTTCTCCTGGTCCACATCAGCTCCAGGAAAGCACCGTGTTACTGCGTGTCCCTGTGCCCAGAGGGACAGAGGGGACACCACCCCCAGGTCTGCTTTCACCCACCTCCCCCATCTCCTCGCCGATCCCAGCACAATGGGGTGGAGGGAGCAGCCTGTCCCAGAGTAGGAAGGGGGGCAGAGACCATCCCTGCAGCTCTGTGTGATCTTCAAGGTCCCTTCCAACCCAAACCATTGCGAGACCTAGAGCAGAGGGATGACGGGGCTGGGGCAAAGGGACTGGGAAGCAGCAGCTGTGGCAGACAGTGGCAATGCAAAACTCCACCATGTTTCTCTGAGAAATCCTGGGAATGGTCATCATTTCCATCAGGAAACTACCACTGGGTTTTGCTGGACCTGAGATCTCCATCCCTCCCTCCAAGCCAAGGGATCGTGACCTGCCCGCACTGATAAAGGAGAAGGTGCTGTTCCCCTCTGGGCTCCCGTGGGCTGCTCTTGGGTCGCCTTGTGCATCCTGCTGAGGTCTTTCCTACACCATCACAGCAGGGCTGGGAGAGCTCTGCAACCTCCTACTGCTCGAAACCCACTCTCATGTCCTGGGAAACCTCATCTCCTCCCTTTCTCTGTACAGAAAATACTTTTGTGGAAGGTCTCAGTCCATTCCTTGTCTTGAAAGCAAAACGAGAAAGGAACTCTCATTTCCTTTGTTTCCCAAGAAAGTGTATTTCCTCAGAAGCTGCATTTCTTATTCCAAGGTGAGTGGTCCATCTCCCTCCTCCGGTAGCACACCTCTTGCCCCACTCCTGGACCATCTGTGACCCTCCCTGTGAGATCAGCATCTCTTGGGGCTTCACAGCTCCAGCAAATCAGTACCTCAACCCCCCTGTCTGACACCCCCTTGGTCTGTCAAGCTCCCCTGGGTCCCATTCCAGCCTCCCAAAGCCCAAACTCCAACAGGAACGTGCAGAGGACAAGCACCAGGCAGGTGTGGAGTGGCTCCCAGTGAGCAGCTGCAGTCTCCACCACAGCCCTAATTGGATTCACAACATGGAGAGGTCAGCGAGAAGAATCAAAGCCATGGAAAGAAAGACGCTGTATTCTTGCTTCCCAGACAGAGAGGGAGGAGAGGGAGAAGCCCCAAAAGCAGTATCCAACAATGCCACTGAGCCTTGGCCGGCTGGGAGCATTCAAATTGTCAACAAGCCTGTAGAAAAGGCAGACAAATTCCTGTTTTGTACTTGGGAAGGAGCCAGGTGATGTAATCATCTTCGAGGATGATGGTGGAATACTTTCCATTCCAGCAGTAACTCAAGATGTTAAATAGCAGCCACTAAAGTTAAACATTGCTAAATCAGCCTGTCAGGGCAGCACCTACCTAAGGGGGTGTAGGGAGAGGGCTGATGGGGCAGGGCACACTCAGCATTCACTTTCCACACACCGTGAGGCAACAGGGTGTTTCAGAGATGGAGGAAAAGCTACTTGCTAAATGAGGCAGTTGTGGCTATTTTAGGGTTGCAATGTCAGTACCAGTCAAACAAGGCTGTGCCAGCTCCAGGACTGGGTCAGCGAGGGATTAAAGGAAGGTAGGGATAGTGCAACCAACCTGTGTGCACTTAGGGAAAATAGATTAAGGCAAACTAGCCTTGTACGGGTTTTTGATGCAAGTACGAGATTGACTGGGGGGTGATGGCATTAATGTCACACACCCAAACCTCTGCAGAGCCTTCTCCTGGCTAACACACGGGATATTTTGATTCTGAAATCAGTGGCTCCACCGACACCGTGGGACATCCTCGATGAATTAAAACTTGGCAGGCGGAGGCGGCGCGGCCGGAGATCTGAGCGGGGCTGTTTCTGCTGCAGCCAACAAATGTGGTTCGTGCCTCTGGGCTGTTTAACATTTTTATCAATGACCCAGGAGAAAGCCCAAAGCGTTCCCAATAAAGTTAGCTGTTGACATGGAAGCTGTGGTGTGGTAAATACTGAGAATGATGGGTTCCTGATACAGCAATCCCAACGCCTTGGGGAGCTGGGCACAAGCAAGGAATGTGCATTTCAGTACAAACGTGTCAAATGACACCTACACGGACAGGGATGTGGTCCCAGTCCCCCCAGTCCCACAAGGAAGGACAAGGATCCTTCAAAAGCACCCAGAGAAATGCCATTGCCAAAGTGGTTAAACAAAGGGGGGATGGAGGCAGAGGGAATCTCAGCATCCCCTCTGGCATGCAGCTGATCACCATGAGCAGCCTGTATGTGCAGAGCTAGATCTGCCAAGGGAAAGGCTAAAGCAGTGCCAAGGGCTGGGAAGAGCCAAAAAAGTTGGCTGAAAACCTTACCAGAGGACCAGGGGCCAAAGATTACCCTTAAACAGGCACACTGAGCACAGAGGTGTGGTGATGGATGAAGCTCTCTGAGGTGGGAGCGCCAGGCACAGCGGGGTAAGAAGGCAGGGACAACCTCTGGAAGCATTTAATGGGCAGTTCTCTGCCTCTGGAAACATTTCCAGCACAATTGGCTGTATCTGCTCCAGTTCAACCAGGAATGCTTTCTGGAAGAACTCGATTACCCCTAGAGCACAATTTATTGGCTGGGTCCAGCACTATCAGTGGAGGCCCAGACCCGAAACAGGCACGGAGCCATAAATAGCCTCTTATCATGAAAACATCACGTCCTCGTGGGCCGTGACTGTGAGACAGCTCGGACAGGCCCTGCTCCGGCACATTGGGAAGCTGCTCCGAGCCCTCAGCACGTACTTGGCCCCCTCCAAATCCCAAGCACAGCTTGGCTGCTTCCCACCCTCTGTGCCGGAGGGATGGCTCAGGGTCCTTGTCACACGTGCTTGTCACGCCTGTTCCCGTGTCCCCCACACACAGTGGGGTGGTGGCCGGTCTGCAGGCCTATCATGGCAGGGAAGGGGACACTGCTGAGCCCTCGGGCTTCCCTCAGGGGAGACCCAGCTCCAGCTTGAGCTGGAAAATCAGAGAATCCCAGAATGGTTTGGGTTGAAAGGACCTTAAAGCTCATCCAGTGCCAGCCCCTGCCATGGGCAGGGACACCTCCCACTATTCCAGGTTGCTCCAAGCCCCATCCAGCCTGGCCTTGGACACTGCCAGGGATCCAGGGGCAGCCACAGCTGCTCTGGGCACCCTGTGCCAGGCCCTCCCCAACCTCATAGCCAGGAATTCCTTCCTAATATCTCACCTAACCCTACCCTCTGTCCATTTGAAGCCATTCCCTGTGTCCTGTCCCTCCATGCCTTGTCCCCAGTCCCTCTCCAGCTCTCCTGGAGCCCCTTCAGGC
>NW_008238341.1:684198-710541 GCF_000691975.1 Corvus brachyrhynchos
CCCCTGGGGCCTCCTCCGCGCCGGGTGACCCCCCCCGGCTCTCCCAGCCTGGGTCGCCAGAGCAGAGGGGCTCCAGCCCTGGGAGCAGCTCCGTGGCCTCCTCTGGACTGGCTCCAGCAGCTCCACGTCCTTCTGATGTTGGGGACCCCAGAGCTGGAGGCAGCTCTGCAGGGGGGTCTCACAGAAGTGGAGTAGAGGGGCAGAGAACAGAGAGGAGGGCCAAGGAGAAGATAGCTGCCAGCCTGAATCTGACCTGGCTTCTCCTCTTCCCCTCAGGTCACCAGCTCCTCTCCTCCTCAGGCCTATGACCCCAAGGGATGACACCACATGTCTCTGACAGCCAGAGAGTGTCACCACCAGCTTCTGCAGGGCAAAACTATCCCTTGTCACCCCAGCACGACCAGGACTCCTGGTGCTCGGTGCTGTAAGAGCACAACAAAGAATGCAGGAGCAGAGATATTCTGCTGTGATGGAGAGGAGCTGCAGAAGGGATGAAGGGTCGAATTGCTGAGAGCAGCAGCCATCAGCTGCTGTCCCTGAGCAGGCACAGGCCGTGCTGCAGCGTCCATCCGCTGTCCAGCCAGCCCGGCGAGAGCGGCAGCACAATGGCTCTGCCTCCGCTGTGGCTGAGCAGAGCCAATGGATACGGGAGGCAGAGGGAGAAATGCGCTTAATGTGCTGCATGGGAGGGACGGGGAGGGGAGGGAAGGGGGGAGGCGCAGACAAAGAACAGGGAGATGGAGAGAAAAGACGCAGGCAGGGAGCAGAAGGTGAAGCGGGGAGGACGGGGCTGGGGGAGGCGCGTGCGTGGAGCCCCTCACCAGCGAGGAGCTGGGGAGCGAGTGGAGAGCAGCGGAGAGGAGAGGAGTGGGCAGCCAGCCCCTCGCAGGGCCCTGCGGGAGCGGCAAGCCAGGCCCAGCGAAATGAAAATCTCTTAACCACACAGAATTGTTAACTGCCCCCAAATCCTTTTGTGCTGGGGCTGCGAGCTTAGAAGAGCTTAAGCTGTTAGATGCATGAACTTCCTCCATAAATATCCCTTGTGCACACTGCCGCGAGCAGGCTGGCGCGCTATTAGCCAGATGAAAACCCAGCGGAGAAAATGAGCAACTCCTTCCAGCTGCACAGAGGGGTTGTCCATTCCTTGGGATGCCCTTCTCCACCTGAACGCCTTGGTGGGGCAGGACCACGGCCCCCCACGCTCCCTGCCACGTCGTGTTTGGGCGCCTGAGTGTGCGAGAGAACTTCACCCCGAAAGCCAGCTCGGATTTGCTTTTGTTTTGCTTCTGGAAAGGGGCCCAGATTCCCTCCCACCCCTGGAAACAAGAGCAAACCTGCCAGCCACATGTAGGAGTGAGTCCCCCAAGCCAGGCAGCTCCGCCGCTGCCTCCACAGGGAGCAGGGGCAGGGACCCGGCGGGAGGAGGGCAGGGATGCAGGGATACATCCCGCGCTCCTTCCCGAGCAGAGCTGGGGTAACCGGCCCCTTCCCAGCCCTTTGTGGGGCTCACTGCGAGGGCTGGGAGAGGATGGGGATGCCATGGCTGTCCTGCCAACTCTGTGGCTGGCTCTCCTCCCAGTCCCCGCTCCTCTTCTGGGGGCTGCCAGGGAAAAATGGAGAGGCTGTCCCAGTCTGGCACAATCCTGGGGTCCCATCCAGCCCTGATTCCACCCCACATGAGAAGGAGAATGGGAAGGGGGGGAAGGGGAAGGAGGAAAGGGGAAGGCAAAGGCAAAGAGGGAAGGGAAAGGGAAAGAAAAGAAGAGGGGAAGAAGGGAATAGGAAGGGGAAGGGGAAGGGAGTAGGAAGGTGAAGGGAATAAGAAGATGAAGAGGGAGGGGAAGGGGAAACGGAAGGGGAAGGAAAGGGGAAAGAGAACGGGAAGGGTAATGGGAAGGGGAAAGGGGAAAAGGAAGGGAAAAGGAAAAGAAAAAGGGAAGGGAAAGGGGAAGGGAGGCAGCCCCGGAGCCAGCTGCCCCATGGAGACGATGGGCTGCCGGCCACCGCGTGATTAATGAGGGCGGGGAGCGCGGGGCCGGCGCGCGCCAGCACCGGCTGCAGAAACAGCTGCCGAGGTACCGGACCTCCCAAAATCCTGCTGCTGCCCAGACAAAGAGGGGACCGGCCTCCCCCTCCACCTCGGCCCCGCTCCTGCCTGCTCCGCTCCCCCCCGGCCCTACACGGACAGGGCTCTGCAGGAGGGGTCCTGGGAGCCCCGGGACGTGCGAGGGGACTGTCCCTTGGCTGGGCTGGCAGGGGCACCGGGGAGCTCCCCAAGAAAGCCCAGCCGCATCAGAGCAAAGCACTGTGCAGGGCTGGGTCTGCTCGGGGAAAACACAGGCTGAGATGGAAAAGCTGCCATGAATCATTGGGGCTTTCTGGTGCTGCTACGGATGCTTCACTTGGGAGTTGTAAAACCCCCGTCTGCCCTCCGAGGCAGGGATTAGCCGGGCTCAGTTTCCAGCAGTACTTCCTTGCTGTCCCCATCCCCATCCCTGCTAAGGCTGGAAGACACTTGATCTGCCCGAGCTCGGTGGGAAGAGGCGTTCAGCGGCTAAGTGAGGAGTAGCTGAAATCGGGGATATTAAATGATCCCCACAGCACACCAGGACCTGAATTTTGGTGCATGAGCAGCCCAGCCACCAGCAGCAGACATGGAGCCCTCTCCACAGGGACCATACAGCCTGCAGTCCCTACCGAGCAGTCAGACTGTCCGTCCCCCTCTCCAGTCTGTCTGTCTCCCACTACCAGCACCTTCCCTGTGCTTGGTTCCACCTGGCCACCCCTTCACAGCCAAAAGAGAGGAGACACAGCTCCTTCCTTGGCTCTGCAGTGGCCACCGATGTATCTATAATTGGTCTCAGAGAAGCCCTGGCTCTGCTCGGAGTGTGCCGATGCTATCGGAACCGCAGAGGGATTTGGATGCTCAAATGGGGGAAAAAGATCCTGTTTGCCAAACTCTGTGGTTTGCTCCATGCATGGCACAGATGCAGGTGCCCATCACACAGCTCTGGGGTCCCACCTCCCTCCCAGCAACCCCAGGAGCGCCTTTCTCAACCTTTCCAAGCCCATGTGTGACTGGACAAGAACACAGACATCAGTTCAGGGAGGGGGTGCCGAGCCTCTTGCTGGCCTGGGAGGGACCACACCGGCTCCATGGTGTTCAGCTGAGCTCAGCAGGCACTCATGGAGTCTGCTTTGAACATCTACAGGGGCAGGAGAACATCTACAGAGGCAGAACATTTACAGGGCAGGAAACCTCAGGCTGTTGAGGAGCCCAGGGGCCAGGTAGCTCTGAACAGCCCAGGACCATGTCCCACCCTGGGCCATTTGCACCTCACCAGGACAACACTGTAGACAACTTGTGTGGATGCTAAAAAGCTTGAAGCAGAGAAATTCTCCAGCTTTCTGCCAGCATCCTGTGAAAGTCTTGCCTTTCTCACGCAGGCTAGCTGAAAACAGTGAAGAGGTTTTTGTAAACTAATTCTCTATCTTGCACCTGTTGTTTGTTATGCACGGTCTGTTGATATTGACTGGAGAAAATATTTTGAAATGGGTGTTGTAGGGTCTGAATCAATCATCCTGGGAGGTGGATGGTCAAAGGACCAACAACCTTATGCCATTCAAGTGAACCAAGTTATAGAAATGAGTCTGTGAATTATTAAATGATTCCATTCTTCCTGGACCTGAACTCTATGTCGTTATTCTCGCCATCCCTGGTACAACAGCGACAAACTTGCTCCCTCCCACTGCACCCTTTTGGGAGCCTGCATTCCCACTCCCCTCATCCCAGAAGCGACTCAGCCCATGCCAAAGCACACAGCACAAACCAACAGCAGAACAGCCCCAGTATTTGGGGAGGCAACTGCAGATTGGTGGCATGCACCACACGTGTGTACCTCCAAAACCTGGAGAGCACAGATGGCACCAGCAACAGGTGCCAGCCCTGAACCCAGTGGCTCTGGGGATCTGGAGGTCATGCACAGCCTCTGCAACGGATGGATGAGCCTGGGGCAGGTAGTGAGGAGCTGGGGAAGGAGTCAGCCTCCACACACGCCCCTCTGCCACCCCGCCCAAGGAGGTCCCTCCCAGGTGGTTCATGCAGATCCCAGATGCAAATCCCGAGTGCCCCCACCAGCAGTGAGGTGAGTGCAGGAGTGAGCCCAGGGCCCATGGTTACCTCTGCAGACGGTCCCGTTCTCCACCGACTCGTAGCCGGCCCGGCACATGCAGCGGCCAATGGGCACCAGCCACTCGCCATCGCCATTGCAGTACAGCTTGATGGGCACGTCCACCTCCTCGGCGTTGGCAATGCACGTCCCCCTGGCTGCCACCAGCGAGGTACTCTCTGCTCCCGACAGGGTTTCTTGGAAGACGGCCCCGTTCTGGATCACACGGGGACATTTGCGGTAGAAGACACGGACAGCGATCAGGGACATGCAGCCCCCATAGTCCTGGAAGGCCAGGTAGAAACCATTCTTGGAGACAGGCCCAAAACTGCGCACCTCAGTGTTGATCTTCATCACCCGTCCACCTAGGTCCACCTGTGAGAAGCTCTCGTCAGCAGCAATCGTGTCCACCTTCATCCAAGGATTCTCCATCCAGTTAGGAAAAGTCTTGGTGGCCGAGTCAAAGTCCGACTCGAAATAGTACAGGTTAAAAGTCTCCTTACAGGAGCCTGGGACGTTTGGGATGCTGCTGCAGTCCCGGACAGAAAATTTCATCTCCACGTGGATGCGGTGTGCTCCTCGCCTCCGGATGTACTTGGTCCGCAGCCAGTTGTTCTGGCTGGATTCGAAGACGTTGCACACCTGGTAGGTGCGGATCGTGTTCATGTTCTCATCGTACCCACTCACCTCTTCCCACTGCGGGCAGGACACACACAGTCAAGGGGCTGCACTGAACAGATGCTCCCCACCCTCCTCGCCTCTTCCCATCCCCACTATGTGCCAAGTAGGTTCTGCCAGCACCAGCTGCCCCACTCTGTGCCCACCTCATCCCACAGGCTGCCCCAGAGTGCCCGGCACCTCATCCCAGCACCCCCCTGCAGGTGCCCTGGACCTGCCTGGGCAGGGTTTGACCTACACCATGCCCCAGGCAAGCTCCACACTGTGGGGACAAAGTGGCCCCTTGGGGCTGCCTCACTGCCACCAGCACCACGCTCCATGCCTGGATTCAGGGTGAAGCCTCTCTGCTGCTGGTGGGACAGCGAGGCCACTGCTCTGCAGAAATGGTTTTAGCAGGGGCAGTGCCCATGGCCGCACTGCACGGCTGTGCCCCTGGCACACGAGCACAGTGCCCTTAGCACAGGGATTCCCACGATGGGTACAGACATGGCAGGCAGGACCAGCTCCCTCACAAGACCTCCTGGCTGGCTGCAGCCAGTGCCTCTTCCCAGGAGCAGGACGGGACCATGGCCAATCCTGCTGTGTTCCAGAAAGGGAGATGCTGGATGAGCCCTCATCCCTGCCCCTTTGAGGGTCAAATGCTTTGGGTGCCTCCAGCAGGTGTGCTCAGGTCCCAGCCCCAGCTCCCCTAAACTGAATCTATGGGATGCAGACATGCCTATGAGCCGTGCCATGACAGCAACATCCTTCTCAGCAAGACAGCTCGGAGCTGACAGATTTCCCCATGGGAAGCTCTGCCCAGCTCCCCGCAGCTGACTGACTACCAGCTCTGGAGGAAGCTCCTTAGAATTACAGAAGAGAATATCCTGAGCTGGAAGGGACCCACAAGGATCATCAAGTCAACCTCCTGGCCCTGCACAGACACCCCAGCAATCCCCCCCCTGTGCTTGAGAGTAGTGTCCAAATGTTCCTGGAGCTCTGGCAGCCTCGGGGCCGTGCCCCTTCCCTGGGGAGCCTGGGCAGTACCCAGCACCCTCTGGGGGAAGAACCTTTTCCAAATACCCGGTCTAAACCCCCTTGACACAGTTCCAGATGTTCCCTTGGGTCCTCACAGATCTCACAGCTGCTTTGACATCTCCTGGCCTCCATCTCTCTGCCCTTTTCCCAGGCTGTTTTTTTCCCAAATCCTCCAGCGCTTGTTGTCTCCATCCTGTGTAGGATGGGGACACTTCAGGGCAGGGGATGCAGGGCATGAGCTGCAGCTGGTAACCGGCCTCTGCTCTTCTGTGGGGAGCACCAACAGGGAAGGGTCTTTGTGAGAGGAGAACCCTCAGCTCACAGAGCATCTCCCCCAGCCCAGCCCCTGCCAGAGAGCAGAGCATCTCCCTGCAGTCCCATCCCCACCCAGGGCACCCGTGTGATGCTGGCAGCAGGGACCAGAGTCCTGATGGAGTGTGACACAGTCCCAGCCAGCTGGAACTGCTCCTTCTGAACTTGTTCATAAACCTGCTCAAGTGGAAGCCAAGCTGTTTCACATGACACCCCAAGCACAACCCTGCCCTGGATGCAGGAGCACAACACCCAGGGCAGGGCAGCAGCACAGCCCAGATCCAGCACCAGTGCCATGACCAAATCCAGGGGAAATCCTGCAGGAGAAGAGCACCCCCAGCCCCTCGGGTTGCAAACGGCCGCACAAGGGCACCCAGGACTGGGGAGAGAGGCTCAGGAGATGGGAGACAGATTGCTCCTCACACATCAAGGCTCACAGCCTAACAGAAGGCTGTCAGGGAAGATCCCCAACAGCTCCAACCACTTCAGATTGGCAGTGGCTGTAAATCTGCTGCCAGGGCTGGGGGACGAGAAGAGCATCCTCGCAAAACACAGCGGGAGCATTTGCTTTGTATTCCAGAAATAAATTTGGTGTGCTAGTGGAAAATTGCAGGATCTCCCTGTTTTTCAGGGCACTGGTTGGGAGGGGAGTGAGGGAATCAAGGCACCTGGACCACTCCAGACACACACCTTGGCAGCCACCAAGACCCAGGGACCCCCCACCCACACCTGCCCAGCCCCCAGGGAGGGTAAGGACATGAGCCCAGAGAGCTCAGCCTTGGACAGGCAGGAGCAGCACATGGTGGAATGAGGGTCTCCAGGGCTTGGGATGAACAGGAGATGGTGGAGGCAGGGCTCGGGGACATCTCTGAATGGCACAAGAGCTTCAAAGCCAGACATAAAGCTACCGTTTGGGCTTTTGGGTCTCTAATAATCCCCAAAAAGGAGCACACAGTAGCTTCTGTCTTCCAGGTGATACTGGCTGCACCCAACCTGGCCAGTCACCTCTGGGAGGGATGCACTGCCTTGTCCTGCTCGTGGACATGAGGCTGGGAACACACCGCAGCATCGTCACCCATGACAAGCACAGAGCAGGGCATGATGTGCCCCTATCCCCCCTGAGGGCCCTGCCCGGAGGTGGAGACAGGAGGTGATCCCACCAACCACTGGGACTGCACTGCACTGTCCAGATGGGCATCTCCATCCTGATGGGGGACCTGGGAGCGCCCTGGGGGCCAGGCTTGGGACCCCAGCATCCTCCCACGTCGCTGCCGCAGCGCGGCTGGCTCCCGACTTCCCTTTTCCCAGATGGGAGAGAAAGTCACCCCTGTGCACCAGCCCCTGCGCTTCCTCGACGCTTAATTAGAAGCCTCTCCCTTTCTCCTGGCTCTCTAATTAACATGCCGGGAGCTCAAAAGAAGGCAGCAGCACAATAACCCAGGGAGACGGCTTCCAGCAGGCCCCGGCCTCATTACGGCCGGGCTGGGGAGCAGGAGCAGGGCGTGCTTTACATATGGAAACACCGCAAACAAGAAAGGCTGGGCCAGGAGAGAAAAAGACTTGACCTCTGCTCCCCCCCATTGTGTGCCCGTCATCCCCTCGGCGGGCGCTGGCGGGGCTGGGGCAGCTCTGCCCTTTATCATGGTGATGGGCCCGGCCAGCAGCGCCCGCGCCCGGCGACACCGCGGCCACGCTGCCCCGGCTCGGTTTAATCTCCTCAGACGAGGCTTTTCTTGGCTGTTTCTTTTCTTCTGCCAAGGCGGCTCAGATCGGGGGCATGCTGTCAGCCGGGGGGTGAGGTCCACAGAAACGTCTTCATCCAGCCCCTGCAGAGGGTGGATGGAAAGCAGGACGGAGCCTGAGCCACTGCCACGCACGGGCATGGGAAACATCTCCGGGCTTTGGCCAGGCTGGATTGGGCCACCCAAGTGCAAGGGAGCAGGTCTGGGGGGGTCGGGCACTGGGGCTGCTGCTGGTCAGCAGCGCCAGAGGTGGGCAGGATGCTCTGAAGCACCTTGATGCTTCATGTGGGACACAGAGCTATCTCCACTCTGGTTTTCTCTCATGAGCAGAAGGGTGCAGAGATCACAGAATCATGGAATGTTCTGAGTTGGAAGGGACCCAGAAGGATCATCCAGTTCCACACCTGATCCTACACAGACACCCCAGCAATCCCACCCTGTGCCTGAAAGTGCTGTCCAAATGCTCCTGGAGCTCTGGCAGCCTCGGGGCCGTGCCCATTCCCTGGGGAGCCTGGGCAGTGCCCAGCACCCTCTGGGGGATGAACCTGACGCACTGCCTTGTCCAAGCTCTTCTTTAAAGGAGCTTCTTCAGGGTGGTCTTCGGATGTGTCTCAGGGTACTCCTGGCCCTGGTACAGCAGAGAGATAGTTCTGCTGAGCCAGCAAATGTCTCTCTGTGGGACACCAGGGATGCTGGACGGTCCTTTCAGGACCTGAGCCTAATGCCCCCACGCTGCTACAAGTGACAGGCAATGGAATAACAAGTGAGACACCGGGGTTAAGTGATGGTGGTCTTGGCATGTTGTTTCTTCCTGTCGTGATTTTTAGGTGGCTGCAGGCCAGCTCTATGGAGAGTATGATTCCTCTAGCACCACACTGGTTTGACTCTGTAGGGTGGGAATTACATACCTCCAACACTGGGGTATTTTTTGGAGTATCATCTAGAAAACTACTGGAAACCTCAACTGTCACCTTCTTCTGTGCTCTTCCCACATGGCCAAGGCACTTTGCTTCAGTGCCTGACTTTTGCTGGGCCAAGCCTGCCACGTTCACATGCAGCAGAGACCCCAGAGCAGCTCCAGGTCTCCATAAGGTGATGCCTTACCCCTGATGGAGGATGCACCGTCCAGCCCAGCTCTGCTGTCGCTGTTGTGGAGTCCATCAGGGTCTCTGTGGAAGGAAGGTGAAACAAGGAGTCATTGGATGCTGATGAAAGGACTGAAGATGGAGACAGGGAAAAAGGCAGAGAGGAGCCAGCCCAGAGCTGCAGGGATGGAGTCCATCCCACACTGAAACTCCTGGCCAGGTACTGGTCCCTCCACCCAACTGCTCCCCACCCCCTGCCCACTGCTCCCTGGCCCCCATGCAGAATCATGGAATCACAGAACGTTAAGGTTGGAAATGACCTCCAGGATCATCAAGTGCAACCATTAGCCCAGCACCAAAACCATATTCATCACTAAACCATGTCCACAAGTACCACGTCCACACACCCTTTGAACACCTCCAGGGATTGGTGATTCCACCACTGCCCTGGTCCAATGCCTGACCACCCTTTCCACGAAGGAATTTTCCCTAATATCCAACCTAAACCTCCCCTGGCCCAGCCTGAGGCCGTTCCCTCTCCTCCTGTCCCTGTTCCCTGGCAGCAGAGCCCGACCCCCCCGGCTGCCCCCTCCTGTCAGGGACTTGTGCAGAGCCACAAGGTCCCCCCTGAGCCTCCTTTGCTCCAGGCTGAGCCCCCTTCCCAGCTCCCTCAGCTGCTTCTGGTCCTCCGGTCCCTTCCCAGCTCCGTTCCCTTTCCTGGACACGCTCCAGCCCCTCAATGTCTTTATTTTCATGAGGGGCCCAAAACTGACCCCAGGACTTGAGGTGGGACCTCGAGGTGCCCAGCACAGGCAATGTCTCCTGCTGTGAATGGGGATTCTTCCATCCATCAGCTCAGCTGGATTTTCCTCCTCTGAATCCCAAATCCAGGTACCTCCAGCCTAGAGCAGTTCTAGCCCTGCAGATGAGGAGCAGCCTGAGCAGGGATCCTCCATCACCTTCTAGTTTCCCAAAAGCACGATATTTTTTTCTCAGCACTTTGCACAGTAGGGAGAATCCTCAGAGATGCAGTAGGATGTGGGAACAGCACTTTTAGGACTTAAAAGTACTAAAAAATTAAACCACTGTTAAAGCTGGTTTTCCAGATGATTTGGGTTGAAATAGGTCAGGTGATGCTACCACGGACCAGCACAGACAAGTCCTCCTAAGGCACCCAACAGCAAAGCCTCCTTGCCCTTTCTGCAGCTCATGGTACTTCCAGCACTGGAACTCTTTTCATCCCAAATAGCTGTAGGTTGGTTTAACTCCATTGATGGCACAAGGAGGGGTGCTCAGGTTATGGCACCCCAATACCTGGCCCAACATGAGCAGGTGAACGTGGGCCAGCCAGCCCCATCGGAAATAAATGGGACAGACACTTGGAATCATGGAATCGTTAAGGTTGGAAAAGCCATCGAATATCATCGAGTCCAATCATTTCTGCAGCACTGCCATGTTCAGCACTAAACCACGGCTCTAAGTACCACATCTACACACTTCAACACTTCCCAGGGAGTGCTCAAAGGTGTTTTTTGGACACTTCCACAAGTGGTTTCCACAGTCTGGGTAACTCTCCGTCCTCCAGGTCTGCAGCCACGTGCTCATTGCAATACAGGGATTTTTCTGCACCACCACAAGGTTGACAGTTTAAGAGAACAGGACAATATTCCAGAGTTTGGGAAATGCAGTTTAGAAATGCTGCCCAAAGGCCTCAGCACACCGAGGCTGGACACGAGGAGAGCGTGGTGGGACAGACTGCACAGGGCAGCACACGGCCAGTGATTCTGTGCTGAGACCAGGGTTATGCCCAGAGAGGAAATTCTGTCCCTCTGCTCTGCAGGGAGAATGTGAATCTGCCCCTGACTTCAGCACATGCGCCGGGGATGCCAACTGTGCTTGCAGGGATGCTGGAAAGTGTCCATCCCACACACACTTAGAGTCCCACAATGGCTGGGGTTGGGAGGGACCTTCAAGAACATCTGGCCCCACCCTCCTGCCATGGGCAGGGACACCTTCACCCATCCCAGGTTGCTCCAAGCCCCGTCCAGCCTGGCTTTGGACACTGCCAGGGGTAGTCCCAGAATGGGAATGGAGAGTTACTGGATGTAACCATGTCCTTCTGCTGTCCTCCTCCCCCACCAAAAAAACCAAGCATTCTGCCACAAATCCCCCAAGAGCATCCCCACCTTCTCCACTTTCACTCCACTGAACAAAAACAATGGAAGAAAAGCTCAGCCTTGAGCAGACCCATCACAGAAGAGCCAGGCCTGGACGCAGAGGTGACAACTGCTCAGTGCATGTGACTTCCCCTTCCCCACTGGCACCCCAAAAAGTGCCTCGGCAGTGCTGTGCTCCCTGCACCTACTCCTGGCAGTAAATCCTCCTCAGACTGTGGCTTGTTCATTACTCCTGGTTTGAGCCAGCAGTTTCCAGTTCACAGGAAACCAGGATTTCGAAATTTGGTTTTATTCCAAGAGTAAAAGGCAAAAAATAATTCTTTTCAATTTTTCCCACTAGGAAGAGTTCTGGAAAACAGTTAATCCCGAAATGTTGTGGGTCAGATTTACGAAATTTCTTTTTAAACGGAATATTTGTTTACATAGGGCAATAATAGTGTTTATTTTATCAGAGGATCTGGCTTTTTCATTAAAACACCAGTGGCGTTTGATCTGAAAGGAAAACAACATTTTTCACCCAGTGCTAGCAAGAAGCTTTAAAAACCCCCTGAATTTGTTACTTTATCTTAACTATCAATGACAGTGGCGCATAGTAAGTACATTAATAGCAGTGACTAAAATGGAAAAGAAGATCTATTCTAAGCCATTACAAATAATTCCCCAAATAAACTTCATATTTTGAAGCATTTTGCATTTTTAAAAGCCTTTTATTTAATGAAAACTTGGTGCAGTGGAAATGTCGTGCTCGGTACGCCACTGCCCCCAACCCCTTATTCTCAGCTGAAGGATCCCCTTGGAGCTCTGCATCCACTCCGGCTGGCCAGGGACAAGGAGGAGAAGAAATTTGCAGGTTTTAAGCAAGTTTTTCCAATGGCAAATTATCTTCCCATAAAAAACACCAGATATTCCATTAATTTTAGTCTGGATTTACACCGTTCAGCTGCCAGCTGTTGGATTTCCTCTTCCTTCTACAAAGACTCTGCAGTCCAAAACCTTTCCCTCTTGTGGTGCTCACGGGTGGCAAACGATCCATCTCCAAGACAGCTAAATTAGCTCAGCTTCCTTCTTCTTCCTCCCTAAACCAGGTTCCTGTCTTTGAGGCTCCTGTTTATCACCCTTCATTGTGCAGGGGGTCCCAGGGCTGTGGTCCCCATCGCACACAGCTGCAACACTCCAGTGTGCCCCTTTTGGGGCAGTTTTTGCACCAAGTTGGTGCCCGGGCTGAAGTCCTTTTGGAGACGGAGTTATACTGAGCAGAGGGTGCCTGAATTACAGAAAATTGGGAATAACTGGTCCCCGTGAATCACAGTGACCCTGCAGGGTCAGCACAAGTGGCCCAGTCCTCTGTTTTGTCGAGGTCTCTCTGCAGGGTCTCCCTGCCTTTGTGAGAGGCAACAGCTCCTCCCAGTTTTGCATCTTCTGTGAACTTGCCTCGTATTCCTTCCAGTCCTGTCTCCAAGTCATTGGATGCTGAAGAGCATGGGGCAGTGATGAAGCCCTGCAGTGACAGGTCACCAGTCTAGTATCACCCCAGTCACTGTCACCCTTTCTGCCTGACCTGTGAGCCAGTTTCTCACCCATCACGTGACGTGTTTATCCAGCTGGGGGCTGGACAGTTTGTCCAGAAGGATCCTGTGAGAGACAGTATCAAGAGCTTTGCTGAAATCAAGAGATTCCATCTCCTGGCTTCCCTTGATCAGCCAGGTGGGTTTACCCTGTCATAGAAGGAAATCAGGTTTAATAAGCAGGAGTTCCCCTCATGAAGCCGTGCTGGCTGTGACCAATGACTACGTAGTCCTCCAGGTGTTTTTCAATACTTTTCAGAATAATGCTCTCCATGATTTTACCAGGCAATGAAGTGAGATGGACAGGCCTGTAGTTTCCAGGGTCCTCCTTCTTGCCCTTCCTGAAAATTAGGACAATGTTCACCAACTTCCAGTCAGCTGGGACCTCTCTGGAATCCCAAGACTGCTCAAAAGTCACCAAGAGAGGCTTTGCAATGACATCAGCAGCTCTCTGAGGATCTTGGATGAATCACAGAATCCCAGAGCGGTTTGGTTTGAAAGGGACCTTAAAACTCAGCTTATTCAACCCCCTGCCATGGGCAGGGACACCTTCCACTGTCCCAGTTTGCTCCAAGCCCCGTCCAGCCTGGCCTTGGACACTGCCAGGGATGGGGAGTCTGGGCAACCTCTCTGGGCAACCTGTTCCAGATGCTCATGGACATTTCTGAGTGACAGGTGACTCCAGGCCCAGGGACATCATTTGGACAAAGTTCTGCCACAGGTGCAAGCTCCACACGAGGTGTGATAAGCCCCAAGGCACTGGAACCCATCACCCTCCTAAGGCAGCTCCTCCACCTGCAGCTCCCACCGGGCTGCCTTCTGCTGCAGCCACTTCTGTGCCCATGGTGACCTGTGGTGGGCTGTCACGGCCATAGCTCCCCCAGAAGCTTCCCTGGTCCTGCCTGGGGCTGCCCCATGCTCATACAAGCACGTGGGCACCCAACAGGACCAGCTCCTGTGCTGGGGACAAAAAACACAGACCAATTCCTGGATGGGCAACCCTGAGCCCAACTGTTAATGCCTTGACAACCACCTCGGCAACTTCACTCACTGTCACAGCCACTTTCACGGTGCCATCCTGCTGGTTTGGCAGCACCACGTAACAGGGCGAGAGGCTGATGCCTCGGCAGCCCCATGAAGATCCCCGTGGTACCCAGGACATGGAGCAAAGCCATGTGGGAGCAGCAGGGGTGGGAGCCTGGCCCCTGGCCCACCTCTGGTGGCTGCGATAGCTGCAGCTCAGTGTGGCGCTCCCTCCACAGCAGCGTCCTCTCAGTGTTGTTGTTTCTGTTCTCCCCTCCCGCGTGTTTATCTGCCGCTTCACATGCTGCCCACGGCATTATAAATAAATCTGCAGCTGCTCCAAACCAGCAGACGCAACTCTGGCCCGCTTCCCACCGGGAACCGCGCTGCTCCCCACGGGACACCCGGAGACCAGTGCCTGTCCTTTTCACTTTGAAACTGTTTTCTCTGGGCAGCTTCCCGCCAGCACTGGGGCCTGTCCCCAGCACTGCTGCCTGCTCCAAGGGCACACCATTGCTCTGGAGGGACACTTGGCATCTCCAGACACATCATCACCAGCAGCCCACCACCTCCAGATGCTCAAAGCCAAGCTAAGACAGCGTCACGCTGAGGATCTGCTGTGACAATGACCAGGGTGGGGGTTCCTGTGCTTCCACATGGTCTTCTTGCTGCTCAGCCACAAGTGAGATGAGTGTGGGGGTTCGCAGCTGCACCAGCTTTTCCCATCTGGTCAGATCAGGAATGAGACTGGTGAACAGAACTGGGAGGGGAGGACGAGTCTGGGATCATGCTGGGTGCTGGTGGTGCCAGGCCATCAGCACGGGCTGGCCAGGAGTGGGGATGGAGAGTGGCAGGACCAAGGGACAGTGGCGGAGGCTGGAGGTGAAGGGGATTAACAGAGGAGCTGTGCACACTGCAGACACACTTCTCTCCATCCGGAAAAATAACTTCCATGGCGTTTTGCCAATTCAGACCAATTTAGAGCATCTGGACCTGAGTTTCTCAGAAGTCCTGGCAAATCCTTCACATTCACAGGCTCCAAGCTCATCCAGATAAAGAAACAGCTGGACAAATAAATAGCCCCACAGATAGCTGGAGCCTCCACCCTCATTTTTCCACCCACAACTTTTTCCCTTCCCCTTTCACTCCTCACGCCAGCTCCTCTCTCAGGGTAGGACACTTGCCAGGATTTTAATCCTGGTCCAATATTGTCAACACAGGGAGCAAGCTTCTTGTGGACCCATAACCACATCAGCTGTGGCCAGTGCTGGATACGCAAAGCAGGCAAGAAGCTCCCAGCCCGCTGTGATGGGTTGGGAGCAAAGTCATCCTAAGGCAGAGACAGTGGGAGATCGCTCCTTGTCACCATGTCCCTTACGTGACCTGGAAACCCATCTAAAACACCACATCAGCTCCAGGCTGGAGGGACACTCAGCGTCAGAGCCCAGCCAGGTGGAGCAAGATCAGGATCTGCACTGGAGACACCACAGGTCGGGATGAACTCCTCCACATGCTCCTGGAACCATGTTCCCATGCTGGCCTCAGGCACAGCCACCACATCCCGGGGCAGGGGGTGGCTAATGAGAAAGCCGTCTGTCCCTGCCCGAGGAGCCCTCGTCGCAGATCTCTTTACCCTTCCCCAAGTTGAAAGGCCCCTCTCTGCCTCCTGTGCTTTACTGGAGCCTGATTATGATATTTTTGCCAGCGCGAGCTGAGAGGGGCTGAGCAAACCCAGTGGCCCTTCCCTGCAGCCCCGAGCTTTGCTTTGCCTGGCCGGGGGCCAGCGGAACAAGCTGAAACCCAATCCCCCCCCCGGCCGAGCCGCTGGCGCGGGAACAGCTCGCTGCATTGTGAGCCGGCGGCTACGGGATACTTGGGATACTTCACTCAGGGATCCACTTAAACTCCAAGAGGGAGAGTGATTGATAGGGAGCGAAAAGAGGCAGTTGACTGGGCTGGGACAGGGATCCCGGCACGCCCCGCTCCCAGAGCCCCAAAGGCCACCCCGAGGTCAGGCACAGCAGGTCGTGCTGGTGGTCCCAGTGCTGTGGACCCAGCACTGAGGTACCTGGTCATTCGATGCCTTTCCCTGAAAAATTAGGTCCAGCCAGACTCAGAGACCTAAGAAGTAGGATGATGTCCATCATCTCCATCACTCCATCACAGAGTGCCTCTGACCTGCCAAGCAGAATCCAGGCTGATAGTCCATGGAGCAGGGAGAGCTGACCCCAGAGACACCCCACAGCACTGGCAAGGGAAAGACATCCTCACTTCGGGGGAGTCATGGAGCCTTCCTGGCTCCTCACTTCCCTAGGACATCAGTCATGGCTCCTGCAAGCCCTGTGAGACAGGAGCCAGCCCCAGAGCCAGCAGAGGAGCAGGACTGGAAGCTGGGGCTCAGCAGAACCTGCTACTGGGTGGTTCTCAGCTGCTTGTGACACTGGGGGTCCGGACTGGTGTCAAACAAGGGGATGTTTGACAATGCCCTTGGCACAGCATTTCAGCAATGCCAGGTGAAACTCCCCCTGCATTTCCATGAGGGAAATGCCATGAGCTGGGCTATGCTTTCCCATTCCCACCAAAATCCCTCCCTTACTCTGATTGCCCACATCTTGTCTGGACCATCCTGAGGGGACCAAACCCAGGGCTGATAGTGCTGTGCAGTGAGAAACCACTGAGGCCTTTGGCTCCCAGCTTTGCTAGACCAGGAAATACGGAAAGCTGGGCTTGGAGCAGGGCTGCACCTGGCCATGGGGACCACGGCAACTCCAATGGGTGAGCCAGAAGCCAGGGCTGAGCACGGCCACAGCCCAAATCCAGCAGCTTCCAGCTCCTCTTCCCAGCTCCTCCTCTCCCTGTGAAGGCCCTGGCTGTGCAAGCACTGCCCTGTGGCGTGCTGACTGCTCCACTGCTGCAAAGCTCAAAACAAGGAGAAGGCAAACTCAACAGCCCATGGGGTCCTGCAGGTCACCCCAGCACGTGTCCGGCTTTCCAAGCACTCAGCTGACCCTCAGCCCATCCAGGATAGTCCCTCTCACCTACCCGGCTGAGAGGAGAATGCGAGCTCCAGGTCACAGGAGGGAATTCGGATTTTATGACCTCTCAGCCCCTGCTGAAGAAGCAGGTGAGGCTGGATGTGAGGCAGGACCACTCTCCATCCGGCTGCCACGCTATCCCAGTCATGGCTGCAGATGCATCCTGTCTGTCCCAGTTTCCCCACAGAAGCTGCTCCAGAGGTCAGCAGAAACAGGATAACCCCACCAGAGCTCTCTGGGAAGCTGCTCCAGCAGCACCAGGGACCCACCGGCAGCGTCTGTCCCGAAAGGAGCAGGGACTTGTAGGTGGTCTGAGTTCAGGCGAGGGCAGGCTGCTGGGAAGAGACAATGCAGATGCCAAATGCCAGCGAGCAGAGGCCCTCCTGCTGCTGCTGGGAATGCAGGAGCCACACAGAGGAGACACAGATGCAGGCGTTTAGCAGCCACTGCTACTGGCACTGCTGATGGCTCTCTGTGATGGCACTGACCCCATCAGCTCTGAGATACCCTGAGGGACGGAGTCCCAGGGTAAAGTGTTGCATCCAGTCTCATCCAGGCCCAGCAAGACTAAATTCCCCACCAAGCCTTTTTCCAAGAGGATGGAACAGGGCCATGTCCCTCCCAAGTGCCTCCAGGTCTCTCTTCCTCTCTTGGGGATGGACACAGAGGTGCTCTGGGAGGTTGGAGTCCCATGCCCAGAAGCTCCTTCTAGAGGTGCCCCAGCCCCAAAGGAACCATCAGCCTCCACCACACACTGCCCTGGTGCAGCTGAGCGTGGCACAGCCATCACATGGGGGAGGGACACTGGTGTCACCACTGGTGCCCAAACACAGAGCCACTGCCACTGGTGTGCAGGAGCAGATGCCATGTGCAGCTCCTGGCTGCAGCATCCCTGCGAAAAGCTGCTGTATAAACATGACAACCTGCTCCCACCACCATGCCCTGGGGCCACTGGTATGGGGTGTAATGCCCAGGGTGCAGGGCAGCACTGACCAGTCCCCTTTGTGGTGTCACCACTGGTGCCAAAACACAGAGCCACTGCCACTGGTGTGCAGGAGCAGATGCCATGTGCAGCTCCTGGCTGCAGCATCCCTGCGAAAAGCTGCTGTATAAACATGACAACCTGCTCCCACCACCATGCCCTGGGGCCACTGGTATGGGGTGTAATGCCCAGGGTGCAGGGCAGCACTGCCCAGTCCCCTTTGATACCCACAGCCACTCTCCTGTATCCTAGACACATCATCCTGTATTCCCAGCCCCACTGTCTGTGTCCTCAGGCACAGAGGCAAGGCGACCTCAGGAGATTTGGGATGCAGCAGGAAGACTGGAGGCTGCAGAGCATCACTGGGTAAGGAGCACACGCTTGGCTCTTGGACAACATCATCCCTTTCCTCACTAACCTCTGCCCATCATCTGATGTGAAGAGCATGGAGGGGACCAGGAGGGGTGACACAAGCCCAGGGCATGGCTTTATGGCCAGCTCTGTCCCTCCTCCCCTTGGGGCCACCCCCACCCGCAGTGGGGACAGTGTGTGCAGCCAGGGCCACCTCCCAGCACCGCTGGCACTAAATGAGGTTTTGTCACCCTGCTTGGTGGCATGGACTGCAAGCAACTCGTTCCCAGCAGGCTCCAGAGCCCTGCTCAGAATCCCAACTGAGCTATCCTTAATGGGCTTCAATTTTAATTTGCTTTTATTGGAAAACACAGATGGTGACCCCCCCCTCTCCTGGCCCGAACATATACAGGATAATAACATTTACAGGGAAAGATGTTATCTCCAAGCAGCCAAAGCTGCAGCAGAAGCCCCACTGCCCTGCAGTGACACACAGCTGTGCCCCACAGCCCTGCCCAGCCCACCCAGAGCCACCAGCGGGGGGAGGCAGGACCAGGGGGAATTAAAGAGCAGGATGGGTCCCTGGTGCAGCCAAGCATCTCAGATTGACCTGGGTAACCTCCTCTGTGTCTGCCCAGAGCAGAGGGATGCCCAAAGCTGCTGCCAGCACTGCTGTCCCCCCACCCAGAGCCAGCCCCTGCCTGCAGCCCCTCCAGCTGCTCCAAGCCACCCCCTGCAAGAAGTGCACAGCAGAGCTCAGGACAGTGGTGGGGAGGTGATGGCAGCGCAGGGACAGGCGGGGACAGGCAGTGCCACAGGCACCAGGCTACACCTGCACCAGGGATCCAGGATTAGATCCCCCAGCAAACAACAAGCATCAAACAGCTCTGGGCTTGTGCCACATTAGCCTGGGCACCCAAACACCAGAGCCTGTGGGTGCTGCTGCTCCTCTGGCACTGCTGGTGCCATGCAGAGCCAGGCCCCCTTGTGCACCCTCCCAAACCTGGGCATGGGGTGAGCAAGGATGCCCTCTATCACACACTTCTGCTCTGTGGATCTACCTGACATTCCTTTGCTTGCCTGTTGTTACTGACAAGCTGGAAATGTGCTTCTGGTTGGCATTTAAAAAAAAAGGAGGAACTGCTGCCTTGTTTTTGTCAAGCATGGGAGGGCAGCAAGGGGCTCCAGCTCAGGCTCCTGGCCAGAGGAAGCTTCTCCCCAGGCCAGATGCAGGAAAGCCCAAAACCCCTTCAGGCAGCTTGGCTTCCCTCCAGTCCCTCCCAAGGCCAAAGCATCTCCCCACTGCCACTTTTCTATCTCCAGGGGCTTGCCAGGAATGTAAACCCTGATCCCCTCCAGCCTCACCATGGCAGATAAAGCCACAGAGAAGCCAGCAGCTGCGGGTGGAGGGAATTTTTACTGAGAGGCAAAGGTTTCCTTCCTTGGGAAAACCCCATCTTCAACACCTCACCATGCAGAGGGCTTCCCTCCTCCCCTTACACACTCGTTCACCCTCAAGGGCAGTGGGTTGAACTGAGGGGGGCTCTGCTGGTGGGTGCCACTGTGCTCCTGCTCACTGGTGGTCCTGCTTGGGCAAGGCATGTGTTGCATCCCTCCCTCCCTTCCATCCATCCATCCATCCATCCCTCCATCCCTCCATCCCTCCATCCATCCCTCCATCCATCCCTCCATCCATCCCTCCATCCATCCCTCCATCCATCCCTCCATCCATCCCTCCATCCATCCCTCCATCCATCCCTCCATCCATCCCTCCATCCATCCCTCCATCCATCCCTCCATCCATCCCTCCATCCATCCCTCCATCCATCCCTCCATCCATCCCTCCATCCATCCCTCCATCCATCCCTCCATCCATCCCTCCATCCATCCCTCCATCCATCCCTCCATCCATCCCTCCATCCATCCCTCCATCCATCCCTCCATCCATCCCTCCATCCATCCCTCCATCCATCCCTCCATCCATCCCTCCATCCATCCCTCCATCCATCCCTCCATCCATCCCTCCATCCATCCCTCCATCCATCCCTCCATCCATCCCTCCATCCATCCCTCCATCCATCCCTCCATCCATCCCTCCATCCATCCCTCCATCCATCCCTCCATCCATCCCTCCATCCATCCCTCCATCCATCCCTCCATCCATCCCTCCATCCATCCCTCCATCCATCCCTCCATCCATCCCTCCATCCATCCCTCCATCCATCCCTCCATCCATCCCTCCATCCATCCCTCCATCCATCCCTCCATCCATCCCTCCATCCATCCCTCCATCCATCCCTCCATCCATCCCTCCATCCATCCCTCCATCCATCCCTCCATCCATCCCTCCATCCATCCCTCCATCCATCCCTCCATCCATCCCTCCATCCATCCCTCCATCCATCCCTCCATCCATCCCTCCATCCATCCCTCCATCCATCCCTCCATCCATCCCTCCATCCATCCCTCCATCCATCCCTCCATCCATCCCTCCATCCATCCCTCCATCCATCCCTCCATCCATCCCTCCATCCATCCCTCCATCCATCCCTCCATCCATCCCTCCATCCATCCCTCCATCCATCCCTCCATCCATCCCTCCATCCATCCCTCCATCCATCCCTCCATCCATCCCTCCATCCATCCCTCCATCCATCCCTCCATCCATCCCTCCATCCATCCCTCCATCCATCCCTCCATCCATCCCTCCATCCATCCCTCCATCCATCCCTCCATCCATCCCTCCATCCATCCCTCCATCCATCCCTCCATCCATCCCTCCATCCATCCCTCCATCCATCCCTCCATCCATCCCTCCATCCATCCCTCCATCCATCCCTCCATCCATCCCTCCATCCATCCCTCCATCCATCCCTCCATCCATCCCTCCATCCATCCCTCCATCCATCCCTCCATCCATCCCTCCATCCATCCCTCCATCCATCCCTCCATCCATCCCTCCATCCATCCCTCCATCCATCCCTCCATCCATCCCTCCATCCATCCCTCCATCCATCCCTCCATCCATCCCTCCATCCATCCCTCCATCCATCCCTCCATCCATCCCTCCATCCATCCCTCCATCCATCCCTCCATCCATCCCTCCATCCATCCCTCCATCCATCCCTCCATCCATCCCTCCATCCATCCCTCCATCCATCCCTCCATCCATCCCTCCATCCATCCCTCCATCCATCCCTCCATCCATCCCTCCATCCATCCATCCATCCATCCATCCTAGTGTTGCCCACCAAGCAGCTGCCTTGCACTGGAAAGAAGCACCCTGGAGCAGGGAGCAGATGGGCTGTGGGACCACAAGGAGAGAGAAGCCCCTCTGCCATCACCCGCAGAGGCTGCAGCAAGGAGCTGGGGGATCAGGGACCGGCATGGGAGTGGGGAATGTCCACTCTCGGATGCACCTACAGCTCTGCAGGCCAGCCTGGAGAAGGTGGCAGCAGCCTGTGAAACAGCTGTGCGGCTCTTGGAGCTGGAGGAGAGAACATGCCGGGGTCCAGGCTGCCACTGGGATGGGGTCCTGGAGACCCCAAGGCTTGTGGAGCCTCATTTCCTTCACAGAACAATGGATGTGGGGAGCGGCAGAGCAAAGCTCAGCTGTGAGCAGAGGGTGAGCGCTCGCACAGGTACAGACAGCCCAAATCTGGTTCCACGGCTGTGGGAAGGGATTTTTGCATGCAGCAAAAAGAAACACACCCGGAGGTGGAAAAAGGGCAATTTCCACAAGTTGAAAGGGATTATTAGCAAAAATTGATCGGGGGGGAAATGTAAACAAAAACAATGAAGAGTAATTACGGCTTATGGCGGCTTTGCCAAAATCTCATAAATCTGCGATCATAAAAGAAGGCGTCTTGAGTTCAAAATTATCTTGGCTTGGAATAAAAGGAAAAAATTGCAGTAAAAATAAACATATTGTATAAATTAAACCCAGGGGAAGTTGGCAGCAGCGAATTAGCAGCTCTAAGATGCAGACAGTTGCAAAAGGATGTATCAATGAAAAAACTGACTGCCAGGAGACAGAAAGGAGGGGAAAAAGGAAATTTTAAATACACCAAAAGCAAACACAACCAGAGCTGTGGAAAGGCGAGTCCATGGGGATACTCAAGTGTGAAGGCAGCAAACACAGACACCCCAACTGAAACAAGGGCACAGCCAGGAAGGACGAGCAGCCGTGGCAGCTCCAGGGACCTGCAGTACCCAGGAGATGCCTGGACACACGGACACACCTGAGACCCCTGGCTGGCAGCATCCCACTGCCTCGGGCAGCTGCTCACCCTGCCCCATCCAGGAGCAAGGGCTGCGAGGTGGTGGGGTCAGGACAGCAATTCTGGAGTTGTTTCCTGAGGGCAATATCAGCCCCAAGACAACGATTTGCTCTCCAGCAGCAACATGGTGTGGTCAGCAGAGCCCTACAGACCCGTGGGACAAGGACAGCCCAAGAGCTCCCCTCTCCCCTTCCAACACCTTGTGCCGTGTGCCAAGCAGGGACAGGGGACTCCAAGGATGGGGAATGATCTTGTAGCATCCCACAGGGCTGGTGGAAAGGAGCTTGGGGGTCTTGGTTCAACCCCATCTCCACCACGAGACTGGGGCAGATGGGCTCTGGGAGAGCTCCAGGATGAAGTCCCAGTGCCTCAAGGACTTGTTGCCAAGTGATGTGGACACATCCAGCTGCTCAGCAAACCCTTCCAGGACCAGGAGGATCCTAAAGCACCAGGTGCTGCCTGCAGAGAGGCCATGGTGGCTCTACAAGCACTGCTGCAGAATCCATCCCAGGAACGACAACCAAATCCTGGGAGGAGAAACAGCCCGACAGCTCCGTGAAAGCCACAACAGTCGCCCAGCCAACTCAGCCAACACACTGGCAGGGGTCAAACCAGAGAGATGACCAGGGTATTAGCCAGGATACAGGACAGCAGAAGGAGCATCAGGGAGGGCGGATCCAGTGCTGAGAGCTCTGCAGGCCAAAATCCAGGTGGTTCACACCCTTCAGGCTGCACTGAAACCTCCCTTCTCTGCATCTCAAACGTTTTGTGGAGGTGCAGCAATGGGCCCCCCACCCCGAACAAGCTTTGAGGATAAAGCAGCAGAGGTATCAGATGCAGCCATGAACCTGTGGCATCCCTCAGTGTGGCTGGGGCCACCCCCAGTAGCACAGACACAGGATAGCAAGGACAGGCCATCAGGAGTGTCCTATGAGCCAAGCGGGGGAAGGACAGACCGGAGCCACTGTGCAAGGTCCCTCTTTCGTTCCTCAGTGGAGAAGGTCCCTCTTTCACTGCCTTTTCTCACTGTGGGTAAAAGCCACATCTGTGCCAGGAGGAGAGATTGCTCTTCTCCAGAGGCTGGCAGTGGAACTGAGGCACGGAGCCCCCAGCACTGCCTGCCCTGGGTCAGGCTGGGGGATCAGTGAGCACAGAGCCCCCCGTCCCCTTGCCACCCTCAGCACCACTGGGGCCTGCCAGCACAGGACACTGAAGTGACACCACAGGAGGTGGCACTGCCTGTGCCCAGAGACACCCAGCACCTGCAGCTCCTGCTGGGACAACATGTCCTTGAGTCAGGCTGTGTCGGCACCCTCTCCCTGGCACCCCAAACCCCCAGTACTCTTTGCATGGATGCATCCCTGGAAGAATCCTCCAGTTGCATCCCTGCTCCCTCCCCACTCTGCCAAGAGAGAGTATCCCTGCATCTTCTGAGGATGCAAACGATTCACAGCCAGCCTCTAACAGCTTTGTGGGATTTAGGGTTTGCTGCCTGAGCCTCATAAAAGTACCACACTTCCAAAATTTAGTTTACAGAGTGACCGAGGCATTACCTGACATCAGCCTTGACATGGGAAATCAGGCGAAAAGTGCTGTGCACTGAATGCCCCATCCCCCAAATTCTCTACTCGGCATGAAGCAGCCTTTATAAATCAATGTCTGCAGGAGGAAAACACGTGAGGGAGCAGCAAGTTCATCCTCCCCTTGCTGCTGCACTCCTGGTGATCCCTGAACCCCACAAGTGTGATGGGAAGGGATCTCTCCAGGACTGATGCCCCACTCACTGCTCAGGGAGAGACTGTGACCTGTGGGATGTGCTTGAGCACCCAGGGATGCACTCAAATCTCAGGGAGCAATAAAAGGACACTGCTCTTCTCCCATTTCCCGGCACCACACTCAGCCCTCTGCACCCCTCTCCTCTCTTGTGCTTCGAGGACATGGAGCCCCTGGGAGCATCCCACAGGTCCTGCTGCTGCTGTACAAGGGCCTGAGCCAGCCATGGTGGCCAAGCCATGGGAACCCCCAGCACACTGCACTGCTGTCAGTGATGCTGGAGCACAGGGATGCACAGGGAATTTGTGGCAGGAACATGTGTAGCTTGGGCTGAGTGGCCACACTGATGTCCTCAAGACCAGGCAGAGCAGGAGGCTGCACTCAGCTCCCTGTGTGGGCATCACTGGCACCACAGCACGCCCCAAAAACATTGACGAGCCACCAGTGCCAAGGAGAACCCAGAAGCTGCAGTGCCACACAGCTCAGATGTGACCCTCTGGTTACCTGTCTCCAGGGCAGGGTGCTGACAAGGTGAGCACAGCCTGGGGCTGCCAATGCTGCCAGGCCTACAGCAGGTGCCTCATGCCATAACAAACCCCAAATGCACAGGGCAGGGCTCCCCAAACCCCATGTGCTTGGTAGGCAGAGAAGGAGGTACCAGCCAGTCCCAGCCCTGCCAGGAGGGTTGATTTAATTAGATGTTGGGGAGAAACTGTTCCCTGTGAGGGTGGGGAGGCCCTGGCACAGGGTGCCCAGAGCAGCTGTGGCTGCCCCTGGATCCCTGGCAGTGCCCAAGGCCAGGCTGGACATTGGGGCTTGGAGCAGCCTGGGACAGTGGAAGGTGTCCCTGCACATGGCAGGGGGTGCCACTGGATGAGTTTAAGGTCCCTTCCAACCCAAACCATGCTGGGACTCTATGGCTGCACCCCATGGCACTGCAGCAGCCTGAGCAATGGAAAACATGTCCATGGGGTGAAAAACACCTCCTTAATCCACGAGCAGCACCCCTCCCTCCTGCAGGGGATGCAGCACTCCTCCGTGTCTCCTGATTTATCCTGCCTGGAGAAGAGGCGCCAGGGCCGGTGGGATGCTCTGGGCTGCTGGCCCCATCCACCCGCTCATGCTGCCCGGGATTTATAGATGGAAAAAAACCCCTTGGCTGAGCCTTTGTTTACTTTGCTCAGAGAAAATAATGAACTCTTAACGTAGTTCTGGTGTCCCTTCCCATGGCAAGGGAGCAGAATGAGATGAGCTTCAATATTCCATCCAATCCAAACCATTCTGGGATTCTGTGATTTAAGAAACTTGGTGAAACCTTAAAGCTGTCCCACTCCAAGCATGGCACACATTACAATATTCCCTGTATCCCAACACGGCAGCGCCCAGCCTCAGCTCCACACACTCACTGTCCCCATGCCGTGATGTCCCCATGCCGGGACTGATCCCAGCAATGCTGTGCAAGGAGCAAAGCCCTGCACTGGGGAGCCTGGGAAAGAAGCCACGGCGTGATGGGAGACGTGGGGGGCAGGGGGAGCATCCCTGCAGGAGTCAGCTGTGGTGCCTGTAAGAGCCAGCTGGCTTCCAGCACGGAGCAGCTGGGAGGGTGTCAAACAAGACCATCAGACCTCTGGTGCCTTTCATCCCTGGTAACTTTTCTACCTGCAGGTATCACAGATTTGCTCAAGGTCACTCTTGTGACAAAGCTACCAAAGCAAAATGTTGCATCACAGAGACACTGGTGACAGGAGGGGACACCCAAAGAGCTCTGCCACCTCCAATCAGGTGGGTACTGTGAGGTAGCACCTGGGATGGAGCCGAGTAGGTGGTGCCCAGGAGCAGAGCCCTCCCCAGCATTCCCTACAGGGATGGCACAAGGCTGGCAAATTCCCACTCAGTGCTGAGGGAAGCACTTGCTTTGGCCAGCCCCCCCAAAAGTAAGATGTTTCTGCTCCCTGCAGAGCAGAGAAACATCAGACCCTGGAAAACACCACCCTGAGCACCCCCAAACACACATGAACAGAACAGCTTTACCCCCTTTGTGCTACATGGGAGGGGGCAGGGAAGCTCCAGGCACTGACCCCCCCGTCAGGGGCAGCACGTCCCAAATCCCTGTGGCCAGGAGCTGTTGGCAGCAGGCCCGGCTGTCCGGGCCAG
>NW_008238341.1:710551-718559 GCF_000691975.1 Corvus brachyrhynchos
GGGAACAAAGGCCAGCTCCCGGCTCCATCGATCCCGAGGTCAGACGGGTGAGGGGGGAACATCTGCTCCGACCCTGCCCAGCTCTGGCCCAAGGATTTCCTCGGGGTTATTCAGGCAAGGGTGAATTTTCAGAAGGAAGCAGCCAATACTGCTGTTAAAATTCCCAGCACGGAAAGCCCCAGCCCCAGTTTGTGCCCATGGGGAGGGACCAGGAGCAGCACAGGGTAAGTGCCAGTGATTCCGTAGTGGCCAAGATCCATGTGGTTGGAAGATGCCAGAAGGATAACCCAGATCAGCAGCTTGTGTCCAGGTATCTCCAGCCTTCCACTTGAAGTGTCCAAGGCCAGGTTGGACAGGGCTTCGAGCAACCTGGGATAGCAGAAGGTGTCCCTGCCCATGGCAGAGGGTGTCACCCAGGCTGCCTGGCCAGAACGTGCCCGGGATAGCTGGAGATGGAGCAGCAATAGCCTGAGGGAAGAGCCCCAGAGGTCAAAACCAGTTTATGAGAAATCAGTCACCTTTGATCTACAGATTCGAGCAATAGTGAATCAACTCCACCCCTGGGTGATCTGCTGTACAGTTAATTAGACACGTTATTAAAAATATGCTCCTCTACCAGGCTGAATTAGTCCGGCTTCCAAGCCACAGAGTCCTGCCCTGTCTAATTAAACAGACCTTCCCGATTAACAGTTCTTCCTCCAGGCCGCTACCACCAGACAAGGCACCAGACACTCCTCAATCTCCTGAGTAAGGCCAAAACCAGGCAGGATTCCACACCTTGAGTCATGACCATTAAACTGGTTTATTTTCATTTTGATTCTCCTTCGGCTTCGGACACCAGAAACAGATCCAGAGGCCCCCAGGGCTGGCCTCGGGATCACAAGGACAGGACATGCAGGTATGTCCTGGCTCCCCAATCAAGGACCTGATCAGCTCTTTCACTCCAGGAGTATCCCGTTTCCAAGGTCTTTTCAGAGCCAGAGATTCCCTGGTTGCCCTGGTTATGTCCCACAGCTGTGCACCACCCAGACACAGTGTGCCCATACTCAGACCCACTTCTGTTCCCTGATGTGCCGAATTCCCTCAGGTGTAACCAAACCATCCCCTCCAGCCTTTACTGCTCTCCTAACACTGGCACTTGCTGCAGATGGGAATCTCCCACTTGGAGTATTTTCCTCTGACCAGCCAATTTCAAGCCCCTCCAGTGCACACCTGTAAATCCATCTCTTGCTGGATCACAGTGGGAGCCCCTCCTGACTCCTAACACTGCAGAACTGCACATAAAAGGTGTGAACCCCCTGCTTACCTCTGCAACAGCTCTGGGGTGACTCATCTGTTCCCTGGTTTGAAAGCACCAGATGCTGCCCACGTGCTTTTCTGCAGGCTGACGCCCTGTGTATCCCACATCTCCATGGAATCCCCATCCTTACACCCAGCCTGAGCTGCAGCTGTATCCTCAGGGCAGCTTTGTGTCCCACAATGATGCAGAACACGTCCTGCTGCTGCCCTGTTCCCCCAAACCGCACATCTGAACCCTGAGGCTGTGTCAGGGGGGTTTAGGCGGGATATCAGGAAAGGTTCTTCCCCCAGAGGGTGCTGGGCACTGCCCAGGCTCCCCAGGGAATGGGCACGGCCCCGAGGCTGCCAGAGCTCCAGGAGTGTTTGGACACCGCTGCCAGGTACAGGCTGGGATTGTTGGGGTGTCCTGAGCAGGGTCAGGAGTTGGACTCAATGTCCTTGTGGGTCCCTTCCAGCTCAGGAAATTCCCCGATTCCATGGTTTTGTGAACCCTACATCTCCACTGGCAGCGCAGAGAAAGCACAATCCCCCTTGGAAAGCATTTCTGTGAATTTATTTTTCCCCTTGGTTCACATCCCTGTGGGGTTCCAGAGCTCACTGTTCCCAAGCCAGCCGCTCCACCTCGCAGGAGCCAGCCCAGATGCCCAAGAGCCTCGTGGGGACCACGCAGGCTGGACCCACCCTCCCCACCACCCTGGCCCCTGCCAGCTGGGAGCCTCCGCCTCGCTCCAGAGGCTTTTATTAGAAACACACAGTCACCAAAGGCTGCAAGTGGAATCCATTACACAGCATTTAGTACGAATCATTTGTATTTCACAGCCTGCAATCCTTCTGATTTCACAGGGAAACGGCTGTTAAAGACCCTGCTGCAGCCAACGGGGAGGGACCAGGTGGGAGCAGGGATGGGAGGAGCATTCCCAGATCAGGGATGGACCTGCTCCCACACCTGGTCATCATTCACAGTCACATCCTCCACTTTGGAATGTGGGAGGAGGCAGCTGTGCTACCTGCAAATTATCACCCCCATCTGAGTCAGAAGATTTTGGAAGCTGGGATAGGATTGTAAATCACTGCTCCAAGGAAAAAGAATCATGGAATCCCAGAATCATTTGGGTTGGGAGGAACCTCAAAGCTCATCCCATTTCACTCCCTGCCATGGGCAGGGACACCTTCCACTATCCCAGGCTGCTCCAAGCCCCATCCAGCCTGGCCTTGGACACTGCCAGGGATCCAGGGGCAGCCACAGCTGCTCTGGGCACCCTGTGCCAGGGCCTGCCCACCCTCACAGGGAAGGATTTCTTCCCAATATCCAACCTAATCCTTCCTTCTGGCAATGGGAAGCCATTCCCCCTTGTCCTATCACTCCACACCCTTGCGAACAGACCCTCTGATGCTTCCCATGTTTAGTGCAGCACCACTCCGGCAAGGAATTCTGGATGTGTGCAGACATTTCCAGTTCGTGCACACAGAAAGGTTGTGAGCCATGCCTTATAGACAAATAAACATGGATTAGCTCCTTTCCCATCTCCTCCCAGGTGCTTCTTTCCCCAGCCTTTGGCGACAGGATCTCTGCGGCAATGGGGATCCACGGCCAAATGGGATCGGCACCATCAGGCAAAGTTATTTGTGTACCACTGACACTTGGGGCAGAATGAGAACCAAAACCACGGTTTAAACCCTGAACATGGCCATTCCCAGAGAGATGCAATTTCGTAAAGAAAAAGCTGGAAGTAATGAAGGGAAAACACAGCCCTCACCCACGCTCAGCTACGTAGAAGGGATCTCATCCCATAAAACAAGAACAGTGACTCATCCCATAAAATGAGAACAGCAAGTCACTCCAGGGTGGACATCTTGACCCACAAGAGACCGTTTTAAAATATAAATCGTGACTTGGGGTGTTCAAGTTGGATATTAACAGATAATTTAGGACATGGCTTCCCCAGGAGGGCTGTCCAGCCCTGAGTCTGGCCACCAGGGACCTGGAGGATCTCCAGCACTGGAGGTTTCCATTGGCTGGCTGTCCCAATCCACAGTCACCTTGATCACTGCTACAGCTGGGACAGGGGGACCTTGGGGACAGGGAGGCAGAGCTGGACATCTGCTCTGATCACAGATGGAGCTGATAAATCTAGAAGGTGAGACACAGCAGGATCCCAAATCCCAGTCACTATGTCGTTCAAACACCCAGTGCTCCCTTTTTCTGGCAAGTGGAACTACAACTGCAGCTCTACATTTTGCCCCCAGGAAGGCTGGCTGGGAACAACATGGCTCCTACCCATCTCCACATTAACCACCTGAGGATGTGGGAGTCCCCACAACCCACTAACAACGCCTCTCCTCGGTCTAACCCAGGGTGTTCATTGAGTATCAGAACTCTTTTGTGGGGGAAAAAAATAGCATTGCTTCCTCTTTATTGTGTTTTGGAGCAAAAATCCAGCAGATACATTAAGCCAGCAAGGAAGGAGGAAGGCAGGGGCTCCCTGGACTAACACCAGGCTCAGGCACGCGAGTGGGTCTGTGCCCTGGCATTCCATCCCGAAAATCCAGAGGCTCAGCCACCCTTCAGTGGTGCCAAAAGGACTCTCCCTTCTTAAACAGCAGCAATGCATTGAGACAGCAGGGCTCACACATCCCAAAACGAAGTGACACCTGCAAATATCTGGCAGGTGCCACCTTCACAGGTGACGGCTGGTTTTGCCAGGACAGGGGGTCCTTCTGCAGCAGCCAAGCAGGACATGACTCCTGCTGACAAAGGTCACTGCATGTCCTCTCAGATCCACCATCAGTGCTCTTTCCTCAGTCCTAAAACATCCCGTTAGCTCACCTGATACTGCGCCTTACCCGAGGCTGAGGAAGTCCTCCATTTCCCCTCTCCATTTCAGCAGGGGCTCCTGAGGAGGAGGATGGTGAGAGCCAGGAGAGGTGAGTGCAGGGTCACCAGCATGCCTGGCCCGAGCTGCCACAGCAGACTGCGCTGTCACCTCCCCACACCACATCTCCTCCAGCTCCCTGCAAAGGATGGGATCCACCCACGCCATCACTGGCACATCAACCCATCAGAGCTGGGACTGCTCTACAGGCCTGGAGCACAAGTCCTGTGAGCAGCAGCTGAGGGAGCTGGGAAAGGGGCTCAGCCCGGAGCAAAGGAGGCTCAGGGGGGACCTTGTGGCTCTGCACAAGTCCCTGACAGGAGGGGGCAGCCGGGGGGGTCGGTCTCTGCTGACAGGGAACAGGGACAGGAGGAGAGGGAATGGCCTCAGGCTGGGCCAGGGGAGGCTCAGGGTGCATATTGGGAAAATTTCTTTATGGATTTTTATGTGTGATCACACATTGGCACGGGCTGCCCAGGGCAGCGGTAGAGTCACCAGCCCTCGAAGTGTTCAAAAACCACATGGATGTGGCACTGGAGGACATGGGTTAGTGGTGAGCATGGCAGAGCTGGGTTAGGGACTGAGTTTGATGATCTGGAGGGTTTTCCCAACCTCAGTGATTCTGTGATTCTATGAATCGGGAAGTTCAGCAGAAGAGGATGCTGGAGAAGACCCCTCAGTTCACACTGTTTCAGCTGAGCCCCCACTGCACCAACATAAATCATAAACATGCTCAGGACATGGCTGTCATGACGGGCAGTGACACACGTGATGGAAAGCCAACACAGTGCCCGGGACCCAGCTCTCACCACCAGGTCTCTGCCTCTCCCCCGCCTGGAGACACTGTCAATATCTGTCACTGCTGCGCTGTATCACACCCTGCCAGCCGTGAGGACAGGCTCATTATATAATTTTAATGCACAAAGTGCATTAAAGACCCTGAGGTCTCAAATTTTGGACCTTGTAATGACACAGAATGAGGGCTGAATCACTGGACTGGAAGCATGGAGTTGCCCCAGCACTGATGACCACAGCGTGTGTGGGCCAAAGGGAAAGCGGGCCAAACCTGAAATGGCTTTGCCTGTTGATCCAAACGTATAGATTTCCAAAATCTCATCAAATTTACAATCAGAGTCAACCAGGAAACAGGAGCAAAAAGTACAAATGGAAACCAGAGGGGTTTGGGACTAGATCTTTAAGGTCCCTTCCAAGCCAAACCATTCTATGATTCTGTAAGAAAAGTTTAAACTATTATATATATATAAAGGCAATCTAGGAAAACAACAGCTTCAACCAAAACCAGCCTCGGAGGAACAAAGTGTTCGTGACAACCACACACACAAAGGCAATGCATGAGAAATGGAAGGAGAATAAGCACAATCCATATTTTATCCTGACTGGCAGGAAGTGAATAAAAGAAACCTCTGGAAAAGCCACGTCTGAAGACAAGGAAAAGTTATGATGATGTTCTTTTCAGCACATAGAAAAAATGCTAAGTAAAAACGTTAAAATTCATAGAAACATAGAGAAAAGCACTGAGACAGCCCAGGGCTGGAGGTGCTGCCGCTGATTCGAGCCCTGCTTCAGTCCTGCTCCACTCCCAGGGTGATTAACAGGGTTCTTTTACTCTACACACAGTCAGAGCTTCCCTCACTGCAGTTCCTGGTGTGTGAAGGGTGGCCGTGGTCAGCCAGTTTGTGTCTTTATTAGGAAAGTGGGATGTTATTCCACAGCCCTCCAGAGGACAGGGCTGCTTCCTCCCCCGAGTAACCAGGATTCCTTAGCTCATACATAACTAACGAGCCAGGGAACGTCTGGCTGTAATTCCTTAAAAATCACACACGTTTGCAAGCATTTAGCAAATAACTGAGACTGGAACGGATGCGATGGGGCCGCATGGTGCCCAAACAAACTCGGCTGTTTTCTCCACAGACAACGGCCTTGTGGAGGTGGGAGAAGCCCCAGGCATTGTTTATCTTCATTTCTGGCCATTCAGTGATGACACTTCCATAAACAAGCCCATGGAACCATGACCACATCAAATTCCTGTGTGACACCTCCACAACAGACGTGAAAAATCAAATTCTGGGACAAGCCACTATCAAACTGGGAGAAAACCACAATAAAACTTCACAGCCTGGGTCCTGTACTGGTCAAGGTTTGCAGGAGTAAGTAACTGGGCAGTGGAATAAACCTGGGTAGCTCTTTCCAGCACTGTTCCCAGAGAGTATCACCATTCCCTCTGTCCCCTCTCCTGTCTGAGTGACCACCACAATGGACGGAGCTCAATGGACCTAACGAACTCAATGGACATTTTCTGGACATTTTACAGGGATGGCCCACAGACTAAGGGATCATAGAATGACCAAGACTGGAAAAGGCCTTCAAGACCATTGACTCCAACCACTACCCCAGTACTGCCAAGTCCACCACTAACCCATGTCCCCAAGTGCCACACGCACACGCCTTCGAGCACTTCCAGGGACAGTGACTCCACCAGGGAATGCTACCTGTGTATTATATCTGTGTGGGGAAGAGCTGCCAGCTGGGGTTAAACCACGACAAAAGGGAGAGGAAGAACTAAGAAAATCCAACACATTTCGCAGTGACAGACCCAACAGACTCCAAGGATTAACAAGCAAGAGCCCATGAGGGGACGCCTGGAGAAGAACAAAGCTGGGAAGTCCTTGAAGGCGCTAATGCAGAGCATCTCAGAGCAGAAGGATCACGTCTAGTGGATGCACCAGGATTACAACGTGAGGGAATGGCAGGCACTCAAGGTCTCGCTCGGTTTGAAATCACTTCTGGGGAAATAATGGAAAAGCTGATGTAATTCCAATCATAAAGAATTAAAGAACGGGAGTATAATTAGCACTAGTCAACATACTTCTACAAGAAACAGGTCTTGTCAAACAAATCTGATTTCATTCTTCACTGAGATTACAAGTCTGATTGGTGAGAGGAGCCGTGTACAAGGCAGGGGAGTGTCTGAGTGCTGGAACCAGGAGATATGAGGGCAGCCTGGGGAACACAGCCACTGTGCCAGCCACTGCCTGCACACCAGATCACCAAAAAACATGCTAAAAAAGGGGTTAAGAACTGATTAGGTGGCAGGTTCCAAGCAATAGTTCCCAGTGCTGGACCTCGGTGGGCTCCACAGGAACCAGCCCCGGGTTCATTTCTGCCTTAGCACGACGGAGAGGGATGAAGGAAACCACTGCTGAGGTGGGTAATGCCCTTGCAGCCTTGCAGAGCATTCTCAGGTGAAGCATATGGGATTCACCTCCCTTGGCGTTCGCTGTATGAAAAAATAATGCTCCCACTTTAATGCAGTTGTTAATTTTCTCCAGATAGTAACGACAGAGAGAAAAGGGCCTCTGAGGACAGGCTGATGATCGAGACCAGCCAGCCAGGCAGGTGGGCTGAATTGCCCTCAGCAGGATACTGAGGGGGAGGTTGCTCCCAGCTTACATTAGAAATCCCACTTTTATGATAATGATTAAATTGTTCAAATCATCTTCAAAGAAAATTTAGGGGGGTAAAAACCTTAAAATAAATTAAACTCAGTTGTGAAAAGCACTGGAAAGACTAGTCTCTTCCAGCAACCACTCCTGGAGCTGGTGTGGCTCAACAGATGTAAGCAGCAGCCAGGAAAAGCTCCAGATGGTCCCAGTGACATGGTGGCACTGATCAGGGACAGCCCCTCGTGCCCAGCTCTGGCACCACAGCACAGAGGCTGTCCCCACCCGACAGACGTTCACTGTGCATGAAACAACAGGATGGCTTCAGTCCCTTTCCAAGCAGGCAGGTGTCACACACAGGACTTGCACCACAGC
>NW_008238341.1:718580-732741 GCF_000691975.1 Corvus brachyrhynchos
TCCCTACACTGCTGGGAGAGCAGGAGCATAACTACAGTTTTATGGTTTCCAGGAGAGAGATGACTGTCCCAGGCAGGAGCGCCTGCAGTGTCCCACACATCAGCAGCCCCAAGGTATGATCAAGGTGTGCACACCTGCCTCAAGGATGCAGCAACCAGGATAAGGGACACCCTCGGCACCACCAAGGTTTCCCACCTGGGTATCCATCCATCCCCTGTCCCTCTGGCTCCCCAAAGGATGAACAAAACCCAAAGCACCTCAAGAAAGTCCCATGGATGGTGTTAAACTAGGAGCTCTTCCATGGCTGGCATCACACATGAAGGGCATGGTAAAGAAGGTGAAGGTGAAGGTGGGAGCGCACCCATTGCTAGAAAGGGACCACTTGGTCCCCAGACCGAGCTTCAGGTTTTCCAAAATGTTTGGGGAGCTTTAACTCCCGAGCATTACTCAGCTATGGCAGAGACAGGACAGGTCTGAAGTGTGCTGGGAGATGGGAGAGGGAGTCCCAGGTCCTGCTTGCCCCAAGATTAGGGAAAATTCTCAGACACCCCAGCAAGCAGCAAATCCCTATGGAGAAAGCCCTCAGTGATGGGGAGGGAGCAGCTGCTGTTGCCACTGCCCCCTGGGCTTGTCACGGCTGCCTCTCACCCGCTGCCTCCCCAGCCGGATCCTCTGACATCCAACACCGCCTCTGCCAAGCCAGCCCAGTTGGGTTCCCCCACTAAAGCAAGCAGAAAGCTCATTCTTTGGGGGCTGCTTTATATCACTGCCTCCCCCCAAAAAAGGCTTAGTCAAAGCAAATGCCAGACCCATTAAGTGCGAAGGACCTCACAGCCAACACAGGAATGCTGGGGCTTGATGGACTGTTTATAGAGTCTTTTATAGGAAGGATGGGTAACCTAATCCCAACTACAACATTTTTTATGCTGCTCTGTGAGGGTTCAGCTGTGATTAAACTGTTGGCACGGTCCCATGGCACATAAAACCATGGAGACCAGCATGTCTCATCCCCACCAGAGTCCTGCAAATGCAGGCGGCAGAAGTATTCCAAGTATTAAAGGCTGGCAAGCCCCGCTGTGGGGCATCCCTGCTCGCACCTCCACCGACCTCGTGAGCCTGAGACATCAAAATAAAACATCTCTAGTGAATATTTACTCCTGCAGCCCAGAGCAGGGCAAAGGGTAACCACCCCTGCAGGACTTGGTCTGGGTGCAGGAGATGCAACAAAACCACGCTCTCAGCAGTGGGCTTCAATGTCCTCCTCTCCCAGAAGCAGCCCCAGGATGAGCATGGAGCCCTCCACCACCCTCCTAAAACACTGGATAAATCCCACAGCAACATTTGCTGCTTGGTTAAAACACTTGATTTTGAGCCAGCCTCACTAAACTGAGATGTTCCAAGTTGTGGATCACCCGCTGTCTCTACCAGGCTGACGCTCCATGGCTGTAGCTAAGACTGCAGTCCCCAGCACGGGCAAAGTCCTCCCTGGGAGAGGACATCCAAACGTTCCAGCAGACACTGACCCATGAGCCAAGCCCACCTGGGCCAAAGCACTCACAGGGTGTGCAAATTTAACTATCTGAGAGGGAAACAAACATTTGGAGGCAGAGAGATTGGAAGGGTGGGAAATCCCAGTCCAGGCTGGGCACAGGGTCACACCAACCCCACGCTGGAGGACAAGCGGGTGCAGCAAAGCCAGGCCTTGCTCCAGACCCTCTTCCTAGCTGGAAAGGGGAAAAGACTGGGGGGCTGGGGCAAGGGCAGGGCTGTAACACACTGATGGGGACAGCACAGGGGAAGTGCATCCTCGGAGTGGGATCGCTCGGTGTTGGACCAGCAGGGTCTCCCCGGCACCACTGGTGGGTGGGATTTCTTCAGGCAGTGTGAGCATGAAGTTTGTTTCATTTTATTTTTATAGAATTGGAACAGAAGCCAGGTTTGCCTTTTTTTCATTTCTATTTTTTGGCTCTGTTGACTCATCCATCAGTTTGTCTGTACACCCTCATGACACTTCCCTGACACGATGCATCATCTCCCTCATGGCCACCACACGTCCACCCCAGGTGGGCTCTCACCACCCACGTCAGCCCACAGCCCTCTCAAGAGTTCCAGCTCTGGAGCATGCCGAGCGCAACAGCCGACCATTGACGTCAACCCCTTCTTCCACACTGAATAAAAACCACCAGCACCTCAGAACCCCTCACTGAGCATCCCCACCACAGCAGCCAGGAGAGGAGTCTGTTCTCCCCAGGATTTTTCTCTGGGATGGGACTTGGGCAGCAGTTTTATTTTCGTCCCGGGCGAGTGAATGGCACATCCCTGCTGCCAAAGGGAAGGAGACTCCAGAGTGTTTTCAGGTGCATCACCTGAGCCTGTGCACTCACAGGGCTCCTCCTTCAGCACAGACCCTGACATGCCACCAGGCAAACGGGCACCTTGATGGTGACACACAGGGTGGGCACATCCCCACAGCTCCACGACCTGTTGGCATCCCTGGGAGACCTGTGGAGGGCTGAGCCCTTCTCCGCCCCTCTGGCCACCGAGTGGTTCAGGGCTGGTGGATGACACACCCAGGGCTGACCTCACAAATCCCATTTTTCTCCCTTTTCCCTCTGTAGCCCACACACTGAGGACCTCCCAAACACACAGTAAAACGCCAGGTCAGCTTTCCAAGGGCTCAGCACCCACAAGCAGGAGCTCAGGTCATATTTAGGCCACCCAAATTACAGGGCAAGGTTTCTGCTGGAGGGTGACCTGCTTGGCCTCCCCCAGCACAAAACCCCATGGGCAGCCCCTGCCATCCCATCCAAGATGCCACAGGGATGTCTGGGTTCCACTGGTCCCTCCTGTTGGTCCCAAATGTGCTACTCCCAAACCTACCGCAGCCCTTGCCAGTGTCCCCTACACATCCCTTATTTTCCAGTCCAAAATTCAGCTCCCCTCCCTGCAGCCCCACCTTCTCTTACGCAGGGACCAACAGAAACCGGGAGAAGCAAAGCAGCACCGTGGGACCCAGCCAGGAGAGACTGAACTTCAGCCCCAACCCCCCAGATAAGGAAGGATAGGCTCCTGGAACAGCCAGGGATGAAAGGGAACGCCGCAACCGTCGAGTTGGCTCGCTCAGCTTTTGACTTGTGCCCATTTTCCTGCCATGTGCCACCCATGAGCCATGTCCCACCGGACGGGGACAGCCATTTCCTCAGCAGCCCAGAGGGACCAGCCTGGCAAAGCCTCACCTACACGTGTCTGCACCTTCTGCCTGTCACACAAACCATAAACCAGTGGAGCTCAAGAGACCCACCCAGCCACTGCTCAGAGCATCAGCAGCCTCCTGAGTGGTGCAAGGTTTAGCCAAACCTGGGAACAGGGACCAGGCGACACATGGGAGCAGCTGACAGTAAACTCAGCATTTCCAGAGGATTTGTTTGTGTCGAAAGCTGCTGCTCCGAAGCCAGAACAGGTGTCAGTCACACCAAAATCTCATGGCAGCTATTCAATGTGATGGCATAAGTTTGACATCAGATCAAAAAAAACCCCAAAAGCAATGTGAGCAGCTCCTCTACTCTCTGTTTCACCAACAGCCATGGAAAAGAAAGGTGAGGAGCCAAAAGGAGGAGAAAAGCAGGTGTATCAGGGCTGGTTCTGTGCAACATCAGCACAGCCACACAAAGCAGGCAGCTCCCCATCACTGGGGATGCTCTGAGCAGCCCCAGGACAAAGCCACATCATGACCCTCACCCAGCTGCCACAGGTGGGCTCAAAGCAGCATCCGCCTACCCCCGGATGGCTCCATCAGCCTTGATCTGGCCTTGTCCCCCCCGCAGACTCACGAGCTTCCTGCTGCCCTGAGCTTTGCACTGAGTGTGACACAGAGCAGAGCCCACGCTGCCTCTTCAACACCTCCCTCCAGCCAGACACCAACCCCTACTAATGCTGCCAACATCCTAATTAGCACCTTCCCTGTGCCCGCCCTGCTCCCGACTGCTCTGCAGCTGTCCAGACGCTCCGAGGTTCGCCAAAGGTGACAGGGGAGGGGGACAAGTCCTGGAGGTGCTGGGCACTCTGTCCCCTCCGGCCCACGGCAGCCCCGCTGCTCTGCTGTGAGACTGCTGCCAAGGGATTTCCACACAGCATCACACACGCCTGAGTTTATCCTTCCTGAGCCTCTGGGACTATCCATCCCCCCTGCAAGGCAGGCAGCAGGAGTGGGGCTTTGTCCGAGTTGCATCGAATCACAGGATGGTTTGGGTTGGAAAGGATTTTAAAGACCATCTCCTTCAAACCCCTGCCATGGCAGGGACACCTTCCACCAGATTAGATTGCTCCAAGCCCTGTCCAGCCTGCCCTTGAACACTTCCAGGGAGTGGACAGGGCACGGACAGGGCAGATCCAGGCTCTGCCTGGGGAACGCATTTGCCTATCCATGCATTTGCAGCTATTTCCCTGGCTGGAAACTATCCCTGGTGGGGCTGCTCTGCCTGCCTGATCCAACCCCTCAGTGCCCCATGCCGGCAGCCAGCTCGGGGGAGCTGACGCCTCTATCCCACCTCCCAGCACGCTCCAGCACTGGGTGATCAATACCCTGCCACCAGCCATTCCCCGTGTCCAGGCACCAGCTGCTCTCTGCTCCCCAGGCAGTGAAAATACAACACCCCCAGCTGCCTTTCCCTCCCAGAGCAATGCCCAGGGAGCCACAGGCCTGCTCCCATTTACCACGAAGGTGCCACAATGTGCATACAAAGGCTGGAGGCACAGAACCAGTGCTCAGACACCTGCAAGGGCACTCTGCAAGCAGCCTTGGAGGTGTTGGGATCCTGCAGGAGAGATCCCTTGGAAGAGAACCACAGGAAATGCTTTCCCAAGGCTGGCATGCTGCAGTTAACTCCCGGCAGCCTGGCCAGCCCCCATCCCTGCAGGCTCTATCCAGCCTGGACACCTTGTTTCACTCCATCCATGCTGCCCCCAGGTCACGCATTTCTCCTGCTTGCTTTGTCCCCTGATACCAGACAGGCTTAAAAGTAAAACAAGGCCAAGATTTATGAAGTGAGGCTCACCGTAAAGGCTTCCGAGTCGCAGTTGTGGAGCCTGGAAACAGGATTACAAGCAAAGCAAATCATGAAACGCGATCGTAACCTCGGCACGGCGAGACGTGACCCTCACGTGCTCCAGCCCAGCTCACTCCCAGCATGTGGTGTGCACTGCCTGGGGGCTGCCTGGCCAGCACAAACCTCCTTGTGATGGCCCAGGGCTTCCTTGACCTCCCCTCCATGGCACCCAGCTCACTGGGGTGGCACAGTCCTGATCCTCAGCAGACTTTTTGCACACCTCGCCTCAAACCAGCTGCACAGGCACTTGTCAGAGCAGAGCGCTCCCAGATCTCCTTCAAGACCACAAACATGTGCTTTGGACACATCCTCATAATTCCATGGTGACTTTATTGCAGCCTTCCAGTGCCTAAAGGGGCTCCAAGAGAGCTGAAGAAGGACTTTGGTCAAGGGATGGAGTGACAGGACAATGAGGAATGGCTTCCCACTGACAGAGGGCAGGGACAGACTGAATATTAGGCGGAAATTCCTCTCTGAGAGGATGGTGGGGCCCTGGCACAGGCTGCCCAGAGAAGCTGTGGCTACTCCATCCCTGAAAGTGTCCAAGGTCAGGTTGGACAGGGCTTGGAGAGAACTGGTCTAGAGGAAGGTGTCCCTGCCCATGGCAGGGGTGGAACTGGATGAGCTTTAAGGTCCCTTCCAACCCAAAGCAGTCAATGATTCTATGATTCTAGGACCAAGCCTCGATCCTGAGGCATCGCTCCCACCCAAAAACCTCCTGCTGGCTGTACAAAGGCAGAGCTTGCGAGAAAGATGGATCTCATGAAGCCAAACTCATCCAGGGACAATGACCTGCAAGTGATGGGAGCCAATAGCAGGGAATGATGATGCCAGCTCCATCCAGGAGCACCCGCCATGGCCACCAGCATGTGCCTGGAAGGAGTGGAGAGCAGCAGAAGCAGGCAGATATGGGTCCTGGTAGGACACACACACACCTGTCTCGGGTGAAACCAACCACACACCTGGAGGCACCTGAGCAGCCCATTCCTGCCTGGTCTGTCCTCAGACACACCCTGTCCCACCCTCCAGCCTCAGCAAGCAGCCCAAAGACCGTGGGTTCAGTGGCCACTTTGCAGGAACTAGTGGCCTCCTGGGAGGCTCAAAGAGCAGGAACTCTTCTGGACACCAAGGAGCATCCATGGACTGACTCCCTGTTCCCTGCTTCAAGGCAGAGTGCTCCGATCAGTCCTCCCTTGCCCCGAGAGACTCCAGGATAGGCAGAACCTGCATGGTCTCGCCACTGTGCTTCTCACCCACAGCCTGTGCACCAGGACTGCACAGGATGGAGACTCCTTCTCTCTCCTGTATCCCTCTGCTGAACTTTTTCAGGCTCACAGAGGGTCCTGACAGGAGATCTGGAGTGTCCAGCCTCTTCTCTGACCTTCCTCACCCTCCCTGGTTGCCCTCTCCTCTGCCTCTCAGCAGAGCAGTGCTGCAGGAGCCTCCCAGCACAGATCCCTCCAAGCCATGCAACCAGAGCTCACCAGACTCCAGCAGGGCTCCACACACTTTGGGGACATATTTAGGGAGCTGGGATGACACCTTCCATGGAGCAGGACTCACCTCAGCCTGCTGCTGGACAGACAGAGCCCAGCTGGGCATGGCCAGGGAGCTGCCCAGCCTGTGCATCACCAGGGACACAGCTTGTCCTTCAGCCTGCTGTGGGCTGGGTATCCCCATGTCCCCAAAGCCTGGGTGGGAGTGGAGGGGATCCCAGGCCTCTTGCCTGCCCCTCCTCTCCCAGGCTGGGGGCTTGGAGCCAGCCGCAGGCTACCCAGGAGCCCAGCAGCCGAGCCCATTGTTCCCTTTGTCTGGCCCTGGGAGCACCAGCCCGCAGCTTGAGGCGTCCCCTCTGCCCAGGGAGGTTCACACGCTCAGCCACCTTCGCCACCCCCAACCCACTCAGCTGTCGGGCGAGGGGCCAAGCACATCCCCGTACCCAGCCACCAGCCCCCCCAGGTGAACCCAGGGCTCAGGGAAGCTCCCCTCCTCCCCAGTTCCAACCAGATGCTCTTGGCCTCTGAAACTCCGAGGAGGGTGAAGGCAAGCACCAGCAGGCATTTTCCAAGGGACCTTCCCCTAGCCTGGCCATCTGGCCAAAACCAAGAGCCTGTGGAAGGCTAAAGGTGTCCCCAGACACAGAGGGTTCACCTTCATGGTTCACCAGGGCCATGAGCACCCAGAGCGATGTGGAGCTCCCCAGCACTTTGCCTTGGAAGCTGCAGATGACCTTGAAAGCCAAACTGGGAGCCGGGGGCCAGCAGGACCTCGCCGAGCCTGGGCACTCAGTGTGGGAGCTCACAGAAGGCGCCTTTCCCTGTTCCCTTCCAAATACCACATCTGCCACGGGAGGCTGAGCCAAAGGGATTCCCGGTTTCCATCCCACCTCCAGCAATACGCCAGGATGCTCAGGGAGCACACCAGAACTAAGGGTACCTGAGGCCCCTGGTACCCAGGATTGGGGAGGGCTGGGCTACACCCTGCCCTGCCTCCACCCTCCATCGCTCCTGGTGTGAAACCTTCTGCTTGAGAACTCCAGAGCGAGGGAAAAAATAGAAAATAAAGGATCATCACCCTTTCATCAGCCTCTTCTTTACACCTCCCACAGTCCAATGCACCTCTGTGCCCCCTCCCTCCCCAAGCTGCATCTTTCCCGGAGCCCCCCTCCCCTGTACTTCTCCTGTACAAGCATCTTCACTCCCATTCCCAGTCTCTCCCGGTTCGGAGCTGATGCTTTCAAAGAGCCATCCACAATGACTTTAAGATCTCTTTCTCAAAATGCTAATAAGTAATTTAAAGACTGCCACTGTGCATGCATGGGTTTAGGGTAATTTTTTCCATGTGAATCCCTTTTCATTCATCCCTGACTACATTTAATCTGCCACTTTATAGCCCGGCTATCCAGTGTCATGAGAGCCTTTTGCAATATTTTCAAGACAACTGTTGTTTTTATCATCCTGAATAATTTTGTATAATCTGCAAACACTCTTCGCCTTCCCATTCCCACCCCTCTCTACTTTATGAATACATCACCCAGCACAAGCCTCACACTGACCCCGTCCAGTGGGAAAACTGACTCTTTGTTTCCCCTTCTTTAAGCAGATTTTAATCCATAAGAGAGCCCTTCCTCTAAAATTACTGCTCTGGAGTCTCCTGGATCACCCAGGGAGATCTTCTTAAAGGATGCTCGTCCCATTTACTCTGGCTCAAATATTCATTTTATTGACTTATTGTAAAATACGGGTTCTCCTGTCATCGTTTCAGGGCAGTCTCCCAGCCCTGCCCTGGGAAGCAAAGCTCCTTGGCAGGAGTCCCTTTGGCCAGTTGGGGTTACACTGAAGTCATCCCCCTCCTCCCCCAGGGCTCCGTCCTGCACATTTAACTTCCCAATACTCATTTGCTGAGGGGATACTTGGGGGGATAAACAATTTCTTCTCCCAAGTTATTTTTCAAACTCCTCTCAACCTGCCTTATATGGCTTCACATTCACCAGACCACAGTTTCTGATTTTTTTATTTTCTCCTTTTAGATACCACTTCCACTTTGTGAAGAACATCTTTTTACCTCCAATGACCTCCTTCAATTTGCCATTTAATCAAGTTTGGTTGGGTTTTGTTTTTTTTTTTTTTAGAAAATTCATGTTAAATGGCTGCATGAATTTATTCTGAGCTTTAATTTAATTTCCTACATCGTGGGCGAGTATTTTCCTATTTTAGCTTTTCCCTTCGGCCAGCTCCTTCATTTTGCTTTACTCACAGACCATTACTATGTGGTGTTTTTACGTGCTGGTCGCTTTATGGATGCCATGGTCTGACTCTGAGAGAGGTAAGGCGGAAAGAACATCATTTATTGGATCAACTGATAAAGCTGCACCAACTTTTGAAGCTCCCCAGCCCCTCCTCATGCCCAGTGGGGACTGAATCTGCTCCCATGGAGGTAGGTCTGATGTCTTGTGTGTGGTGCTCTGGTCTAAATCCAGAGGAAGCTCCTGTGGGCTCTACAAAGAACCACAACCGTTCCTAGCCACTAAAACTGTCATTTCTGAATGTGACATTTAGGGAGGCACAGACCAGCCCCAATTACAGTTGTGTCTTCTGCCCTCGTGGCCTGCTCCATCTTCCTTTAATGCTTAGCAATTGGTGCCACATGTCCTGTCAGACCTGATGCTGCTCCCTTCATCCTAAGCAAGGAAATTCAGGGAGGGGCAAACAGCATGGTGTGATCCTCACTTAGTCCTTCCCCTCATCCTGATTATCTCAGGGGGCTGGCATGCCCTGCACAGGCACCCCTGTGTCTGCACCCTGTCACAACTTGCCATCCATCCAGCACGTTCCTGAAACATCTGACATTGATATAAAGATATTAACTATATACCCCTGCAAATCTCCAGGCCCCTCTCCTTCCTCACACCCTCCCTCCGGCTGTCACCTGGACTCCAAGGAGTCCCTGCCCACCTCCAGCATTCCCAGTGATCCCCCATGCTCCCTGCATCCCTGGGTACCAGGCTGGGCAGAGCCCCTCCTGAACCCTGCCGTGCTGCCTCTCCCTCCCATCCGGCCCACGCTGCACGTCAGCCCCTTATCACAGGAGGCCCCATCCTTACCCTTATCTAACGGCTGAACTTTTGCCTCTGAGGATCTCCCCGCTCCCCCCATCCCAACGAGATCCAACTGGCAGCTGTACTTTGCCCTGGTCTCTCTGTAAACCAGACCCAGGTTTGGGAGGGATTGCAAACCAGGGCGGGAGCTGACGGGGCTCTTCCTCAGTAAAAATGGGATTTTGGCAGGACGGGAACCCCGCTCCTGCTCCCAGCCAGAGACACCCTCAGCACTATCCCAGCAGGGCCGGTGTGTGGGGAGCAGGCGCGTTTTGGAGCAGGAGTGGAGGGTCAGGCTCTTGTTCATCCCTCGCTCAGGCCTCGGGAGCTGTCACAGCCTCCAGTATTTACCCAGCTCCTCGGGCAGTTTCGTGGTGCCCACCCCTCTTTCCAGCAGCTCAGGTATGTGCACACAAAGGGCTCTGACTAGTGCAGGCAGGTCCTTAGCCCGTCTCCAAGGGAATCGCTGCTCCCTCCCTGGGGACAGCCCCAAACCTCTCGGCAGCATCCGCAAGGCACAGCCACGTCCCCTTCGCACCCTCTGTGGGGTGACCCCAGGAGCTGGGGGACATCAGTGGCCACACCAACCCTGAACCCTTGTCCCCTACAGCCCTGTCCCCTACAGCATCTCCTTCCTATGCTTTTGTCACCCAGAGAAGCTGGAAAGTCAGCAGGGATTGAGAGGACTGCTGCTCCTGTCTGGAAAAGCCACAGAACAGAGCAGCAAGGGCAGCGGCATGGATGTTTAAATGAGGCACCAATTTATTTGGCTTCCAAAAGGAGCTTTCCCTTTTTCCTGCCCCTGTAATGCAAAGGGCAGGTGGGTGCAAGGAATGTGCCTTGTCAAAAATTAACCCAGGAAATGGAGGGGAGGGGAAAGCAGCAGGAGGGAGATGGGTGGCACGGGGCCAGGCCAAAACCACAGTCTCTGCTCTGCTCCTCAGCTCCACTTGTCCCACAACATTTGCTCCCCTCCCGGTCTCAGGAGAGTGTTCGCAGATCTCGAGTTCAAGCACACAGGAGGGATCAGCTCTTGACAGATCCTGTGTTTTTCCCTGGACCTGCTGCTCTGCTGCATCCCTCCACAGCATGCTAGGCTTGCTGGGAGGCTCCTGCAGCTCCCTTGGTCTTGGCACACCTGGAACATCCACCTCCATGGAGCACCAAGATCAAAGCAATGCCCTGGTGTGACCATAACCCTGAAGGGATGGCTCAAGACTTCCTCCACGGAGGCCACAAAGATGAATACAAAAAGGCCCAAACCAACCCTGTGTCCCTGGCATCTCCCTGCACCCCTGGAGGCCTGGAGGAGGCTGTGGGGGTGCTCAGTGTGGTACAGGAGAAGGGACTATGTTTTAACACTGCAATATGTTATAGCACGAATGAAATTAAATATACTGCATATTACAGAATCACAGAATACCCCAAGTTGGAAGGGACCCACAGGAATCATCCAGTCGAAGTCCTGGCCCTGCATAGGACCCCCCAACAATCCCACCATGTGTCTGAGAGTGCAATAAATATTATGTACATTATAATTATTAACTATTAGCTACACAGAAGCACCGAAGTCCTGTCTCCAGTTTGCTTGGAGGATGGGCAGGGATGTCCGTATCCAGCACCTCAGCCACAGCACGCCCTGGGAATACCCACCCCAGGAGTGGGTACAGCCCTCGTGCCCCAGCATCCCTCTCCAAGCCCAAGGCTGGGCTCAGGATTAGGACTGCCCAGCACAGTTGATGCTCAGAATCGAGTCCCCTCACCCATGGTCCTGCTTCCCAGCAAAACTCATGCCGGGCGATTCTCCGGTGCCCATTGGAGCCCATCACTGCCTCCGTGCTGCTGGCTCCGTGCTGCCCACACCCTCACTGATAGCAGGGCCATCTCGTGTCTCCTTTCACATTTTTGGCACAGGGCTGGCTCTCCTCCAGCCCTTGGGAAGCTTGCCAGCACCGCAAGATTTGTGAAAAGTTAACTCCACCGGGGTGAAGAGCACCATCGGGTTGCTTTTCCCTCCTCACACGTGAGTTAGCCAGGCTGTTGATTTTAAAATACCTCTGTGTCCTTCCCAGCTCCCCCCAAAATACCTCGGGAGCGTCAGTCCTGCAATCGGCGCGCAGCCTACGCAGAGACAAAGCGGGGCCGTTAGCGATAGCGGCGTTACCAACCGGTGTGGGATCCAGACCCTTCCAGGACTCCTTTGTTCTTGACTTTCTGGTTTGGGTTTTTGTTTTTTTTTTTTGAAAAACACACAAAAAACTTTCCTTTGAGAAGCCTGAACTTTCTCAGCTGCAGACACGTTACCTTCCAACCGCCTTCACAACTATAGGCAATTCCTAACCTCTGCTTTATGTACGTTGTCATCCACCTCCCTGTTTTCCATATTGATTTATGTTTTACGTTCTTTTCACATTTCCTTTTAACAGAGCCGGTTTTAACCAAACAGCCTTCCCGCCCAAGCCCGAGCCATGCATTCTGCTGGCCAGTGAGCAATCAACTTCCAATTTTCATGCACACTCCTGTTTATATTTCCTTCCCTATCGGCTTTGTTTCTAATTAAGGTTTGTTAAATGCAAGTGAATATATAGCGCGCAGAGAAATATAAAGCATGTAGATAAATAAACACCCCACACACAGCCGCACTGACTAAGGCTGCGCTTTCAACCACGGATCCCAAAGCACTTTGTCATGTTCATTAACAAAACCTCGCGGCTCCCTTGGGAAAGACGCTTGGATTATTTTACGCCTTGTAATTAGGAAAACTGAGGCACAGAGGAGACAAGTGAAATTAGCAGCAGTACAGAAACGCTCTGTGGCAGAGCCAAAAACAGGACTCAAGAGGCAGGATCCTCCAGAATTTTGGGTTTTCCCTGAACAAGCCTTTCTGCCCCCATTTTGGCCCTGGGAATATGCTGGAGCTGGTGATGGAGGGCATCACCACCACGGAGGTTCCCTGCAGCCACGGGAACACGGTGGGTCCAGCCGCCACCTCCACGGCCAGCAGCTACTGTCTGTCCACACCGAAGGGATCCAGAGCATTCTGAGGTCCAAGTGGACACCACATCCAAGCACTTCGGGAGCGGAGGGAAGAGGCAGCTCCAGAAAGGAAGGAGGAGAGGCACGCCCAGGGAGCTGCATCCCACACGCTTTCACCTTGCCAGCTCTCTAGAAGCCTTTTCCTGAGAGGCTGGACATGGGAGCTGGCTGCCCACACCAACACTGAGAGTGACCATCACAGCCCCACAACGCGCGCGCACACACACAGGGCAAGAGGCAACAGCAAGGATATGGGGGGACCACACCGAACCTAAACCAACACGGTCAGCCCTGGCTGGGAATGGCCGCTGGAAGCCCACTGACCATCTCCCTGGGAGCCTCCCCATCCGTGGAGGAGCACACCTCAGAGAGATCATCTCAGGTGGGTGAAACACCCCACCAGCATTGGCCAGCCCCTTATTCCCAAATATACTCCCCATCCCTTGGCACACATGCATCCAGTGCCCGCTGCTCCTGCCATGATGGTGGAAAAGTCACTCACGTTCCAAGAACATGCACAGGAGCCCCGGGAGCTGGCCACTGACCCACAGCACTGCCCGGCAGCACCTCTCAGGCAGCAGGAGGAGCAGGCTGGGGTGGAGGTGTCACCCTGTCCCTGCCCAAGGCACCCGGCAGGCCACACTTGGCAGCGTTTGCTCGTCATGGCCAAGTGCGTGTGGGCCCCACTGGCCAAGCCCAGACCCCGCTGGAAGTGTCAAGGCCACCAGCGGATGGGGCCAGACATCCTGCATGGACACGTATGCTCTCACAAACACGCTCATCACCCCAACCCTCCCCCCCATAATTAAAACCATGCTGGGCTCATTTGAATAGCAGAGCTGGCGAGCACTCTCCGCTGCAACGTAAATAGTCCTATTTATGCCAAGCTCCCATATTGTAAATATCACGATGTATAGCTGGCCAACCCATGAGTCATCTCTCAAAACTCCAACTTAATAAATGGTGCCTCATCCATGTTCCAGACAAACACCGTCCGAGTGGCTCCCACCGCCCAGCACACACAGGGCCAGCAGTGGCCACCCAGCCTGCCCACCAGCCCAGTGGAGCCGGAGGGACAGTGGAGCCACCCAGCCGCTCAGACACGATTCTTCCACAATGGACAGGCATCCCTGGACCACGCCGCTCCAGGACGCGCCGGTTTTTGGCCTGACACCTGGCCCTCGCCCCTGCCCAACCCAGTTCTCCGGCACTTCCCAGGGTGTCCATGCAGCGGGCGGGTGGGAGCAGGCAGGAACGGCTGGGATGGTTGGGGAGCGCGACAACGAGTCTCCCCTTGCCCAGACCCCACCGTGGGGCTCCCACCCAGCCCCCTCCCCGCACACCCAGCCCTGGAGCTCCCCACCTGCCGCCTCGCTCTGCTTTGTCTGAGCACCGGGGACCTCGGCGGGGAGCTCGGCTCCTC
>NW_008238341.1:733599-741900 GCF_000691975.1 Corvus brachyrhynchos
GGGTTCCCGGGGGGATGCCCCCGCCGCCGCCCTTCACACCGCCCGCGGCCACGGGCCGGGCATCCCTCCCTCGGGGCTAAGCCCCCGCCGCTGCCCACCGGAGCCGGGGGGCCGGGGCGGTGAGCAGATTCCCGTCCGGAGAAGGGGACGCATACAGCAGCACAAAAAAAAAAGAAACAAAAATCCAAGGAGTTGGTAAATCCGAGGCTTGCTGTGGGCAGCCCTGAGCCCCCACACCCTTCTCCTCCCCCATCTCCCTGGAGCCAGCCCCGGGAAGGGAGAACAGGAATCTCCCCACTTCCCACGTGGAGCAGTTGTGAGTTGGTCACAAGCCCCATTGACACTGCTGGGGTCAAGCAGGACCTTCCCAGAAGGTGCAAGGTGAGACCCAGCTCCAATTCTGCATCGAAGCATGCAACAGCCCCGACTTCCCTGGTGCCTGGGAACCACATCTGCCCTGTGGGCACCTCATGATCCACACCCTCTTCGGACATAGTGGGGAGATTGGGACCAGATGGTCTTTAAGGTCCCTTCCAACCCAAACCAGTCAGTGAATCTATGACTTGTGACTGCTACCGGGACTCTTTGCCCCAGGACGTCCCTCTGCCACCACCCTGACATCTCCTCCTCACCCCTCTAGCATCCACATTGTACCCAGCAGTACCCTCTGCTCACCCCCCATAGCTGTGTCCCAATTTCTGCTGGCTGGGCAGAAGGTTCAGGTGCATCCTGCAGGAAGCACTTTTGTCCTGGAAGATCTTCCTAGGGAGGTCACACCCTGCGCATGGATCTCTACACAAGTTGTTCCAGGTTCATAGGCCAGGAGCTGAAGACCCACTGGACTTTGAGGATGGATTCCTGTCCCTCAACTCACCATGGAAAGGCATGGAAAAACCAGTCTAGGCTCCACTGTGCTCGTCCTTATCCCTTTGTTGCATCAGCAGCTTGAGCACCTTGGGTTCCCTGCCTTGACCCACCACAGGAAACAATTCCACAGGAGTGGTTAGAGGAGGTCACAGCTCTGTGATGGTGTTGGCCGTGTGCATGAGCCAGTTCAGTGTGGCCAGCCGCAGGCTCTGATCTGCTTTGGGAGTTCCTGTCACTGCAGATGTTGCTGGTCATCCAGGTTGGTCCCACATTCAACATGGAATCCCTGGAGAACCCTGTGGCCCAGCTCCATCGTGTGTGGAGAAGCTTCCATCTTTAGTGCCTCTTTCGGCATCACTCTTGCATTGAGGAAGGAGGCTGAAGGGCCAGGACAGCCATCAGCCTTGCTGCTCCTTCCTCCAGATGTGTTCCTCTCCAGGGCAAGAAAAACCCCAAGGATTCCCAGCAGTTACCCACCACTCCTGCACTGTCCCAAGCTCCCCCACTCCCAGCCCTCCCCTCACTCCCGCTGCTCTGGAGCACCCAGCATTTCCCTTCAGATGTCTGAAAGCACTCACCATTTCCAAACTCCTCATACCCTCATTTCAATCGTCCCAGATCCCAGGGCTCTTGTGTCCTGCATGCCCTAGACGGGCATGTCCCTGAGGATCCATCAGTTCTCCAAAACGGGAGCCTGGAGTCCAAGAGCAGCAGCTCTGTGTGTTTGCCAGTGCCCACTCAGACCCTCAGGATTTTCTTGAAGTTCTCCAGGACTGCACTGCCACGTACAATGGGAATTTTGTCCCAAGGGAACAGTCACTGGAGACCTTCTCTCTTCTCTTTTGAGCTCCCCCTTAGGCTATTGCTGATGGAGATGGACTTTGGATTATGCAGACTTGTCTGGCTGCTGCACTGTCTTTGAAGTTCTTACATGCTCTTTGGAGTCTGGTTTGTGCCCTGAAGATGCTCTTCAGGGCCAGTCACAAACTGTGAGCACTGGTCCCACCTCACACCTTCACGCTGCTCCCAGGAAGGGCTTTCTATGGCTGTTGCATCTTTTTGGCATCCCTGGGAAGGCCTGCCAAGGTTCCACTGCCACCCTCACAAACTTGCTGTTCCCAGTGCAGGCGGTGTCGCCAGTATCCACCTTCTGACCTCAATCCCACAAGCTCCTCTGGGCACCATGCCACAATATCTGAGCAGACCAGCAAGTGCTGCAAAGGACCAGGCCATGGCAAGTGACTCCAGACCTCCTCCAGTGTCCTTCCCTGCACCTTCCACTCACTCTGCACCAGGTTTAGTGGCTTCAGTGGAGGATGGCCATGGACCAGGGAGCATTGTGCATCCTCACTGGTGTTCTCAGCCACACTGTGAGCTGATGCTCTCCTTGCTGCCATCTGGTGACAAGTGGTCGCAGGACTGTGTCACGTGGACATGGCCACCATCAGGCAGCTTGGATGTGGCCACCTTGGAAGTCAAGTTATACTGGTTTTGTTGGTCCTTGCTGCCCTTGGGCAGCACTGCCACAGGACACTCAAACCCTGCTGCAGAGGGTACATCAGGAACATCAGGTACAGCCCTGATGGGGTCCGAAAAAGGGGACAACCACCCCTCCAGCTGCACCCACGTGCTGGTTTACATCAAAAGGTGGTTCCCAGGCTGACAGAGCCAGGAGAGATGACATCTAGGAGACATTAAAACAAGTTTGATGGTGACACATTTAATGCTGCATTTTTCAGTTCCTGATGCAGGAAGAAAAAGTTCCATTTGCATGTGAAGCCCTTGGCTCATCACACCTGGAGGAGGTGGCTCCCTCTCACTCTCTGTGAGGTTACAGAGGTGCAGCAGGTGACAGCTGGGAGTCAAGGGAGGCACAAAGGAAAGCAGCAAGGGGTGACACGGAGCCATCAGGCACACACTCGAGGGTCAGCGCAGTCGTCTTTGGTAATTCCAAGGAGCCTCAGCTACCGGAAAGATTCAAGAGATGCTTCTTTGGTCCAAGGAAGATACTTGGTCAATCTCAATGCCCCAGCTAAGGGAGAGGGAGGTTTCTTTGGGGTGGGAGGGATGGGGAGTGAGTCCCATGCTGGCACCAAGAGTAAATCTGCCTGTAAATTTCCAAGAGCAGACAGGGAGGTGGTCCAGGGCCACTGAGAGATGCCCTGCAGAGAATCAGCATTCTTGGTCCTGAATTGGCCCCCTTGGTCTTGAATCAGCACACTTGGTCACACCTCTGCATGCAAGAGGAAAGCTTTCCAGCTCCTGGCTGAATCCCTTGGGCTCCAAGGAGCCTCAAGCTTCCAGGGGCAGGTTGGGAGGAAGAAAACACGAGCATATTTTTACAGAAATTGGAGTCTCCCTGCAGCAGAAAATCCCATACAAGCAAAACCCAAGTGAAAAGCAGCTTCAGCTGTTCTGGCTCTGGCTGTGACGGGCTTGGCCCCAGGCCAGTGAGTTAATTCTGCCTATTAACTAATAGTATAGTATTGTCGGTAAAGATTCATTGCTAAACTTATGTTTTTAAGATATCACTTATCATTTAAACACTTAACTCCTGATCCCCGAACATGTACAGGCACCATGTAGCCCTGCAGCCATGCTGCAGATAACCAAAGCCACCGCTGGCTGGGGAGGCCGGGCAGTGTTTAACCCTTTTTCCCCTTTGTTTGAATGATAAATTGTCTGGAGTAGCACTTTCCAGAGGAGAGCAGGCCCTCCCACTCAGGGACCGCTTATTATCACCTACTTAATGTTCCCCAGCTCAGCAGGGATGGAGGAACTGTTCCCAATAGTGGGTTTTTCTAACCTCCGTGAAGGGTGTGTGAACAGCCAGAAACCCCATGGATATCTGTGATTGCAGCCTGTCACCACCAAGGGCCTCCCTCTGTCCTTCCTTACCTTTCCCAGTCACCCCAAGTGCTCTGCAGGCTGGGGACAGGCAGGTCTGGTCCTTCAGGAGGAAGGGTGAGAGCAGCAGGGGCTCCCCACCTCCAGGCTGAGCCCTAGGTGCTGCCCAGCACCTTTCAGCTCAACATCCTCACAATTTTCAGGGATCTCAGATCTCTCCTGCATCATTCCAGAGCAAACCAGCACCTTTACCAGTTACACCAGTCACCGGCCACCACTCAAGCAGGCGTTGGCTGTAGCCCCCTACCCTCCCCACCCCACCGGGGACACTCTGGGGAGGTTTCTCTGCGCAGAGTTAAATAAAGATAAAGCTTTTACATCCCTTTATGCTTGGTGAGGGTACCTGGCCCTGGGTGGCTCATGCTGAAACGTGACACTGGACAGCCCCACCTCACTCAACCTGTTCATCCTGTTGCAGGGACCTGCGGAGGGGGAACCAGAGGCTCCCTCTCCCCGTCAGCTCCTTCCTCCGGCATTTCTGAGCTCTGTGCCTGAGGGGTTCCTGTGCACAAACCCTGAGCTCCCTGGTACCAGGGCAGGTGAAACAGAGAGGAGGAAGGTAAGAGGATGGCACTGGGCAGCCGAGCATCGTCCTGCTCTGGGACCGCCGGGAACGAGGCAGAGCCGCAGAAAAGCACCAAGTGAGGATTTAATCTCTCCGGGGAGGGGCTGCAGTGAGGATGGAGGATCAAGGAGTGGAAGGTAACGCTGTTTGTGCTGCTGTTGCAATGTCTGGAGTCTGAGGGTTTAGAGCCTTCAGCTAAATTAAGAAGGAAAAGTCAACTGGTAGATTGCAGTAACGATTTGGAGAGTTCTCCGCTCGGAAAATGAATGAAACTTTTGAATGGTAGCCATGGGAACAAATTAAAGAGAAGAGGCACTTTTGAAGCATTTAAAATAGATTTAGAACTGTAGAATTGAGCCGGAAATTTGGGATATTTTGTTCAACAGCTAATTTGAACCCAGGTTTAGAATTAAAAGTAACTTTTGGAAAAATAAAGTTCATAAAAGTATCTCCTTGGGGACTGCAAAGATGTAAGATCTTCTTGAAAAATTTGTTTGGGTAAATAAGCAGGACCATTGAGAGGCAGAAAGAAGAAGAATCATAAAAAGAAGGCAAATTTAAATAAAACCATATCTTTTTTTCAATAAAATCAAGGATTTCCTGATTTATAGACTTATATAATCATTAAGGTTGGAAAAGACCTCCAAGATCATCGAGTCCAACCTTCAACCGAGTACCACCACTTTTCCAGAATGTAGAGAAATGTAACAATCAAGAATATAAACTATTACTCTGTGTTTTTTAAAAATACATTAAAAAAGGGTATTTAGATATACAGCAAAGAAAAGGTGGAACCATCACCAGAATATCATGTTATATATAGAAACTTAATCCAAAATACTTTACAGCCATGAGGCATGACCAGCAGAAGATGGGGTTTGTATTCTGGAAAATATTTTCATTTTAGTCCTTGGTTATAGCCAGAAATAACAATGTTAGAGAATAAATCTGCCCAGGAGATAACCTGTGATGAAAAACTGCCAGGCATTACCTACTGACAGGGGTAACGACATAAAAGGATGCTCGATTTAATTGCTGTCATTTGTAAAGGCTTGTAAAAGAAAAGGATGTAACCCAAGCTGTTTCGTGGCAGGGAACCCAAGGTCCAGAAGTCTTCCAGAAAATAGTTTTGAAGTTGTTCAAAGGAAGGTGGAAAAGCTGAAAAGTCAAACTCATGTCTGTGTTTAATACTATAAAATGACAGGGTGGCATCCTTGAAATTGAGAATGCTGAAATGGCATTTAATAGGAAACCAGGGAAACCAGGGAGAAAACTACCCAGGTTTTGTCAATGCTGGTGGTAAATATAGGAGCTTTGCAAATGCTTATGGACACTATGAAAAAATGCAACATTATGTGTTACATTTAAGGCACTCGTGAGCAAAATCCTCCAGTGCTCTGAAGTGGCAGATTTACGAGAAGGCAAATACAGGATCACAGGCAACAGCCTGGTGTGAAACTGCTCTTTGCTCCTCAGAGGTGCTACAGAAAGACAGACCTGAAGGAGGCAACCACACCTCCTTCCACAGCAGAAGGGTGGAAAACACGCAGGTTATCACGGCCAGGCTGAATGGGGGAGCCCTGAGCAAGCTGCTGTAGCAGATGTCCCTGTCCACGGCAGGGGGGTTGGAACTGGGTGATCTCTAGGATTCCTTCCAACCCAAACATTCTATGACTCTATCCAGGTCTTTCCAAAGGGAAGCAAACTGTGGGAGATGTGGTGGCACAGAGAAAGCAGAGCTGAGTGCAGGCAAAACCCCCCGAGGTCTGGAGATGAAAGGTCAGGAGTCAGCGGGAGCGGGGCTCGTGCTCTATGATTAGCATTTCCCATTCTCCCTTTGGGTCTAGGAATATCCATGTCATTAAGGTCTGGGCTGAAATGTGACTGAACTGGAACAATTCCTGCAGAGTGATGGCAAAGGCATGCACAGGCTCCTGATGCTGGTATTAACTGGCCTACCTTTTATTTTATTGAAGATTCATGAGAATAATAATCTCTAGCAGCAAGGTATCATAGAATCATGGAATTATAAAATAGGTTGGATTGGAAGAGTCCTTAAACCACATCCCATCCCACCCCCTGCCATGGGCAGAGACACCTTCCACTATCCCAGGTTGCTCCAAGCCCTGTCCAAACTGGCTTTGTACATTCCCAGGGATGGGACAGCCACAGCTCCTCTGGGCACCCTGTGCCAGGTCCTTACCACCCTCCCAGGGAAGAATTCCTTCCCAATATCCCACCTAACCCTTCCAGTGTGAAGCCATCCCTCCTTGTCCTGTCCCTCCATGCCTTGTCCAAAGTCCCTCTCCAGGTTTCCCCCCATCCCCTTTCAGGTACTGTATGGGTGTGGTCTTCCTGGATCCTTCCCTTCTCCAGGCTGAACCCCCCAGCTCTCCTGCCCAGGGACATCTGGGGGATGAAGACGGGGTGTGATGGAGAAGCACGGGGCTGCAGGGGCAGGAGCAGGGTGGGAGGGGACAGGGAGCACTTACGATGCACAAGCACTGTGGAGGTGGTGGGCACATCTTCGAGGAGGGAGAGGCAGGGGCTTGCACTCAAAATGTGAGCAGGCTTGGAGGGTCATTTTGGGGCTAGGCAGAGGCAGGGGACACATCCATTCGTGGCTTGAGGAGTGCTGGCCATGGCACAGGAGCAGGACCTGCTCCGTGTCTGTCCATGGCTCTGGCAGGGAGTGGGAGGAAGCAGTGCCCAGTTAACCAAGGTGGATGGAGCACAGCTGCTTCTGGAACAGCCTGTCCAGCTGCCCTTTGGGTTGCTGACCTGGCAACACTTGGGACCTGCCAGCAAAAACGTGCTCAGGTGACTCCTGGCACCCTGACACAGCACTGCTGGGATGGAGCTGGTGAAGAGGCCGTGGCACAGATCCCTGCCAGGAACACGGGGCACAGCAGACAGCGAGGGTCACAGAAGTCATCCTTTCCTCGAGCCCTGCAATGTGACCCATTGAGGAGGCTCTTTGCAGATTTCCCTCTATACTGGTTTGGCCAAATTTGAAAATATATAGTCTGAGAGAAGGCAGGTCACCACCCCTCCCCCATCAAGTTCGGGGAAAAATAAATTTTCCTCAAAGGAAAGTGAAAGAGATAAAAACTATTTATTTAGCAAACACACGGGAAAAGGATAATAATGCTAAATAATAAAATCTCTCGCTGTGGAGAAAAAACCTGGGAAAGTGTTAAAGTCCTCCCTTTGGTCTCCTCAGAGCTGGGGCTTGGCCCAGGGCCAGGCCCTCTGTGCCCGGTGGAAAGTCTTCCTGATGTGTTCTGATACTGAAGCAGTCCAGCAGAAAAGGGAGAAAATCCAAAATTCCAGGGAAGTAAAAAAAGTTCAACTCTCAGTCTCTCTCCAGAGAAAAAGAAACTGAACCACTGGCCAAGAGCTGACCCAGGGAGCCACAAGCTGGGTGCTGCCTCCCTCGCCTGCCGCAGCTGGAAAGAAAAGTTGCTGTCTCTGTGTGACCTTGAACAAGCTGCAAACTGCTTTGAAAAAGTTTTGCTCAGTTTTTCCTTCCCCCTCTCAGGCTCAGTTTAAAGGCATAGAAAGGCATAAAAATTAATTCCTGGGCATAGGAATGCAGTGGGATACACATCATAAAGTCACCCCAAGACACCCTCCAAGACTTGGTCCTTGCAGCTGCTGGGATCCCCTTGGCCCATTGGCGTCAGCATCCTGCCTGCTCCCTGTGGGACTTCTCTTTGTGTGCTCCTTTGGGGATTCTCATGAGTGCCTGGGACTGCTGATTCCTCCTGCACTCACCGAGGTGTCCCTGCTCCTGCAGGGATCAGGGGCACGGCGTCCGGGCTGAGCCCTCACCATCCTGTCCCGGCACCAGGAGGGGATGGGGTGCCTTGAGGGGTGCTGTGGAGGCCATATGAAAAGTCCCTGGGAAACATAAACCCCATGTATTAGAGGGCAGCTGAAGACACCTGGCTCAGTGCTAT
>NW_008238341.1:741916-752947 GCF_000691975.1 Corvus brachyrhynchos
GGGCTTCTCCAAAGGGGAATCCTGCTCCACAAGCCTTCAGAGCCCTCCAGAGTGGCCGAACACACACGGTCAGTGCCATCTGTTCCTGGCATCTGCTGGGGGTTCCAAAGGCTTTCCTTTAAGTTCCTTGCCAAAAGTTTTTTAAGGAAAGCAGGAAGCCAGGGGGAGTCAAGGGAGTTTCTTGTCATTTTAATTGCATAAGAGATGGTTGCAGAGAGGAGTAAGCAGAGGGAGGTCACCAGCCGGTCCTGCACGGTCTGAGTTGTCATCTCCAACAGCCCCAGAAGTGGCAGGAATAGGGGTGAGCAGGGAGGTGATGAAAGATAAGTGATGCCATGGGGAAAACAACCATAGCTTCGCTTGCACAGAGACAAGGCTGCTTCCTTCTCCGTCTTCTCCCAGGAACAAACCAAAGCCATCAAATGACACTTGTGTGAGCTCCAGGGCCAGGGTCTAAAAGACTGAGGGTTTGGGAACAAAGGAGGTGGTTCTTCCTACAGATGGGAGGTGAACTGTGGACCTCTTCAGCAGAGCTGTGGACACACAAATCTCACAGGGATTCAAGTACAGGCTGGAGAAGTCCTTGGAACAGAGATCCAGGAATTTAGAGCACACAGGGAAATCCATGGAAATCAAAATAGCTGGAAAGCCTTCAGTACAGATCTTCCTGGACTCCTGCAGCCCCCCAGTCTGTCCCCTTTCTTCTGTTAAAATCCTTCCTGGCCCCTCGGGAGATGTTGTGGATGCTGGAGACTTGGCCACAGGCTACACCAACCTCTGCACTGAGCCACTGCAGGTGCTCGCTGCCATCAACATGGCACCAGTGCATGGATGGGGACCTCCAGCACGTCCCTGCCAGTCACATTCATGCACCCAAGAGGTCTTTAATTTGGCTTTACTTTGCTTTTTCCTTTCTCGAGGTGTGTTTTGTTCTGTCTGGAGAGCTGGGAATGTCAAGAGCCAGAGTTGCTATGCCGGTGCTGGCGTGGGGACTTCAGCAGGAGCTGAGGGAGCTGGCACAGGGCCCTGTGAGAGGGAGAAGGAGGGGAGCAAGGCAGCTCTAAGGGGAGCTGGTGGGTGCTCATGGGTGCTCCAGCCCTGGGAGCACAGCCAGCACAGAGCCCTCCAGCCTGTGTTGGGCTGACGCTGGGCTGACAGCAAAAAAGGAATTCTGGAGAGGAAATAAATCAGCCCCTGATTTACCTGGGAGGACAGATACTTCTTCTCAACTGGTTTTTAATATGGACTCAATTTCCAAGCCCGGCTGTTCAGATGTCTCTGAGATAAGTGATCTGTGTAACATCTGAGTCAAACAGGATTTTCCTTCTTCTCAGACAGCAAAGCTGTGCTCCGTAAGTGGATGTTCCAGCTAATGAGGTGTTAAGTGTAGAGAGAATCACAAGTACTTGAGGGCAGGATCCAGCTGGTAGTAAAACCAACAACCAGCACCAAGATTGTCCTCAACTTCCAGGAACAACTTCAGACAATAAAACTGTACTGAGGGCAGGAGCAAGGGAAAACCTGGGAAATAGAACACAAAAATACAGCCATATGTCCTGCTACAGCTGCATCATGTGGCTACACATGTTCCCTTTCCTTGGGCCAATGGAGGATGACAAGGCAGAGACAGAACCAGTGGCTTTTAGCCAGCAACAAGGGGCCAGGTGGGAACAGCCCCCAGAGTCCTGAAATCCCAGAGTTTGCTGAAGAAATGTCCGCAGAAGATGCAGAGAATCCTGTCGGGGAGGTTTAGCACAGGTCTCTGCTCCCAGGGAGAAGGGATGCTGCCTGGGCCTGAGCTACTGTGCCTTGCAGTGTCCACAGTGCTGAGAGGAACAGGGTGACCCTTGAAGCCAAATTTATCATCTGTCCACTTTGTTTGCCTTTGGAGCAGTCCGAAGGCCCAGCTGCTCTCACATTCAATAGCCCTGGTGTCCGCCCCTCCACAGCACAGCCACCTCCATCTGTCCTCGTGCCTCTGTGCAGAACAGGCAGCCCGGGAGCAGCAGGGCCACCTGGCACAAGGACAGAGGGGATGCACAGGCTCCACAGTGACCTGGTCTTCAGGACACTTCCACACCACAGAATCAAAAATCATGGTGATTGATATTCTCTGCAAGGGACTTTCTTAGTGTTCTGCTGTGGACACAGGCTCAGCTGGCACATCAGATGGACATCAGGGTTAGGGTCCAAGCCCTTGAGGAGGCTGGAGGAGACCAGATGGGGCAGAGAAGTGTGAATGTCCTACAAATGCAGTGTCAGGACACATAGATGTCTTAGCAAGGGACCTGAGCAGGCAGGATCAGAAACACATGTAGGAGAAACACAGCAGGTTGCCTAAAACAGCAACCTGTGGCAGATGTCCTGCTTTGGACATTCCAAGTGGTGCCCATCGGGGCAGATGGTAGAACACTGTCAACTCCAACACTCACTCAATGTAAGGAAACCTGGGGTTGCAGGAAATCCCCTGGATGGTTTCCAGGACCTGGGCAGACACAGCCACATCCACCCTGACCTAGTGCTGATGACACTGCAGGGGGTTGGACCAGAGGCCCCACATAGGTTCCTACCACCACCTCCAGGATTTGTGGGTATCTCCTGAACTGACCTTCTCTGGGACACAGGTTGTGCAGCAGCAAAAGGAACAACCTGCAGTCCCTGAAGCAATATGGATATGGAAATGGATATGGATACGGACATGGATATGGATATGGATATATAGATATGGACATGGATATGGATATGGACATGGATATGGATATCGTTTAGTGGGCATGGTATTCTGTCAAAGGTTGGACTTGATGATCTTGGAGGTCTTTTCCAATCTTAATGATTCTGTGATTCTATGATTCTATTGCCGTCCCACTGCAGCAGGTGGATAAAGGCATATCTCTGGAGCAGGACAGATCTCAGAAGTAGGGATAGGAGAGCTGGGAGAAAGGTTCCAGCACCAGGACCCTCACTGCCATCCAGCATGGGACAGCACTCGGTGCCGGCTGAGCAAGGTCACCAGGGGATGGAATAACACAGGGAATAACACAGGACTGGCAGCAAGCCAGCATCTCTCACAGCACTGGGGTTTATCTTTAACAACAACAACGGCAGCAGCCCCACTTTGCTGGAAAATACCTGCCCAGTGCTGGGATCCTGCATCCTCAGACAGAGCCAGGCATCCTGCGGGAGCTGAGCCGTGTTATCTGCCCGAGGGGGATTACGCTGAGAAAACGGCTCGTTGGGGATTGTATATTAACAGGATATGCTCGGCTGGTTGACAGGAAGCAATAAAGTAATTTGAAAGAGACTGGGAGAGAGTGTGTGAGTTCCTGCGTCTGTGTTAAATCATGGCTCTAGATAAGCAAACAGCGGCCCCGGAGCGGGAGGAGCGCTGCCAACAGGGACATGGCCAGTGCCAGAAATCTCCAGGATCTGCCGCAAGTCCATCTCGGAGGCGGCGTGGAAGCCACTGGGATTGCAGTTAGAGCTCTCCCATCCCCTGCTCCGGGCTCCCGTCCTGCAGGATCCTGTCCCTGTCACCCCAGCCCCGCACGGATGCAGGCGTGCAAGGCGAGAATCACTCGGCAGCCCAGAGACCTCTGTGGCTGTCTGCAGGAGCCCATCCCACCCACCTCCAGGAGCTCCGGGAAGAAGCTGCTCCTCCCAGCAGCTCCAGGCCTGCCGGAGGAAGGGGAGGAGAGCCAAGAGGAGAAATACGTGCAACGACAGTGCGCGATCTGCTGAGAGAAGTGTGAGCCAGGGGCTGCTGCGAGGCTGAGGGGAGAAGGGGGCTGTCGGGAAGCATCAGGCACTCTGCGTTTGGCACCTGGCGTGGATCGGAGCGCCCTGCTCGGATCCCGCCCGGGGGAAGCGGATCCTGCCGTGTGTGTCAGCCCGCACGCACCTGGCGCGCCGGCCCCGCTCAGCCTCCCACATCCTGCTGGCATCACACACGGCAAAATGTCAGCAGCGTTTATTGCGCTCAGAGAGGCTCTGCTGGCCTCCAGGAGGGGATGTTTCAGGTCTTCTGATGCAATCCCCGATCCTTTTTGTTAGGGATACACTTTCACACACCGTGTGATTGCCCGGAAGCTCCCTGCCACAGGATACGGGCTCCATGGGATCAACAAAATGTGTCTGCGTTTGGTGGGGACTGAAGACACTCAAAGTGCTCTCTTCAGAATAATAGAAATTAAAAAATCATATCTGCTGCCTTCTGCCAGAGGCAAAAAAATCCATCCCAGAGCCTGAATGAGTGTTGAACCCTTTTTTTCCCATGTGTCAAGGGCTCCTAGCTGGGTGATGGGCAGGAGTGGGATGTGGCTTGGAGCAACCTGGTCTAGTAGAAAATGTCCCTGCCCATGGCAGGGGAAATGGAACAAGATGACCATTAAGGTCCCACTGAACCCAAACCATCCTGTGATTCTATGAAAGCTCCGTGGCAGTGCTTTATGCCAAAAGCTGTATCTCACTCTGAAGCACTTCACACTGCCCTCATCAGAGAGGATCTCCTGGTGCATAGAGCACTGTTCAGTGTGCATTGGGCACCCCTGTGCCTGACCAGCACCTTCTCCAGGGCATGAGTCCTCACACTCCTGCAACTCTGCGGTGAGGAGGCTTCCCTGGAAGCTGAGCCCATGATGCATGTGGACACCTGCATGCATTGGAAAGTAAGTCCATGCCAGCACTTTTCATGAGCATGTTGGTTGCGTTCCTTGGGGCATCACAAGCCCTCCTTGCTGAGGAGAAAGTGGTGGCTGGGACAAGGGTGAAGGCGACTGGAGCAGAAGTGGTCAGTCAGAGACTGTGAGGTAGTGCCATGTCCACATGTTCCTCATTTGCTTTTTCAACATTCCCTCCCTGCTCCCTGCACTAATGCTGGATCCCCAGTGGAGTCATTGATGATGTTCTTGCACCCCTCCTTTCTCCCACGCACCTCACAAAATTTTTGGACTATCCAGGCGGGACAAACACAGCTCGTTCCCTGCCCGTGCAAGAACTGCTCCAGCTGGCTTTTCCAAATGCAGCCAGGCCAGCCACAGCTCAGAGTTATCTGATGGCCACACTCAGCAGCCAAGCCCCTGAGCCCTTCCCACAGACCTTTCCTGCCACAACTGGAAGGGCCTGGGCTGTGCTGGGGAGCCAGCTGGCACCTGGCTGGGTGCGTGGGTAGTCCTCAGAGCCTGAGATGCCACCAGGAGCTCAGGTGGGGTGCTGTGCAGCCCTTCCCATGGCGTCACTCAGCAGACTGGTGTGGGTGGCCCGTGGTGGCCTCTGGAGAGGCGGTGCCCTGCACCCTCCTCTCCCTCGGTCTGTTGCTGTTTCGTGTCTCGCACTGGTCTCACCCTGCAGAGCCTCACACAGACTGTCTGACCTTCATCACCAGCTTGGCACCAGGAGTTACCTGACCTGCTCCTGAATCATCTCTGCACGCAGCCGGGAGCAGCAGCCTCCAGAAAATGGATGTACCTGCTGCCATCCACCCAGATCACAGGGCTTGGGAGCTGCTTTGAAGCTCCCCAGGTGGGAATTGGCTGCCACTGCTTCACTCTTGCACGTTTTCCTCAGCCACATGCTTGGAAGCCTGAGGGACCCTGATGGGACCGCCCAAAGCAGCCACATTCCAACCTCAGCCCCACTCCTGTAGAGACCTGGGACACCCTGATCGTCTTTGCCTCTCCAGCATTTTGTCCTCCTTCTCTGACACCCCCACACAGCTGCAGGAAAAAGATGTTCTCCCAGTGCATGACCCAACCACCTCTCGGCAGAATTGGAAGGGGTCCTGGAGCCAGGCCACTGGAGAGGAAAGACCACTCCCTGTACTGGACCTGCTCCAGGCTGGAAGGAGAGACAAGCTACCTCGGCTGCAGTAATTAAATCCTTCGCCCGAATGAGAGAGAACATCCCATCCTCCCCACTGCCCCCACAGTGCTGCAGTGTGCAAGTCCCTGGCATCACTAGGCAAGCACATCAGTCATCCCCCAGGTGGGTTAGGCTGGACTTAAGTTGCTTGGGCTCTGTCCTTGCTGTGTCCGAGCCTAGGCGGGGCTCCCAGCTCCTCTGGGTCAGCTGTCCAAAAACTCCCACCATGCTGACCTAACCTTTTGGATCTGCTAACCCATGTCTGAGCACCTCAGCCTGGCTGCCCTGAGCCTGGGGGAGGCAGGAGAGAATTCCTGGTGTAGACTGAGCTGGGTTAGACACATCCTTGTGCTCACCAATGCACAAAGGCTGCAGGATGGGCAGGAAAAAGAAGAGGCAAACCCATGGAAGACAGGACAATTGCTATCCTGCAGCACCAAGAACTGGGCATCAATGTGTGTTATTTACTGAGTCAGCACCTGCTGCCGGGAAGGGACAGGTGTTTCCTCCAGACCAGACCAAAATATCCCTGGCTTTCCCCTGTCTTGGGAAGAAACTCTGGTCCTGTTGGCTTGACTCAGCTTGTCTGGGATCAAGCACCATTATGAGCTCACTGGCTGCCCACCTGGCCAGGTCACCTCCATCCTCCTGCAGCCCCACCAGTTCCCAGCAGGTCTGCGCTGGTGACGGAACCTCCGTGGAGGGTGTGCCCCGGGTGCCAGCATGGCTCTCCTGCCCGGAGGCACCAGGCTATCTCCACCTTGCTCCCATCTCATCCCTGGGGACCCAGGGGGGCTCAGGACTCACACAGCCCCCACCAAATCTGCCTCCCCCTCCCCCATAAGCCAGCCCCCCTCCCCGGCAGAGCTGCGCTTCCCGCCTGCCTCTGCACGGGCATAGCTCGGCCTTTCTTCCTTTTCATCCCTTTCTCCCTCCCTGAATGCGCTTTGCTTGCTTTGGCGGCGCGGGGCAGGGAGAGCCCCTCTCCCCCCTCGCTCCCGGGGATCCCCCCGGCAGATGGGGCCGGGATATGAATGTGCACACAGTGAAGCCCCTAAGAGGATTTGCTGGTGCCCCTTTCATTGCGAGCCTTTGTGTGCTGCTCCACTGCGGTGGGACGCCCCCGAGTTCTCCCCCGGCTCCTCTCTCTTCCACTCCAGAAGAAAAGAAAGTGCCTATAAAGGCCTTGTTTGTCCGACTTGTTTGAGAGGACCATATTGCTGTAGGTGCCGCGGGTCCCGGCGTGACAGCGTCGCCCCTTTGAGAGCGGGTGACGTGCGGCTCCCTCCTGGGAGGGTCCGAGCGGGCGGCTTAGCCAGGCGCTGGGAAAAAGGGTTTCAGTTGCATTTCAATGTCCATTGAACCCTGAATCCCTGCCCATGGTTTTTCCAGTGGCTCTGCAGACAGACACAGCCATGGAGGAGGAGGCTGGGAAGATGCTTCGTGTCCAGCAGTGGGTGAAGGACCTGCTACCCCCCTCCCCCCCCCAAAATCCCATGCCGGAGAGCTGAACAGGGTTCAACGCTGCTTTTCCAATGACACCTAGTGGTAAAGCCAGGGAAGGAGGAAAACGTCGGCCGGGTTTTCCTGGCTGAAGCACGGCACCTCCCGCTGCGGCATTTTGCCCTTTGTATGGCAGCAGACAGCCCCCAGTGAAGAGGGAAGCACAAACAAGCTGCACAACAGCCTCGGCAGCCCCGAGATGTCAGCCAGCCCACCCCGAAACGTGCGCTGCTCCCTGCGCCTCGTCCCGGGTTTTCAGGGGCCCTGGAGCAGATGTCTGGGCTGGAAATGGAGGTGCACAGCAGCACTCCGATCTTGTCCTCCTTGGGTCGCCAGCTGCTCAGAGGCAGGTATGTGACACACGTGGGAGGCCTGGGGATATTCCCAGTGCAGGCAGGGTGCTCGCAGCAGCAGCCACAGGCAGTGACCCTGCGGCACAGAATATGGCTCCAGGGATGCTCCCAGGGCATCTCACCCCAGCTAAGGTGGCTCCCAGGACCTATGGTGGTCTTGGCAGGGGGTTGATGGGGTGGCCAAAGCTAAATGACAGCATTGGCTTTTATTTAGGAGGAGCTTCCGTACTTCACCAGACCCTGGAAAATCCACTCTGGAGAGCACACACTGGAGAGGTTGGTCATTAATGTCCCCTCTACACCATTTCAGAGCCATTTCTTACTGCTCACTACACACCAGAGCACCCACACTGCTGGACATGAACTGCTGATGGATGTTGTCCCAAGCCAAAGGGGACCATGGAGCCTGAATCCTCTCTCGCCCAGCCTCTTCTGCAGCAGATCACCTTGGCTTCCCTGGCACAGGGAGCTCAGAGAAGCTGTGGCTGCCCCATTCCTGGGAGTGTCCAAGGCCAGGCTGGACAGGGCTTGGAACAACCTGGTCAAGTGGAAGGTGTCCCTGCCCACGGCAGGGGGTGGAACAAGTTCTCCCCCAACCCAAACCATTTGGTGATTCTGTGACTTGGCACACAGGGCACGCATGAAGGATGCACCTGAGGGTGCAACAGGGAGCGAGAGCTTCAGGACCACACCGACAGCAGGATGAAGAGACCAGAAATACAAATGCAGGAGGTGGCTTTGGTGGTCCTGTGCAGAGGCAGAGCAGCTGTAACCTTCATGGAATCTTACAGCTTGTGCCCAGAGCTTGTGCCACACTGTGAGCAGCCGGACGTGCAGCTGAGCCCAGCCACAGCAAAACCATGATCAAGGAAAAGCCCACCCACATTTTAATGCTGGGAGAGAAAAACTGAGCAAAACCCAGCACACAAACAACTTTAAAAATGAAATACATTGAATCCACAGTCACTGAGACCAAAATGTGTTTATAATAAATTGGTGATGCTTCTGTCTGCCTGGGCTCAGGGTGCTCGAGTGCTCTGGTAAAGGTCCTTGGGGTCACCACTGCAGAATGTTCAGGCACATCCAATGTTCCTGCACTGAATGTTATGGGAGGTAAAATAAAACAAGGGAAAAGGCAGAAAAAAATGGAGAATGCACAGACCGTGAGAGATCACATCCTTTGGGGGCCATAGGATGATGAAGAAGCCTGTCCAAACGAGGAGGACAAGCCTCCTGGATAACCTTCAGGTCACCTCTTCCTTCTCAGTCATGCTCTCTGTTGTCCTCTGAGGTCACAGCCTGGCAAATGCCAGGAGTATCCCTCTCCATGGCCTTTTGGGACAGTCATTGGTGGCTGCATGTTAGAGCTGGGAAGGCAGAGTTGCTACAGCATTTCCCAAATTCTCCTGGCATTAGTTTCTCCTTCAAAAAGCTTTTCTTCCCTCCCTTTCCCTGCTCAGTGGGGTCTGAACAAACACCAGTAGTTTCAGCTCCTTGCTCTCCAGCAGCTTGAGTGACCCATGCAATGGAGGGGGAGGCTGAAGGACTGAGGCAGAACTGCCAGGACTCATCCTGAGCCTGGGGCAGAGTTGGAGCAACTGTGGTGGATCCACATGGATGCCAAAAAGAGAAATCCATCTACTCCTGGCCATCCAGCCCACCCCAGGAAACCATCCAGTGCTAGGGAGGGCCAGCTGATGCTTGTCTTTCTCCAGGGAGGAGGTACCCAGGGTGACCCATGCTCTTCCACCACACGCTGAGGGACCATGCTCCTCTGCAGGCAGCTGGTGACACCAGTGGCAGGACCCCCCTGGAGCTCTGCAGAGCTCAGGTATCACGACAGGAGCAGAGCCCAAGTCTCAGTGGCTGCTGGGGCCTTCCCATTGCTGGTGCCATGTATAGCCTGGAGGTCTCCAGGAGCCAAAACTGTGCACGAGCCCTCATGTTCCCAGAGCCTGACTCTCTGCCCAGCCCTCATGGACACCCCCAGGCTGCAGGACTGGATGTGTGACACAGGGTCACCTCACGCAGCAGAGGACATCAGGCCATGCAGCCCATGGCAGGGGTGCATCCCCGAGAGTCACTTAGAGAAGGGCAGGGTTGTCCAGCTCCCTCCCAGGGATGTGCAGGGCTGTCCAGCTCTCTCCTGGCTCCCCTGGAAATGCCACCGATGACCCGTTGCTGTTCCTGTCACCTCGGTGACTACACATGCCAACACCCCAAACAAAAGCACTCCTGGCACTTGATGGGAACAGAAGGGAGCACTGGGCAGTACCACACAGCCCCTGCAGAGCTGCCACCCAAGCCCTCACCCCAGAGCTCCAGCCCCTGCGCTTTCCAAGGCAGCCAGGACAGCAGGCTCCCAGATATTCCTTGTTCACAAACCAGATGGGAATTCCAGGTATGTGTCCATGCATGCTTCACGCATTTCCCTAGGGACCCTTCTTCCGCACATGGCTATGTCTTCCTGTGCTGTGGGCTTCAAGCTGCCTTACTTGATTTTTTCCCCTCTGTATGTAAATGCAACATTTTAGGGCAGAGTGAGGCTGTTAAGAGCAATCCCGGCCTCTTCCACCCCGGCACTGCCTGCCCAGCCTGTGCATGGCTCAGGCCCTGACTGCTGGAAGCGTGTCGTGCTCTGGACAGTGTCTGTGTGTTTTGTGTTGGTGCCTGTGTCCCGTGTGACAATTCCTGTGAGCCTCCAGCCCACCTTGTGTGAGGCACATGGGTCCGTTTGTGACCCGATGGGGCTGGGGTTCATCTCAGCCTCTCAGCCTGTACAGCAAACCGAGGGCTGAAACCCACACACGGCTCCAGCGGGGCGGAAAGGACGGGGTGTGGAACAGAGCTGGGCTGTTCCTCCTGCGGGGAAACTGAGGCACTCGGGGGAGGGTGTGGGTGTGTCACTGATTTGTCCCCAGTCATTGATTTGTCCCCGGATACTGCCAGGAGCCAGTAGGGGAAGAAAAAAACGTTTGCCTTTCCTTTTTCTTGGAGAAAACCTTTGGAGAGGAGAGCAGGGCTGTGTGAGGCTCTCCCAGACCTGCGTTGTCACAGCTCCAGCTGTTTTGGGGATTTTGCCAAGAGCCCGGTCCTGCATCACAGCAGAGGATCCCCAGCATGGCAAAGCATCCCCATCACGGCAGAGCATTCCCAGAGTGACAGAGGATCCCAATCGCATCACAGCGTTCCCAGAGTGACAGAGGATCCTCAGCGCGGCAGAGAATCCCGCATGGCTCCTGGTCTCAGTGGGTGAGGGACAAACCTGAGTTCATTGCGGTGCATCCCTCAAGGGGTTAAGGACATGCGCGGGGCCAGG
>NW_008238341.1:753800-759403 GCF_000691975.1 Corvus brachyrhynchos
GGGGGTGCGGAGCCGCCTCGGGGACACGCCAACTATTTTATGAGTAATTTAATATCTGGAACACAGACTTTTCATTCCCAGAGATCTGCTGGGGAAAGAAAGAGCCTTTCTGCAGCCCCGAGAAGGCTGTTCCTCATAAGGAGGCAGAGCAGAAAAAAAAGGGCTGGGATTTAACTCCTTGGTGGCCAGCCAGCGCAGAGCCTCCCGGCTCCCGGTCCCTGCAGAGGGCCAGGAAAAGAAGGAATTCCCTGCGCAGCTCTAAGTGGGAGACAAGCCAGGCTGTGTTGCTCCAGGCAAAAGAAGCAATTGCTCCTTCCCATTCAAATTCAAATGCAAGCCTGGGTGAGGGTGGGGAAAACAAATTTACCAGCAGCCCTGAAGTGAGATTTGGAGCTGGTGTCTCAGCTCCCTTCCCCGTCCCAGACTGGTTTCTGTTGTATTAAACTCCACAGGAGCCTCCCTGGGGTTGGGATCGCCCTGCAGTGGAACCAGTGCACCCAGGGGATCCATGCAGGGAGCTCCCACCCTGCTGACGGTGAAGCCACCGTGTGTGACCTCAGTATCCACCAAAGCTGCGTTGGTGCTGCTGTGTCCCGTTGGTGCTTGGTCCCAGCAAGCATAACCCAGTGTCCTGTCCCTGTAATGCCCCTGCCCAAAGCATTCCAGCATCTTGGCACAGCACTGAACCCACGCAGGGATTCCCATGCGGCTCCTGCATGTTATTATGGTTTGGAGAAGGGGAGGGAAGGAAGAACACAAAAAAATCCCCCAGTATTTCACTGCACAGCCTGGCCCAAGAGCAGAGGTGACTGTGGAGAGCAGCCACCAGCCTGGCAGCAGCAACTGTGGCTCAGAGCTGGGAGGCTGAAGGGAAGGAAATGCTCGAGGGCTGCTCAGGAGGGAGCTGCTGCCAAGGGAAAAGCCTCCCTGCATCGAGGAGCAGCATCATGAGCTACATGGGAGAAGGGCTGTTTGGAGGGGCTGGCATGGGAGGCTGATCCGTTGGGCAGCCTGGCTGGTGCTGCCAGCAAGGACCAAGGCCAGGCAAGGATGGTTTAGGAAGGGTTCTTCCTTGGTTAGCAGGTACTGGGAACTCCTGGGCTCCGTGCAAACAGATCAACACCTCGGCAACTCCGTGGTGTGTGCTGGTGGTGTTAGACCAGACCGTGGCACTGACATCCCTGGCTCTGCCTCACTGACAAACAGCATGGTTGTGATTTCATTCCTCCAGCTCAGCTTAATTTCCACAAATACTGACAGGCACACCCATTTTCCACCATATCAGATCTGCCAGAGTCCTGCTTATGCCGAGACTGGAGCTTTGGCACAGAGAAAACCTCCAAACCCTCAGTTAGATAATGCAGGAGAAAGCTCCATGTGATTTTCTTGCTGATCCCTATTGCTCTGTGCCTGGGAGCAGGAAGATTTTATTTTAACCACCCACCAGCTCTATTGGTGTCTCTGCCCACAGCTGTGCTCCTGGTTTGCTCTCTGTCCCCCTCAGTGGCCTCCAGCACCGACAGACCAAAGCACCCCATGGCTTCTCAGCAAAATACTGACATCCCTAAAACTGCTGAAGTCACCTTGAAACACCTCCTGCCCCAACTTCAGCATCTGCTGAGCATCTGGTGGCCTTGGCCTGGGCACAGCCCAGCCCTCGGTGGTGGCCTGACACCACAGGTGAGGGTCACAGCACCACCTGGTGAAGGAAGGGCCGTGGCTGGGCCCTGGGGGGGGACTGCAGCTGCCCTGAAAATAAACCCCAAAGGGAGTGACGAGGAGCAGAATGTGCATGTCAGGGGACAGCTGTGGAGCACACACAGAGCAGGGGGAGCGTGCACAGGGCAGGGGGAATGTGCACAGGGTGGGTGCAGACAGGGTGAGTGTGCACAGAGGGGTGAGTGCACACACAGCACAAGCAGGAGAGTGCCCAGAGCCCCAGACCAGCTCTGTCCATCCTGGGTGAGGACAGACCCCGCAGGTTTATTCCCAGGTGCAGCCATGCCAGGTTGAAGCACTGGGCTCAGGCACCCATGGGGAAGGTGTAAGGAATTAATTAAATATACAAATTGGCCCTTTCCTGAGTGACAGTGACCATGGCACTGCCCTGACCCACCCTTACCACCCACAGCACTTGACCGTGCTTGGGTTTCTCTCCAGCTCTCCTGTTAATGGTTGTGTTGTTCCAAGATTGCTCTGTTTCCACGGAATAATGAATCCTGGACCAAAGAGCAGGGCAGGAGGTTCAGAAGCAGGACTGGGTTGGGTTGGTCCTGCTACTCCTGGGAGCACCAGGCAGGACAGGTGGGACTGCCAGCACAGCACCCAACCACCCAGGTGCTTTGATTTTCCCCAGCGTGGCCCTGAGCAGCACAGGGGTCTGGCAGAGGGACTGATTGCTGCGCACAGGAGGAAGCAGTTCCAGCTCCTGTGCATGGTCCCACGGGAAGGGACATTTTGGCTCTGGCCTCAGTGAGTGCTGTAACAGCTTGAGAGGAGGGGGCCCCTGCAGCTGAGGGGGTGCAGGCTGGGGCTTTGGGGCTTCCTACAGGGTCAGGAACGTGCTGCCCACCCCGAACTGCCTGGGAAGAACTGAAAGGTCGTCTTGCATGGACCAACACCAGCCCCAGCACCTTCTGGGCCCCTTTCCTCATCCATTTTGGATACCCAAGCGGGTGTGCTTAGTGGCAGCTGAGGGGGAGCAGGCAGCTGCCATCCCACGGAGCCACCACCAGAGATGGCATTGCTGGGTGCTGGCTGAGACTCGTGGCATGAAACGATGCCCTCTGCACCTCTGGGCAACAATTCCCTCTTCTCTTTTAGGCAGCAGTGCCTTCTGCACCTCTGCACCTGTAGGTGGCGATTCCCTCTGCGTCTTTGGGAAGCAATTCCCTCTGCACCTCTGTTTCCCAGCTGTGTAAGCACTGTGAGCTGCACTTACAATCCCTGGTACCTGCACTGCCCTCTGACTTTCCCCAGGCACAGCCAAGCCCCCAGAACCCCTTCGGCTCGTACTGGTGTTAGGTCAGACATCCATTTTAAAAATAACACCAGCTTTACACCTTTTCAAAAATCAAAAATTATTATATCCATTACCTGGAAAGGCAGAAAGCTTCCCCTTGGTGTCCAGCAACATCCCAGGTCCCTTCCTGTAGAGCTTTCTGCTGCCAGTGCCTCGCACATGGGGTTGTCCCATGCCAGAAGAAGGACTTTGCATTTGTCTCCATCAAATATCAGTGGGCTTCCGCCAACTCATTTTCCAGCCCTTCAGAGCTCTTGGAATGGCAGCCCTCACCTCCAGTGTATCCCTGCTCCTTGGTACAGCGTCTCCTACCTGCTGAGGGTTCAGGAGGCTCAGCCAGTGTGTGTTACCAGCCCTGTTTTGCGGGTCAAACACCTGCTCTTTTCCTCCACCTGCCTTGCCCAACTCAGTTTTATTTGTGATGCTGCATGTCCAGCTGTGAAACACCGTGGGTTTGGTGGCTGCACTGTAAAGGCCATCCAGTGCTCCGGCAGCGGGGGAACTTCAGAATGCGACACCCAACACCTCTGCTCAGTCCTTCCGAGAGCAGCAGAGGCTGGGGACACGGGCGGCTGCACCCCGGGGGGCAGAAGCCACAGATTGTGCCGCACGAAGGATAAAGCTCCGAGGTGGTGAGGAGGAGGAGCAGCAGATAGAACCGGGCTAATCCTGCCCGCTGCCTCCTCCCAGACCTTGTGGGCACAGCTGAGCCCCTCGTGCTGCCCGGCGCCGGAGCTGCGCCCGCCCGGCCGGGGAGCGAGGCTGCTGCCGCTGCCAGGTGAGGGCTGAGCCAGTCTCCAGTGCCACCTGCCGGCAAAGCGCCCCGGACACTGTCCTGCGCTGGGGCACGGACACCTGAGCAGCCCGGAGCTGGGGGGCCTGGACGCACGAGCAAACCCGGAGAGCTCAGGGGTGATGCTCCGTAAAATTCTGTCCATATCACACTCACCTCCCCAAGACCTCTTATCATCATCCTTTCCATCCAGATCCTTTCAAATCCCAGATTGCCCGAAAAATTCCTGAATGCCCCATGTCCACCCCCACGGGCTGGGCTGGGGGCTGCAGGCAACCCACCCACGTGGGTGCAATGCTGGGTTGTCACCTGCCCCGGGGCCAGGGGTGTCCTTGGGCTCCTCAGCTTTAATTCCTCTGGACATCCCTGGGTCCACAGCTCTGCCATTGATCAGGAGCAGTCTGGGAGGGCTCGGCTGTGCTCTGGGACGTGTCGGTTCTGTGCTGGGGTTTGGAGGCTGTAATGGGGGTGTCCTCCACACCCCGTCATGGCATCCGGTTGCCCACGCTCACCCGCCCCACCTTGTCACAAGCTTTGACAATCTTCTGTGGGTATTTCTGTCACCACCACCCCAAAAAAATGTCCAAGAGAGGTTTGTGTCCCCAGACCCTGCCACTGTCAGGACTCTCCAGTACAGCACCATCTCCAGCATCTCCCCACACACCACCAGTACCCAGTGGCCCACATTTTCCCACTATGTCATGTGTCCTGCCCCCTGCTAAAGGCTGAGCTGCTTCTCCATGCTTTCCTAACCCTGGGCTGGGACCCTTTGGGTGGCTCTGGAGGGAGATCCTCGGCCTGGTCTGCTGCAGGAACTGCATGGCTTGTCTGGCTCTGCTCACCAGCAATGACATGCTAATAATCCTGGGCTGCATCCAAGGGGGCAAGAACCAGTGCCCTGGGTATGTGAACATTATTTGGGAGGAAAAAGGTAAATCCAAGACAGAAAGAGACCAATAGTGCGAAGAGCTGTCATTTATTGTGCAAGAATGGCAGCAATGTGCTTCGAGCACCAGTTTGGGAGCAAAGAGTTTCCAGGGGAGTCCTCAGCTCTGCAGGGTCTGCAGAGGTGGGCTGCAGACACAGCTCAGTGGGCTAAGCCTCCGGGAAGATGAGGAAGCCAGAGAAGATGCTGTCGGACCCTTCCAGCCCCACCAGGGAGTTCTTCTCTGTTGGCTCCAGCCAGACAGACTCGTTCATGGCCATCTTGAGGACCACACCACCCGTGGTCACCTGGAAACTGCTGTGCACGAAGTCACAGAAGGTCACCACCTTGTCGCCCCTGCTGCCACCCCGGCCCTTTTTGATGTTGAGGCACAGGTTGCCCCGGGAGGTGACGTGGTAGGTGAAGTAGTAGATGCCGGGCACGCTGCAGGTGAAGCGGCCGTAGCGGTTCTCGTAGTGCCCGTTCTCGTTGGTGATGATGCGGTCGAAGCGGACGGGCTGCTCCCGGCGGGGGTAGGAGCTGATGCTCCTGGCAGCGGAGAACGCAGACTTGAAGGTGACCTTGTAGTCACCAGGCTCCCCCATGGGGCCAGGCGCTCCCCTGCTACCTGGTAAGCCAGTTTGACCTGGGGGGCCCATGGGACCGAACTTCCCAGGATGCCCCGGTGGTCCCGGGTCTCCCTTCTCCCCTCTCTCTGCTCCACCCTGGCCAGGAGGTCCTAGGAAGGAGAAGGAAGAGTTGTTGTGGTCACAGCCAAGCCCCACTTGTCTGCAGAGGGACCACAGGCAAGGAAACCTGTGCTGGGTGTGGGTCAGTGGACACCCCTGCTGCACATGTGGTCA
>NW_008238341.1:759563-766344 GCF_000691975.1 Corvus brachyrhynchos
CCCTGCTCTTGGCATTCACAAGACAATGTTTTACCCACCTGCAGCCTCTTCCTTACCTTGCTCACCCTTTGGGCCATTCTCCCCATCCCTGCCATCGCTGCCAGGCTGTCCTGGCAATCCTGGAATGCCTGGGACGGTGCCGTAGGTCCTGCAGAGCGTGGCACTGGCAAGCTGCCCTCCAGCCAGGCAGATCAGCATGGCCCACATGGTCCACATCTGTGGGAGCACGGAATGGTGTCGGGGGGCTTTCCTGGGTGGTGGGAGGGCTGGGGAAGGCACTCTGTGCTGCTCTGAAAGATGGTGACTGCAAGCATGTCTGGGTAGTACCATCAGGGAGGGAAAACAAAGGACCAGAACCCTTGGGCAAGGCAGGGCTTGTCAGTGTCTCGTCACTCTTAAATGCCCAGTTTACAAGTGCCCACAGCTTCAGCCATGTGAGTATTTGGGGTGGGTTATCTCAGAGATCTGATATCCAGCGTGGCCGTGCTGCTCCCCTGGGGGAGAAATTCCCCATCCCATCTCAGGACCACACTTGCACGGTAAAATCTTTCCCCCACCAGAGCAGTTTCGTCATCTGCAAGGGAATGGCTCTTGCCTTCCATCAGCATGTCTGAGGGACAGCACTAGTCCTTAAAAATGGCAATGAGCCCCCAAACCTCCCTCCTCCATCCCACAGGCTCCCCCTGTGTCCTGTCCCACAGCTGCTCCATCCCAGAGGCATTTCTGTATCTAACAAGCCTTACTGGGACAGTCATCTGGGCTTCTTCCATCCCTGGGGACTCACCTTCTTCCTGCCCTCCCTGCCCAACTCCTTCCCCCAGATCCTTGTGTGGGTACATGTGGACAAGCACTGGGCATTTGGGGGCTGTATCTGGACATCACATCACCCAGCCACAACTCCCCCACCTCAGGTGGATTTTCCCAGCTCTGAAGCTCTGGTGCCAGCAGGACAAAAGGTTGGTGAGTTGGATCCTCCAGCCACAGCTGCTCTGATTTGGGTGCAGCAGGTATAAGGACAGATCCACAGGCTCCCAGCCCAGGGCCATCGGAAGACAAGAGCTTCTCAGAGCAGGAGAGCACCCCCAGGGCACCTTTCAGACTGATGCACCTTTCAGTCCCTGATCACCCTTCTGGAACTCTGCCATCTCTACTTCTATGCTTTCCTTCTTCCAGGTGTAGCAGGAGGGGTCAGGGTCCCATCAGGTACCTCCACCACCCCCAGCCCAGCACCTCCACCCCCTGTTTCTCTTCTGCCCCAGGCCACAGGGAAATGCCAGCAATGCAGGTGACTGTCACCCTGCCGGAGCTGGGTTCCCCACGTGCTCCTGCCTGCAGGGGGAAGCTTGGGCTCAGTCTTGCTCTTACCTTGGGCTCCTTGTTGCTCGGGTGGGGAGATGGAGCAGGACACACCAGCGTCCTGCTCGGAAATGCCCGCGAGGAGAAGCAGAAGTTTTCTGCAAGGGTTATTGTGAAAGGATCTGGGACACATCCCCTTTTTATCTTTAGCTCCTGCCCTTTTTCTGTGGCGGTTTCATATCCTCCACGGATGCTGTTGTCAGCTGAGCAGAACAAGCCATCCCCAAATAGCACCCCGAGCCCCTCCAAGCCATGGCTCTGCCCTGCAGGGTCCTGCTCAGGGGTGCTTGCTATGGGGAATGCTGTTGGGAGCTCCAGACGAGTTTGGGGTAACCCACCAGGGCTGCAGAATTGTGCATGCACTCAGCCAGCACCCCTCAGGCTGCTCCACACGCTTCCAGCTCTGCAGGCCCAGGGGCTGCTGCAGGGTCTCAGCATCCATCACCTCGAGTCCCTGCTCCTGACTCTCCTGAATGGGAAATGATTTTACCCTGTGGGAAAAGCATTCCCAGTCCTGCTCTGGCTACTGCCTTGTGGAGGCGAAGAACAGGATGTTCAGAGAGGTGACCTCCTGTTCCACCCTGCAGTGTGTGACACCAGGAGAAATCCCTGTTGGGTTTTGGTGGGTTCTGCAGCCTCCACAACCATGAGCTTCTTTGGTCTGGCTCAGGAAGGCCAGAGTGCTTTCCCTGCCCCATCCTGGTAAGAACCCCGGGGACATCCCAGCCATGGTGCTGGGGTTTCCTTTGCAGTCTGTGCCCCCGTGGAGCTGGATTGCTTTGGAGGCAAGGGGAGTATCAGGGCCCTGCTTGGAGGAGTCTTGGTGCCCTCCTGGTAGGGGTGGTGTGGGGGCACGGGGACCATCCAGTTCCTGCAGCAGCCAGGGATCCCACCCCCCGTGCAAAGCTGGCTGTGGGTGGGGTGTGATGGTCTCTGATGCTGAGCACGGCCCAGCCGGTGAGGCTCAGGGACACGCTGATGCCGCGCAGAAGGCCAGATGTCACATGCACGTGTGCACACCACAGAGAGGTAGGACATGGAGGAAACAACACACTGCACCAGGTGCACTGGGGAAGGTTTTATTGACACTTTCCACAGCCAGGTCATGGCATAGGGGTTGCTGCAGCCTGTGCCAGGACACCTGGCTGAACCTGGGGCAGCCCAGGTGGGGAGGGGAGAAACACAGAGAGACCTCTGAGGTAATGTGGGATTATCAGGGGGGATGCACGTGGCAGTGCCAGCAGGACCAGGAGCTCGGCACCATCACTCTGGGCGCAGATGCATCCAGATGTGCCTGTTCCCCTTGTGCAGCAGCTACCAGTGCTCAGCCCCCAGACCCGGGGGGTGGGTCTGGCTGCTGGCATTGACCCCCTCCCTGCAGAGAAACTGGGAGCATCAGGAAGAGCCCAGCAGTGAGCAGTGTGTTCAGGGAAGGTAGAAGCAGTCGGGGTGCTGGGGTGGGCTCTGCTGATCCTCTAGTCCGGGAAGAGCAGGAACCCTGAGAAGATGCTGTCGGAGTTGGCGATGCCCACCATGCCGTTGTAGTCATTCACTCCCAGCCAGACCTCGTCCGCAGCAGCCAGGTGGAGCAGCGTCCCCCCTGAGCTGACCTGCATGGTGTTGGTCTTGTGGTCGCAGAAGCTGGCCATCCTCCTCTGGTTCTTGTGCAGGATGACGCAGAGGTTGGCTGTGTGGGAGCTGTGGAAGACGAAGTAGTAGACCCCGGGGAGCCTGCAGGTGAACTTGCCCGTGGTGGTGTCGTAGTCATGGTTGGTGTTGGTGATGACGGTGTTGAAAACCACGGGGGCGTTCTTCAAGGGGTACTGGCTGGTCTGCCTCGTCACTGAGAACGCTGACTGGTGCTTCTGCTTGGAGCTGCCTGGCATTCCCGGGGGCCCGGCTATGCCCACAGTCCCAGGGATTCCCCTTGGACCAGGGGCCCCAGGGGGGCCAGGCTTGCCTGGAGGTCCAGGGAAGCCTGGTTCCCCTTTCATGCCCTTGGGCCCTAGCTGTGTAGAAGAAGCTGAGATACCTGTGGGGTGGTGAGGGGTGAAAAGGAGTCAGTGTCAATGGCAGGGTGTGGGGAGAGGCTTCTCTAGCCCCTTCCCTTGGGCAGGAGAGTGCTGTTGCCTCTCTCCACCTGACCACAGAGGATGCTCTCCACAGCCTGCAAAGCAAGGCAGAACAGCCATGGAGGACTCAGTGTCCCCCTGGAGCAGCCCGTGTGGTTTCCCTTCTTGCTCACTCACCTGGCTCCCCTTTGGCTCCCTTCAGCCCATCCCGGCCATCCCTGCCTGGCACACCCGGCATGCCTGGCAGTCCTGGAGCTCCATAGCAGCTGTGAGGGTCTTTTGCAGTCACAGCAGAGCCCAGATTCAGGAGGAGGAGGGTGAGAGCCAGACAGAGCTGCTCCCAGAATCTCTTCTCCATTTTGATGTTCTGTAGCACAGAAAGAAAAAGAAAGTTCTGGAGTGAGGGGCCAGGGCAGGGCGGCTTCCAGGACATGGAGAAAAGGAGACTGGATGCAGCAGGAACACCTGGCTGCCATGGGTGTGTCCTCAATGTCCCACCCATTCCCACTGCAGGGCAGTGGGGAGGTGGATATGTGGAGATGGGCCCAGGGCTCATCTCCAGCCCCAGGGCAGCCCCTGATGGCACGGGGTGGTTGCACTTTCAGTCTGGATGGAGCCATGAGGTCTGTGGTACCCATGGCCAGCCCCAAGCCCATGGTCAGCCCCAAGCCCTCCGAGTCCAGTGTCCCCAAACCCTGGCAATGCACACGCCACTGCAGACCGTCACCCCGCGCTGCACCGAGGCTGGAGCTCCCGGCACACAGCTGATCTCCCTCCTCCTCCAGCAGCAGCCTGACTGTCCTGGCTCTGGCCATCAGGAGCAACCCTTCCATCAGCTGGTGCATTCTGTCTCCATAACATGGAGCCTGTGTGCAGCCTGATGGTGCCTCTGTCTCCTTCCTTTCCTCCTCCTCCTCCTCCTCCTCCTCTCCCATCCACGTCCTCCTCCCACTCTCCCCCTCTCCAGCACCGTGTCATGCTGCTGGACCCCCAGTCCCACCCCCGAGACACAGGCCGTGCAGCACCTCTTACCTCTGCTGGGGACCAGGGCAGGGAATCCGTGCTGCTGGTCCCTCTGGCTGCGTGGTCACTGCCAGCACAGCGCGGTGGGGCGGCTCCCTGACACCCTCGCAGAGGAAGTCACAGAGTCAGGAAAGGGCAAAGGGCCCTTGGGAACACAGAACCCCCAGCTGTTCCCACCCAAATTTCACATCCTCCTGCCCGATGGTTTCTGCCTCGCCAGCGCTTTCTTGGCTGTCCAGCGAAACCTGTACTGGTGCCACTGCAACAGGAAGGGCTGGAAGGAGAGAGGTGGGACACAGCTCAAAGAGATGCAGCACAACCCCCCAAGCCACTGCAGGGAATAGCCCCTCCAAATCCCCTGCTTTGCCTCTAACTTCCCTTGTTTCTGAGCAGAAGGGCAGCTTGGGAGCAGAGCCTCAGGCCAACTCCAGCGGGATGGAGATGTCTGTGGCACGGATGGGCTGCTGCAACGTCACTGCCTGGCTCTGATGGAAGATGCTGCACCCCTAAATGGGACTGGAGAATGTTTCCCCTTGAGAGGTTCTGATCTGCACCTTTCCCCATGCCCCACCAGCTCTGCTGGGTGCTGGACTCGGTGAGGCCCCGAGGTCCCTCACTGGGGTGTTGCTCCTCACAGGTGACCAAGCCTCCTCCTCGGTGCTCCAGGAACGGGGATATTTGAGTGCCCAGTGTTTGTGGAGCAGCTCCCCTGAGGAGCAGTCTCAGGGTATGGCATCTGATGTTTCCTGACCAGCCCAGCCTGCTGTACCTCCCTCTCATGTCACCCCAACAGCTCACAGCTGGTGGAACCTCACAGCTCCACCACCATCACGCCACAACCCCATCAGTGCCCCAATGTCCCTGTCCCTCCTTGCTGTAATGCCAGAGGACCACAGCTGCCTTTTGTCTTCTCGGGAGAGTTTGGGTGCCAGCACGGGACTATGTGGGTGAGGTGCAGCATCTGCTGCCTGTGTTTTCCCCTGTAGGACAGCTGCCCTGGGCTTGGCAGAGAAGGACACACATAGCCCTGTCCCAGAGGTTTCTTATTCCTGCCTGGAAGTGTCAGCTCTGATTGGACACTCCATTCCCTCCTGTCCTTCTGCCTTTGAAGGACAAGCTGGAATCATTTCTCTCCCTGGGAAGCTTGGGAAGGGGTCCAGGATATTGATGGTTTGGGGAAAATGCATGAGTAGAAAAGAAAACCCAAGGAGCAGTGGTAGAAGAAGCGTTTATTTATACTGATGGGGAGGATGTGACAGGACGTGTCCCGGTGCCAGGAAGGCTTTTGCAGTGGTTAGTGGGGCAGAAGCAGTGGCAGGCAGTGATTTTCCCACTCAGGATCAAAGACCCACAGCTGATGACAGCTGGGAGTGGAGCTTGAGTGCCCAGGAGGAGAAAGGGATGAGAGTCCACAGCCTCCAGGACAGTGCGGGCAGGCTCAGCGTGGTGGTGACTGCTGCAGTGGTGACCCACAGCTTGGCCAGTTGTGACATTGGCGGAAGCACAGGACACATCAATTTGGGACCATCCCCATGTGCTGTGGCACTAAAGCATCCCACACACCCACAGGGGAGCAGCCAGGCAGGCAGACACCCCACAATGCTGTGGGAGTCCCTCAGGCTGTCTCTGGGGACACCAGGAACCCGCTGAAGACGCTGTCGGCCTCAGAGCCGCTGTAAATGGAGCTGCCCCGGGCAGGGTCGGTGGTCAGGGACACCTGGTCACCCGTGGCCAGGCTGAGCACGCTGCTGCCCGAGTTCACCTGCAGGATGCCGTGGCTGTTGTTGTCGCAGAAGCTGACCACGCGCAGCCTGTTCTTGGTGATGCTCAGACACAGGTCGCCGCTGGACACCACCTGGTAGGCGAAGTAGTAGAGCCCGGGAATGCTGCAGGTGAACTTCCCGGTCTGGGGACTGTAGGAGTTCTCCTGGTTGGTGATGATCCTGTCAAACACCACCGTCGTGCCTGCGCGCGGGGGTGACAACCTGGAGGCGGAGAAGGCAGGACGCGGGTGCTCCAAAATATCACCAGCTATCCCTTTTTGTCCCGGCATCCCTGGCAGCCCTGTCATTCCACGAGGGCCGGGTGGGCCAGGTATGCCAACCATGCCTGGGAGGCCAGGAGGCCCTGGTTCGCCTGCATCCCCTTTGGGTCCCTTGGTGCCTGTGCTTGACGCTGGTCTCCCTGGGGACAAGTGGGGAGGAGATGGAGTTCACGCACATCTGGCATCTCCTGAGCTGCTCCCACAGCCCAGGATGCTCCTGTAAGAGGCTCCCAGGCCCCCCCCCCTTCCTCTTACCTGGCTCTCCCCCATCACCCTTCTCCCCTGG
>NW_008238341.1:766466-799738 GCF_000691975.1 Corvus brachyrhynchos
GGGAGCCATTCTTGCCATCCGGTGCCTTACACACTCCATCCTCCAGCAGGGCCATGCCCAGCACTGCTGCCAGGGTGCTGGCTGCCAGCAAGAATCCGGGTTGCATCCTGCCTCCTGCAGCACAGGGATGAATTGGGGATGGAGGCAAACACACAGATGAACCTTAGTCACAGATGTGCAGGTGCCCTCATCAGATGCATGCACAGATCTACTGCATTGTCCAGTATGGGTAAGCAGACACCTCATGCAGTGGTGGAAATAACTTCCTGGAAGGGTTTTGAGACTGTTTCCTCATGTGATCTGAAATCACTGATGTCGCTGAAAACCTCTGACATGCCCATGGCAGAGCTGTGGGATTGAAAAGCCCAGGATGTGGAGCATGACACAAACCCTTTGCTACATGTCCTGGGCATGGGTGGGGGCACCTGATATGCCTGTAGAGGAAGTTTATTCCCGTCTTGGGGCAGAAGCACTGCTGTGGGGGGCAGTGGTCCCATGGGATAGAGAGCACAAGGGAGGAAAGGATGCAAAGACACACGACAGGGATAAACAGGAAAGGGCAAAACAGCAAATGGGATCTGAACCTCCAACATGCAGAGCTGGGAGAGAGGACACCAACCTATCCCAGAACCTGAGGTTCTCAGCCTGGTACAAGCCTGCAGAGCCCAGTGATGTCCACAACCACATAGAGCAAGGACAGATTACTGCAGCTCCCTCTCTTCTCCCCTGCCATCATCTTCTCCCTGTTTTCCTACTTTGAACCCTTGTGGAGGGGGCAGTGAAGAAAGAAGGAGGACAGGGAGCAAGGACTGGAAAGTGGTGGCAGGAGAGGAGAGTGTCCCCAGCTGTTAGTGGCGACTTACCTCGGTGCAGGGGCTGAAGACAGAGCAGTGTGAGCAGCAGCTCGGTTTGCTGGAAGCTCTTCTCTGGGAGTAGGGAGGAAGAGAAGAGGGGTGGGAAGGATGAACTTGCATGCGCTGTGATTTGCCTGGTTGGAGAAGGGATGTAATGCGTTTCACTTTCTCTCTACAGGAAAGAAACTTGTTCCCCTTTCCACGCCTGACTCTGGCTTTACTGGAAACAGCCTGGTCAGCAAGAGTGCAGGACTGCTGGGTGCCCAGCCTGGCCCAGCAGCACAGTCCCCACAGCTGGTGGTGACTGGGCACAAAGCAACATGACTTCAGGACACCCACAGGCTGCTGAGATGGCAGGAGGGGACAGGGGTGGGAGCACCAGGTGTCACAGCCACCCAAGGGATACTTGGGGCAGCCCAGGGATCACCCTTGGAGGTTTCTGCTCTGCGTGATGGGTGGTGTGTGTCTGTCACTGGTACCCAGCTTTGTCATGGTGCTGCTGGGTGCTGACCCCTCCAGGTGCCCACCTTGGCACTGCACTCTGATGGAGCAGGGTCCAGCAAAGGGATCATCAGTGCCTGTGTGGTTCAGCTGGGCCTTGATTATTTAGGTTGGATATCAGGGAAAAGTTCTTCCTCCAGAGGGTGCTGGGCACTGCCTAGGCTCCCCAGGGAATGGGCACAGCCCCGAGGCTGCCAGAGCTCCAGGAGTGTTTGGACAATGCTCTGAGGCACAGGATGGGACTGCTGGGGTGTCTGTGCAGGGCCAGGAGTGGGACGGATGATCCCTGGGGGTTTCTTCCAACTCAGGATAGTCCATGGTCCAATGATCTCCTTCCCGCTGCCCTGCTTCAGGGCTTTGGGGACCTGGTGTCTGTAGTATAGTGGGAAAAGATGAGGGTGTCTGGCACTGACGATGCTCTCAGTCCCCTTTGGGTGACTGTGCCTTGCACCAGCCAGATCTGGGCAAACCCAGGAGCTGTGTGTGGCCTCGAGATCTGCCAAGTGAAACACCAGCACCTCCTATCGCTGAGTGCATGGAGTGGGTCCAGGGGTGCACATTCAGCTCTGCTAAAAAAGAGCCCCAAAACGCCACCAGTCCCCAAACCCCATCACATCAGGGACGGGAGGTGCCACAGTGACTCCAGCAGGTGGACATCCTTGGGACCCTGGGGACCAGCCAGGTCACCCCATGGGGGACACAGTGGGCAGTGAGGAGGAGCCTTCTCATCCATATCCCCTGGAGTGTCCTTTCAGGAGTCGTGTGACAGCTGCCCCGACCTTCATGAGGAAGAGGCCCCAGAGCTGGAGCTAGGGCTCAGGGGAGGATATCCAAGGAAAGAGGGCAGTAAGCAGGCCTGAGATTAGGGTGACTCCAAAATCAAGGGGGGGTTGGCAAACCCCCTATCCCTCCTGCCTTCTGCTTCCTGCATTCCCAAGGCAGGTGTTGCATCCTCAAGGCAGGTGTTGCATCATTTCCAAAACAGCTGAAAAAGGCGATGACCAAAACTCAGTCCAGAGACCTTTGCCAACAGAGATCTGTCACTCGGTCTTTAATTCATTGACTAGATGCTCGCTTAATGCAATATATTACAAATTTTTAATCAAAATGTCACCCCATAATAAATCAGATGCCCAGAAGAAATGTGATTTTATTTTATCAGCAGAGTACCCCTATCAACCTGACCTGTAACCGTGTCAAGACAAGATGACAGGTGAGCTTAAAGAACCTACCTTCCACCAAACGGTGCTTCTGGACAGTAATTGTATTTCTATCCTATTGCCCTTTCTTAATATACAGCTCAAACGAGACCACTCCATCATTTCATCCAGCATTGACTGATGGCTGTGTCCTCATGCTCTGTGTCCTTTGTCTTCTGCTGTCCCCTTAACCCCATTATAAATGCTGAATTACAGGGGCTGGCTGGGGGTTTCCAGCATCTCCTGGAAGCTGGTGTTGGCCTGGGTGTTCCCTCCTCCAGATCTGTGAGATTTCTGAGAAGTGTTTATCCCCACTCACTTAACTTCCAGAGTTGCTGTGGTCAAGCCAAGCTTTCCTCTCCCATCCTCTGAGCACGTCCTCCTCCTCTGGATCTGCAGCTGGGACATCCCAGACTGGTTTGGGTTAGAAGGGACCTTAAAGCTCTTCTTGTTCCACCCCTGCCACGGGCAGGGACACTTTCCACGCCCAGCCTGGCCTTGGACACTTCCAGGGATGGGGCAGACACAGCTTCTCTGGGCCACCTGCGCCAGGGCCCTCCCCGCTCACAGGGAAGGATTTGTCCCCACCATCCCCTCTGACCCTGCCCTCCAGCAGTGGGAAGCCAGTTCCTGTGTCCTGTCCCCCATCCCTTGTCCCCAGTCCCTCTCCAGCTCTCCTGGAGCCCCTTTAGGCCCTGGAAGAGCTCTCAGGTCTCCCCAGAGCCCTCTGTTCTCCAGGCTGAACAACTGCTTCTGCTTGTCCCAGTGTGCCTTGTCCTGTACCTGTCTCCTGGGATTAGGCAGAGCTCCCAGCCAGGGCTGTGCACCGTGGGCTGTGTTCCAGGGCTTTCTGGGGCTGTGTTCCAGGGCTTTCTGGCTCTGGGTTTGGGATCATTGACAACATTCCCATGTGTCACGGGATCACCTGGGTTCAAATCCCTCTGCCTCCAGCGGGATCCTGTCGGTGCCTTTGTGGGAGCAGCTGGAAGGAGCAGTGCCCGTGGGGACAGAGGTGGTCAGCAGCGCGGTGCCCCCCGCTCTGCGCTGGGAGCGCGGGCTCGGGGTGACCCCGCCGTCCCCGGGGCCGCGGCGTGTCCAGCTGCCCACTCGGACACCTTGTGCCGGCACCCTGCACGTGAGAGCCGGGACAGCCCATCTCCCCAGCGGCCCCAAACACCCCCTCCCCAGGCTGGGGCAGTTCGGCCCTCCCTGAGACTGCGGGACAAGAGGGGTTCGCTCGGCGAGGACCAGGCCGTACAGCCCTGCCGGGTTCTCCCTGTGGGGCAGGTCCAGAAGCCCTCCAGCAGCACCGCGGGCAGGCTGAGCATGGAGCAGGAGCTGGGACAATGCAGGGGACCCCCAGATGGCATGGAGTGGGGCCAGGCACAATGCAGAGGTTACCTGGAATAGCCAGAGGATGTAGATGCTCTGCGGAGCCCCAGGTGTCACAAAATCATCCCCAAAGAGGATGATGCCTTGGTATTTGGGGAACCCGAGCACTCAGGTGAGCATCCACATGATTTAGGGCACCTGTTATGGCCTCTTGGCTCTGCTGCACACCCAGGAACTCTGCTCCAGATGACTTTTACCCCAAGCACCCCTCCTCCTTTCAGCATGGGCCATGGGGCAGCTCCTTCACCTCTGGCTGCCCTCCCAGCTTGGGGTGCCAGGTGAGACGGGACAGTGCCCTCCCAGCCCTGCAGCCCTTCATGGAAAGGAAGCAACCCCTGCGCAGCCTCCCACGTCCCCAGTGCCTGCAGGCACACACGAGCTGCTGACAGCAGACAACAGGGAGAGATGCTGCTGCACTGCCTTCCCTGCTGGGGATCCCTGGGGTGCCGAGCCTGACAGGCAGGAGCTGCCAGAGGAGGATAAATCAGACAGCTGGCACTTACCTGTCACTGAACGGGAGGCAGTGATGGAGATCGGCGGTGCTGGCAGGTACCACACAGCTCTCTGCTGCCAGTCACCAGCATCCCAGTCGGCCACCTGCACCCACTGGGAGGTGAGGACAGCTCACAGCATCCACCCTTCTGCAGCCACTGGTGGCTTAATGGTGCCTGAATAACCACCCAGATGGATGTTGCAGCTGTTGAGCTGGGCTGTCCCAAATAGAATCAGGGAATCACGGAACCATAAAGTTTGGAAAAGCCCTCTAAGGTCCTGGAGTCCAAACATTAACCCACCACTGCCAGGTCCATCACTGAACCACGCCCCCAAAGTGCCACATCCACAGGTCCCTTAAATCCCTCCAGGGAGGTGACACCACCACTGCCCGGGGCAGCCTGTGCCAGTGCCTGACAGCCCTTTCAGTGAAGGAATTTTCCCTAATATCCAACCTAAACCTCCCCTGGCACAACTTGAGGCTTTTTCCTCTTGTCCTGTCACTTGTTCCCTGGGAAAAGAAACTCACCCCCACCTGGACCCATCCTCCTGTCAGGGTCTTGTGGAGAAAGATGGTGCCCTGGAAGGATTTAGTGAGATGTCAGGTGAAAACCGGGCTGCAAAGCTTCTTGCCACACTGTGTAACACTGGGTGGCACACTGCCACATGCCTGAAACGCTTTAATTGCTGTCCCAGGGGATGTGTTCCTATGACGGATGCTTGCACAGAGCAGGTGTGAGGAATAAACACAGGTATGTGGTTTAAGAGCCAGGATTTCAGGCTCCAGCCCTTGCTGGCTGTCTCCTGTCATTGATGCACATCTCTGATGGCTCATGGGACGAGAGGAGATAGATGAGTGCTGAGCAGCCCTGGGCAATGCTGGGAAAGCTTGTCCCATCCCTCTTTCTCTTGTTCCCTGTTAAGGATGTCAGGGCTTGTCATTATTCGACATCTATTGGTTAATTTGGCTGATTGTTCCCCATTCTTTAATGTATCCGTTATTTATTTATTCTCTGGTGTAACAAGCAGTTCCAGATTGATCACTTTGGCATGTAAATGAGCTGCTCTAGTGCTTGTCACTGAAATTTGTAGATTGGGGGAGTTTGCAATCAAACACAGCCGGAATCTAAATTACAGCATTTCAGGCAATAATAGCAGGGAGAAGACAGGAAGGATGTGCCATAAATAAGATGGTATCAGAGCAGGGTGCCCCGAGCTGTGCTGACAACATGCCTGGAGCCCCAGGGCGAGCAGCAGGAGTCCCTGCCCTGCACATCCGAGCTGTCCTGGCAGGGCTGGCTCATTCCACAGGGGAGAAGGGCAAACAGAGGAAGCAAAAGGCTTTTGGGAATGGTAGGGCCTGGCTGGGAACCAAGGGCTGCTCACATTGGTCTGTGAAGAGCCAGAAAGTGTTCACAGGACTACGGGCTGAAGGGAGCCTCTGGACTCTTGCATAGGATACCGATTTGATTGCCACCATGGATCATGTTTGGCGTCTTCCCACCCCCATCAAAAGTCAGTGGATGCATCCAGGATGAGATTCTGTCCTTCCCAAGGACAGAGATCCCCATCACTCCAGTGACCTGTCTTGGAGCTGGACCACACTCAGGTGAAGAAACATTTCCTGATGTCCATCCCAAATCTGTGAAGGTCCCCTGTGTGCCCACCATCCCTAGTTATGTCATTTGGCATCACTGAGATGTGTTTAGCTCTCTTTCCTTGCAATTGCTCCCAAGCAGCTGCAGCAGAGATCATCCTCCCCTTCCCCTGGCTGACAGTGAGGTGGCCTCCCCACTGCTGATCATAAGGATGAACAATTTCCCTTGCCTTGGCCACAATCCCCCCAATGCAGCAGTTTGGCTCATCTGTGCTCTGTTCACATTCAGCCTGGTGTTCACCCCAGCCCCTTCCCTACTCCAGCAGTGAGTCCTGAGCCTGTTCGCCTGTTGCGATGAGGAGCGAAGCAGATTCCCCAGGCAGGTGCAAAGGAGAGCCACTTTATTGCAAAAACCCGGCCTTTTTAAGCACTTAGCCGGTTATCTGTTTACATAGCTTTAAAGCACAACAAACATAACTCAACCAACCACCACGATGTGAGCACACGATGGTCACGCAGTGTGTTTTTCTACCCTTAATTCTGCTGTGTCTCTTTCCCACAGTCCTTTTCTACTTAGCCGAAGTAACAGGCCTGAACCATGATTTTACAAAGGCAACAAGGCCTTCATGCAACATTCACCCCTTGAGGAGAGTCCATGGTATCTCCTAAACACCCCTAAAGACTTAAAAATATCTTGAAGTGCCATTTTTACAAGGCAACAACAACAACAAAAAAATCCCAGTTCTTGTCCTTCCTTTCCCTCTTGGCTTTGTGAGGAAAAATAATCCACAAACACCAGAGGTTTATGTCCAAAAAGGAGACAGAGGAGTCCCGTTACTTTGTCGAATAAAGGGGGAGGCCATGGCACATTCCCCTGGCATCTCTCAAATTGTTAGAGGACGCAGCCTCCTTTTTATCCTAATTTCCCAGTCGCATTTCCCTCTCCCTTTCGCCATTGGCTGAGGTACTTGAGAGGTACAGACTTCCCAAAATGCCTAATACCTAAGACTCCCTTCTAATGTATAACCCCCCCTTTATTTTAATTCTTAATGGAATTTATGGTTCTTCCCATTGTTTCTTTCATCTCTCAATATCCAATTTCATTTATCAGCAGACCTGTAGTTTATCTGTAAAGAGAAATCTCTTTCTTTCCATTCATCAATCAGTGGAATCCTTCCCATTGTTTCTTTTATGTCTCAGTGCTAGTTTTATCTACCAGCAGGCCCACAGCTTGTTCGTAAAGACAAGTCCCTCATTCCTTTCAGCTTTATGCTACAGCTTCAGGAGATGAGGCTCTGAGAGACATCCTGGACATGGTGGGATTCCCTTCAAATCCCATGTGATGGCCACACTGGAGGGGAGGCACAGGGTGTCCCTCTCTGGGCTGTGTGTTTTGGTGCCTTAATTCTGGTTCTGTGGGGTTTGCACTCTTTGGGGCCATTAGGCCATGGCAAGACCATCAGGAAGGGATGTTCTCATCCCAATGGATTGGGAACCATCAGGCACTGGTTTGTAGCAATGTTGTGCTTCCCCACTGGGCTGGGATGACCAGCACAGATTCTTCCTGCACCCTGTGCCCAGACGGATCCTGACAGCTACTGGAGCATCGTGCCCCCTTCCCAGACTTATCTCCATGCCATAACTTGCTTTCCCTGACATCAGGCCTTGAAAATGGAGTGGAAGTTTCCTGCAGGCAAGCGTCAGTGTTAACTGGGTCATGGCAGCTGGAGGTCTGTGCTGGCTGCAGCCGATTACACCTCATTTCTGTTAAAACTCACTTTCCACAGTGGCTGTTCTGGGAACTCAGCTTCCCTCTACCTGACCTTGGCTGCCGGATCGATGTGAGCTCCCAGGCTCACTTCTCACGGCTGCCCAATTTGGAGGGCGGCCGATTGCTGCTCCTGAGGCTCTGATTGCCTCTGCCCGTGGCCAGCGGGGCCCCGGCATGTGCCTCAGGCTCCATCGGCCAAGCTGGCACTCAGCTTTCTCAGGGAATATCCCAGTAGCAGGGCCGAGCACAGCTGGGACGGACGTTTCCAAGGCAGGGAGGTGTTCAGCCTGCACTAGGCTGGACGCCACGATGCCTCCCCATTCCTGTGCTCTGAGAGTGGAAGGAGCCACCTTGAGTGGAAGGAGTCCCTGCCCATGGCAGGGGTTGGAATGAGGTGGTCTTTAAGGTTGCTTCCAATCCAAGCCATTCTGGGATTTGACAATCCTGGTCAGATGAATGCAGACCTTCATCAGCTTTGATTTTGGCAGCTCTCTGGCTCTGTTCCCCAAGCAGAGGGCAGCAGTACCTGTATCCTCAATCCTGGGGTGGTCCACACGCATCCAACATCCTCTGAGGCACTTCCATCAGCTCAACAACCCCCTGCCCTCCATGGACACACCCCAACCTCTCTGCTCCTGCTGTGAGCTCACTGTCCTGCACCACCTCCACTGCTTCCGACCAGGACACGGCCCCTTCTCCGCTTGGACAGACACTTCCACTCGCAGTGGCATGAGCCATTCAGGATTCACTCCTGTCCACATCCTCTCCCATATGCAGAGGGCAAACCCATGTCCTTGCTGCCAACTCAGAAGCAAATCAATCAACACCTCAGAGGCCACTCCAGACCCTTTGCGTGGGGGCAATTTTGTGGCAGCCCCAGCACTGACTCCTTGGCCTGGAGTTATTCTTCACCTGGACTTTTAATTTCAGAGCTGCAATGAGGGATGAGAAGAATCCCAGCTTCTAATTAATTACTGACTTCCCCGTAATTGATGCAATTTACTGCCACTGTGTCTGGTTTATTGCACTGTGGGGAAGGTCACTCTGAACACTGTTTTTCCAAACACCCCAGTGAGTGGCCCAAAGTCCTGAAACAGCTCCACACTCCAGATCCTGAGGGACATTTGCACTGGTGGCAGAAGATGACAGATCCTGTGCCCTGTGTATTTCACCAGAGTGGGGAACCACAGAGCATCCTGGAAGGTGGCTGCCTCTGGACAGTGGGTCCTGGTCCTCTGGATATTGGGAAGGAATTGCTCCCTGTGAGGGTGGGCAGGCCCTGGCACAGGGTGCCCAGAGCAGCTGTGGCTGCCCCTGGATCCCTGGCAGTGTCCAAGGCCGGGCCGGATGGGGCTTGGAGCAGCCTGGGACAGTGGAAGGGGTCCCTGCACATGGCAGGGGTGACACTGGATGGGCTTTAAGGTCTTTCCAACCCAAACCAGTCTGGGATTCCGTGATTCCACGATCTGATCTGGTGGACATAGAGGTCCCAGCATGAGGCCAAGCACGAGGTGATATATGCAGGACCCTACAGCTGGGCTTCATGCGGCATTTCACGTGACAAAAAGAGTGCATTTTTATTGCCAGGTCAGATTCATCCTGTAACGGGACGTATTTGTTTGCATTAGCCTTCATGAGCAGGATTCAGGAGCCTTGGGATGGGCAGTGGGATCTCTAAGGAGCTCTAATCCTTCCAGTAATCCCTGATTTTTTTCAATTTAATTTATCAAGAGAAGTCAAATGAAGCCTCTCATTTGCCACAATGGTGCAAGGAGATTACAGTTTGTGCCTCCCATTCTTGGTCCTGAGCTGGATGGATCTCCCTAATTCCCTAAAAGCCCATATTATTGGGATCTGTGCCTCTTCTCAAGTGTCTCCTACACTGCTCTGATGTAGCACCGCCTGGGCAGAGCCACATCCTTGCTCTTGGAGCTGGATGTGCCTCGCCGGGACTTAAGAGGGGATTTACTGAGCCTTTCAAATTGTCTCCCTCACTAATTAACGACCAGGTTTCAGGTTCAGAACATGCACTTAAATAAACTGCAAAAGTGCATTTCATTAATATTAATTAATGATTTAAATACTTGGAAGCCTCTGCTCAGGCTCCGTGATTGATGGCAGCTCTGTCACCCTTCTTGGCATCCCTGCCTGTACAGTGGGGACAGGGACAAGGACCTGTCCCTTTGCCTGCTGCCTCCAGATCCAGGCTGGACACCATTCTGGAAGGTTTTAGGTGCTTTATCAGAAAGTGAACGAGTGGCAATTCTTGTGCTAGACAGGACAGCTCCCCTGAATTTAAACTCTGTGCGTTTGGGTGTGCCAAAAGCCAGGGCTGGTGGAAAACAGGCTTTGCAGACCACTGGAGGGAAGAACTGGGCTAAGTGGGCAAGAAATTGCACTTCAGGCCCTTGCAAAGCACCGTCCACATCCCTGCAGGGCTTGGACAGCCCGGGGGGCACAAAGAGTGTTCAGTGCCATCGCACCTGAGGTGGCACCAGGAGCATTTCCCAGTGCTGAGATGCTGAGGGAAGACCTTCCATCAGATGCACACGTGGAGCTGTGCAGCTGCTCATGGAAATGTGAATTAAGGGGGGAAGGAGCCTCCTGCATTGCCAAAAAGCTGCTGCTGAGTCTGAACGTGGACGCTGCACCCTGGACCTGCACCCTGCCTGCTCTCTGCCTGCTGGAGGAGCTGTGCCAAAGTGTCCCCCCCTATCCAGCTCCCGGGGAATTAGGGTAGAGATAACTATCAATTTAGAGACCAGAGGATGTGATAAAAGCTCGTTTGCACATCCACAAAGGGGCGAAGAGACAATGGCAGGAGGGGGAGCCCAAACACTACCCTGGGGCTACCCCGAGACTCCCCAAAGGAGAACCATCAGCCCATCAAATGTCCAGAAGCCGTGGGGGGCACAGGGTGCCGGGTGGGAACCCAGATTGAGGACTCCCGAGGAACAACCACCCTGTCCATGGCCCCTTCCAGAGCTGTCCCAGCAGCACAGGTGTGTGCTGGGAACACACATCTTCAGCCTCATTACTGACAGACGTGGGGACAGGCAGCTGCAGCAGCCTCACCTCCCTCAGCTGCTGGATCCAGCACAATGTGCTCCCACTAACAAAAAACACTGAAGCCAACAATTTAGTGAATAAGGATTGGGAATCAGCAAAGGAACTACCTACGCTTGTCTCTGCTGTGTCCCTGCTGCAGACCCTGAAGTGCTGCATCTCTGGGTGTGCAGACAGGAGGAGGAAAGAAGGACCTTTTTGGAGAGAAGACCAAGAAATTCTGCCCCTGATGTTGTTCTTCCAGGAGATGAGCATCCTGCTGCTCCTCTGGGATGGCACCAGCTCAGTGCATGACACGCAAAGCCTCTCTCTCAGCATCCCAGTTACTCTGTGGGTTGGAGCTGGAGGTGAGACACCACTGTCTGCAGAACTGCAGTGGTACCTGCCTGAGTTTTCACTGACACCTGGCTCCTCAGCAGCAAAGTCCTTGTTCCCTCTCTGGCCAGACAAGAATCAGGAAGGGATGCTCCCTTGCTTTCAGGAGCTCTGATAAAAATGTATTTTTTAAAGCTCCACTTCCCTAAGTGATGACATTAAGCATAATACTCAGTTTCTGCCTAAAAGAGGTATATTTTTTTTTCCCATCTGGTGAAGGAAGAACCTCAAAAACATTATTAAAAGGCTACTGCCAGTTTAGACATCAAAAGCTGGGAGTGACAATCCAAAATCAATAATGGGTTTTTAATTCAGACCTGATCTGAAGCTAGAATAGGTTTGGGGCAGAGCACATGGTTTACCATCACCCCCAGGGTGACACTGAGAAGCATTTCTAAATTTCTGGGAGACTTAGGGACTAGACTAGACTATGGATGTCATGTAGGGTGGCAGCATTCCCCTGGTGCCTCTGGGGTCCAGACGTGTCCTGAGCAGCAGCTGTGACCTTTTGTCAGCCCTGTCCTTCAGCTGGGTGGGGATGGGGACCTTTCCCTCATGCTGTGCCTCAGGGCACAGCCTGGGAACTCTGACAGCCTGGCCCCTGGGCTCTGCTGCAGCTCCTCACCCTTTATTAAATATCACACTTTGCTTCGGATGCTGATTAATTTCTAATCAAACCTGTTTGCCAGTGGCCATCTCCAAGCCCCCAGGGCTGCACTGCTGAGGATCCTGTGTCCCTGACACCTCTGAGGTGGCATATCTGCTGTGCCCGTGTGCCTCAGCTGTGCCCTCAGCAGAGCTATCAGACAGTCACAGAACCCCAGACTGGTTTGGGTTGGAGGCAAACTTAAAGCTCATCCCATTCCACCCCTGCCATGGGCAGAGACACCTTCCACTGTCCCAGGCTGCTCCAAGCCCTGTCCAACCTGGCCTTGAACACTGCCAGGGATCCAGGGGCAGCCACAGCTGCTCTGGGCACCCTGTGCCAGGGCCTGCCCACCCTCACAGGGAACAATTCCTCCCCAGTATTTAATCTAAATTTACACTCTTGCTGCTTTCTCACCCAGCTCTACAGGGTGTCTGCAGGGTAGCAGCAGATGGGAACCATGACTGCAACATGCAGGGGAAAGCTGGCCAGACTGCAGGCTGCAGGGAAGCACTCTGAGGTATCTGCCTTCACCAGACATCTCCCTTTTCATTACTGGTCATGGCAGATTTTCACTGCCCTGTACTCTCAGGCAGCCCCGCTGTGTGCACCCCCCAGAGCCCTGCAGGAAAGCTGCTGTCCTAAATGGTCCTTCATGGGATGGAACCATGAGAGGAACATGGGATCATCATGGATCAGGCTGTTCAGTCTGAAGAAGTGAAGGGAGAGCTCAGAGCCCCTTGCAGGGCCTAAAGGGGCTCCAGGAGAGCTGGAGAGGGACTGGGGACAAGGCATGGAGGGACAGGACACAGGGAATGGCTTCCCACTGCCAGAGGGCAGGGATGGATGGGATTTTGGGAAGGAATTGTTCCCTGGGAGGGTGGGGAGGCCCTGGCACAGGGTGCCCAGAGCAGCTGTGGCTGCCCCTGGATCCCTGGCAGTGTCCAAGGCCAGGCTGGATGGGGCTTGGAGCAACCTGGGACAGTGGAAGGTGTCCCTGCCCATGGCAGGGGTGGGACTGGATGAGCTTTAAGCCCAAACCAGTCTGGGATTCTGTGATCCCTGCAAATGCAAACTCTTCCCCTCAGTGTCCTGGAACCCGGCTCTGGGAGGAGGAGCTGCTGCTGCCCGATCGTGCTCAGGGGCTGCTTTTGGATCATATTGAGGACAGATAAATCATCTGCATGCAAAGTGCTTTCCTTGTGCACAGCTGGCTCACATGACAGATCCGGGAGTCAGGGAGCCAGGGAGGCTTTATTATACCTGAGATTAGAGAAGTGCCTGACAAGTGCTTACTCTGAGTCAGCCAGAAGTAAAGGACCTCTGTGTGAGTGAGCAGCCACAGTGGGGAAAGGCACTGCTGGGACTGGCTTTCCCTGCAGACCCCAGGACTTGGCAGCACCAGGGAGCAGCTGGAGGATGAGGATGGTGCCCAGGACACCTGCACACTGCTCCCAGCCTGGCTGGGCTGTGCTGGCGATGCTGTTTGGTGACGTGCATGACAGGGCTGTGTCCCCTCTCTGTGCCTGCTGTGTGGGCACTGAGGCACCTGCCTGCAGCCCCTTTCTGTCTCTCCCAAACCTCCTCACCTGCTGCCTGCACCCCTCCCTGCCTCCCTTCCCCACACAGTACCTCCTGTGACAGATGCAGACAACACCAGCCAGGGAGGAGAGCCAGCTCCAGCTGGGTGGAGGAGCTGGAAATAGCCTTTTGTTAACCATTTTTAGCAGTTCATTTGGAGATGTGTTTTGCCAGCAGAAACTTCAGCGTGCTGTTTATCCCTCTTAGGGGAAGGCTGTTATTAGTGCAAAATGAATCAGCGTGGATGCGGCTCCTCAGCAGCTCTGAGCCGGGGATGCAGCAGGAGGGATGCAGCAAACACAGAGAGAGCCTTCAAAGTGCCATTATTAATTCCTGCTCACATTCATTGGAAGAACACCTTCAATTGTGGCAAATTTGGCTGCTTTAGGCACTTGGTGCAAGGGGACAGAGGCTTGTGGGAAGGAGCTTTGTGAGTGCAGCTCCACGCTTGGCCTACACAGCCAGAGTGGAGTGGTACTGGTTTGATTGGGACCCTGGCAGGGATGATGGCCTCTGCATCCCACGGTTAGCAGTTACTGGGCACAGAGGTGAAGTCATTGTGACCCTGTAGGCAGGGATGGCTCACGGACATGGATATTCACAGAATATCTCAGATCATCTCCTCCAGCCTTTTCAGCCTCCTTCAGCTCTAATTTCAAGGACTGCAGCACATAAGAAAGGGTTGTTAAACACCCCCGTGCCCCCCAGCCCTGCCCCCCATCCTGTGGAGGCTGCATGGAGATTCCCACTCCATAGGTAGGGCATCCTGGTACCATGGATGGATCCTGGCCCTGTGCTGACCCCAATCCCTTGTCCCTTGACTAAGGGGCGAGTGCAGGGCACAGCAGGAAGGCTGCACATGTGTGATGGGAGCAGGAGGCGTGGGAGGAGCTGCGGCACCCAGACACACCAACAGTATAAATACAGGCACAGCACGGACAGGCCCCCGCTCCCATGCAGAGATACACCACTGACTGTTCTCTGGATTTGTCACTGACGGTTATAACTCAAAACAGAGTGAGCTTTTGTATTTTTAACACAAAATGTGCCCAGGGGAAATGTGCCCATGACCCTGAGCGTGTTTGGCACAGGTATTTCGGCAGTTGACCCTCAGCTTGTCTTCCTGCCTGATTCCAGACTGCTCTGCCAGCAAGCCTTGATGGACAAGTCTTGGAGAGAAAATTTAATGGCAACCCAGGGACACAGGCTTCCCAACACTGGAATTTGGAGAGGGGCAGGATTTTGGATAGTAGCAGCAGGGTGTCCATGCCCAATCTCTCCAGGCCAACCGTGGATGGCACCTCCCATGTGCTCCATGCTTTGTTCTCTTTGCCTGGAGTATCACCCCAGCAGCAGCGGGGATGATCCAGCCTGGTCCCCCACTGCCAGCAGCAACACCAGCACTGCACAGGAAAAGGGAGCAGCTTCTGGAAGATTTCCCCAAGGGTTGGTTGAGTGACACCAGAGCTGTCACAGGGGAGGGACAGCTGATCCCAGCCAAGACCAGAGTGATGCAGCTAAGGAGGAAGGGAGGAGAAGAAGGAGGGAGTGGGAAACCTCCTGCATTCCACTGGGGCTTAAACCTGCAGCCCCATAGACACAGGGCTTTGGGAACGGGCATGGGCCCTGTGAGAGGGGTCTCAAAGAGGAGGGAAGTTGGTCAGAAAGGCTCAGACCTGCAGCTGCGGCAGCACTGGGCACAAGGAGATGCTCTGGACCCAACAGAGCCAGGCTGTGGGGATGACAAACCCGACAGCACAGGCTGATTGGAATATTTGCTTTGTTTTTCTGGCCTTTGCTGAGGTACTAATGAAGTGCTTTGAGGCACAGCAGCAGTGAAGGCGTCTCCTCAGCATGGCGGTGTCTGTTGGGGGGGCTGGTGCTGCACGCTCAGTGTTGAGATCCATTATTTACAGCAGAGAGCCGAGTGCGCTCGGCTTCACAAGCGGCATTTCAACAGGGCCAAAGGCAAGGTCACACGTGGGGAGGGGAGGTCACAGGGGCTGTGTCCTGGAGAGCAGGGCCCGTGGAAGAGGACTGCAGGGCACAGCACCCACCACAAAGGTGCTCTTGGTGTGGCCACCAGGGCAAATGAGGAGCTGGTGTGAGCAAGAGGTGCCACAGAGGGGGGTGACCTCCCTGTCCTCGTGTCTGACGGCGCTCCTGGAAAGATGTGATGTGGCCGATGGCTTTCTCAGTGTCCAGCAGAGGATGTTTCTGGTGCTGTGCTGGGCGCTGCAGGCAGATGGGCTGGTGAAAGTCAGGCATGAGTGACTTTGTCGTAAAGACAGACCCTCCAGACCTGGGCATATTCCCTGAGGTGTCACTTAGACACCAGGTCCACAGAGGTGTGATCTGAGACCCACTGCCCAGCTGTCCCACCACCACCAGCACCTCATCCACAGCACAGCCAGAGCAAAGAAGGTGCTCATTCATAATATGGTATCGAAACATGGTCAGGAAGAGGCTCAAGGACCTGGAACTAAAATGTGCCCAGGGGAACAAAACATACCATGTAAATATGGATATTCTTATCTTCAGATCCATTTACTCCTACAAACCACTGTGTGCTACTCACCCACCACCACAGGTGATGTGAGCTTCTTCTTCTGACCCCACTACTCCTGCTCCACGTGCTGCCACCATAACAGTTCGGGGGGTACTGGGGCCCCCAGTAAAAGGAGGTTATCGACCTGTTGGAGAAAGAGAAAGGCCCAGAGAAAGGCCACAAAGATGTTCAGGGGCCTGGAGCCCCTCTGCTCTGGAGCCAGGCTGGGAGAGCTGGGGGGGCTCACCTGCGCAAGAGAAGGCTCCAGGGAGAGCTCAGAGCCCCTTGCAGGGCCTAAAGGGGCTCCAGGAGAGCTGGAGAGGGACTGGGGACAAGGCATGGAGGGACAGGACACAGGGAATGGCTTCCCAGTGCCAGAGGGCAGGGATGGATGGGATTTTGGGAAGGAATTGCTCCCTCGGAGGATGGGCAGACCCTGGCACAGGGTGCCCAGAGCAGCTGTGGCTGCCCCTGGATCCCTGGCAGTGTCCAAGGCCAGGCTGGATGGGGCTTGGAGCAGCTGGGACAGTGGAAGGTGTCCCTGCTCACAGCAGGGGGTGGGACTGGATGAGCTTTAAGGTCCTTTCAACCCAAACCAGTCAGGGATTCTGTGATTCCTGCTCCAGGTCAGAAGAGAGAGTGGACAGGATGGGTGAGGGGAAACCAAAGAGGCAGGAGCAAGGGCAGGGGACAGCATCACTTGATCCCCATGGCTGGATGGATGCAGGGATGCAGGCCATGCAGGGAACCTCCTTCCTAACCCTTTATCTTGCCTGTGCAGCTGGAGGCCCCGTGCTGTGCTGGGTGCAGGGAAACCATCGATGTGGCTCTTTGGGCCTGGAGCCAGCACTTAGGATCAGGGGAGATGTGGGTGACACTGCTCAGTGACTGGGAAGCTCTGGCTTGGCCTGAGTGTTGGCTTGAGGCACCTGGAGCTGCAAGCACCTGTCCATACAGAGGTGGAGTCCCTCCTGTGCCACCAAGGAGGATCTGCATCCCTTCCCTCATGTGACACCCATGTGCAGGTCTCTCCTCTCTCTCCTGTTTCTTGCTGCCTGAGCTGTGCAGAGCTCCAGGTCTCTGTGCACGGGGATACAGCACAGCTCTGCTCCTGCACAAGCTTTCATGGCGAGCTAATTCTGGAGTCACTAATTTAATGATGATTAATGACAGGTACACCACCTTTTCCTTCCTCCTTTTATCGATTGGGAAAAAAAACTGGAGCAGAGCCGGATATTAATTAATTCTCTCAAGTGGAGGGGAAAGTAATCAGACTGAAATCAGATTGAATTTAGGACTTGCGGGTAAGCAGGAGGATGTGCCGTGATGGAAATGAGAGATGCCCCAGCCTGGCTGGGCTGGGAGGGACAAGGCTGCTGAGCAGATTCCCCTGGAAAGGGCTGGCAAAAGTGGATGTAAGGGACAGGTATCCAGGCTGGACCTGCCCACCTGAGGCACGCAGCCAGACCCCACACTGGGCAGGAGTGGGGATGACAGGAATTTGGTGCAAAGCCTGGCACAGGTTTGGCCTGGGTGGCCTTACCTCTGCCCTGCCTCCACTTTGGCTCTCTTTCCTACAGGCTGCATTGCAGCATCACATTGCACCTCTCTGGCAGTGTCCAAGGCCAGGTTGGACGGGGCTTGGAGCAAGCTGGGACAGTGGAAGGTGTCCCTGCCCATGGAAGGATTCTGTGATTCTATGAGCATCCAAACTGGTTAAGCTGCCACAGAAAGTCACATTTTGCAAATCTCTGTGATCATAGATTGGTTTTTTTCACCTGGGAATGCCAGAGCAGGGCTAATCAAGGCTGGGGAGTCAATCTGCCAAGCATCTAACTCTAAAACCACATATCCTCCAAGAACATCCATTTCACCTTGGGAAAATATCTCCTTCCTTCCTTCCTTCCTTCCTTCCCTGTGAATCAGTTCACTGGCAGGGCAGGGCTGAGCCTCACAGCTCACTGAGGCTCGGGGCTCCAGCAATCTCCCAAGTATTTAAGCATGACTAAGTGGCTTGTACCTACCATACAAGGGATTTAAAACCTGTATCCTGTTCAAGCACTGGTCAGACTCACAACTGCCTAATTTCTAATAGCTTGCACACTCAGCCGTCAGACAGGAGATATTCCAGAGTGCCCTCTCCCTTTGCAGTCCAGTGCAGTGTCACCTCACATTAGGACTGGGACCATGAATCCTAAACCTGTGACCCCAGTGAAGCAGTCAGTGATGCCGTGTCAAAATCTTTTGACATGATGCTTCAAAAAAGAATCTTAAAGAAAATGAACCAAATTAAATAAATGCAATTAAGTAGTCATTTTTCGTCAGAGGTTACTGACTGGGTCCACTCCAGCGTGTGAGCAACCATGTGTTCATAAAGGACCAGAGAAAGTTTTCTGCTGAAATCTCCAGTTTGGGCAAGGCTGTGTGGGTCAGGTTGGGTTGGACTGAGCCAGCAGTGAGGGCTGTTCTTAGGTAGGCTACCTCCAGCTCTGTGGGGGAGTGCAAGGCAAACACAGTCTTTGGAATAGTTAGACAGACAGACAAGAGCAAACCAGCAATCTAGTTACTGCTCCTGCACCAGCAGTAGAGACTCATTTAAAAGAATCACAGAATATCCTGAACTGGAAGGGACTCACAAGGATCATCCAGTCAAAACCTCAAGGGCAGGACATTGTGGGGACAGCAGGCAGGAGACAGGCATGGAGATGAGGAGAGAGGCACAGTTTTTTGTAGGCTGGTACTACCAAAAATGGGCCCAAGCCAGAGCCGTTGTGTCCCATCACTTGTGCCATCACCTTCAGAGACCTGTGTGATATTGCACAAATCATTTCCTCCCGTGTTTTGTGGTGAGAGCAGAGTGAACTCAGCCTCTGAGCCAGGTGCTGCTCTGCAATCCCCAGGCCAGCTCTGGGGGATGCTCAGTGCTGTGTGCCATGGGACAGTGAGTGACAGAGGACTGTCACAGCAGCCCTGCCCTGCCCATGGCCACACAGAAGCAGGAACTGGCTGTGAGTTATGGGCTCTCTGAGAACCCTCACCAAGGTTCTGAGTGACCCAGTGCTCAGTGATCTCAACTGCACAGGTACAGAGGGTCTCTCAGGGAATGTGGGCTGGCATTTCTGAGCTGGACTTGGGCCAGGATGTGCAGGAGAATCACAGAATCACTCAGGCTGGACAAGACCTCTGAGATCACTGAGTCCAAGCACCAAGAAGGGAGCAGAGGGGAGGGTGGGATGAAGGTGGGCAGGTGGAGAGAAGGAAGGGAGGTCCATCCCTGATCCCTAACTGACATCCTAGCCTCCTGCCAAGGGAAGGAGGTCAGTAATGATGGCACAAAGGGGCAGAGGTAGGACCTCTCCTGGCTGCCTCCTGTTGTTGAGGGCTCTGAGTAGCCCGGTCTGGTGGAAGGTGTCCCTGTGCCAAGGCGGGTTGGAATGAGATGAGGTTTAAGGTCCCTTTCCAATGCAAACCGTTCTGGGATTCCGTGATTCTGTAAGTCTAGAAGGGGGATGTGTCCCTGAGGCTCTCGAAACACCAAGAGCACATCTCGACCCTGCCGCGAGCAGCGACACTCTCGGAGGTGGCCGGTCCCTCCCCAGCTGTCTGTACTGCCTCTCTGCCCTCAGCATCCCTTCCAGCACGCAGGGCTGTGCCTGCAGGCGGGGCTGCCTCCCACGGAGCCTCGGGACAGGAACAGCCGTGCCTTGTCCCCGGCCCCGCAGAGGGACAAGAGACAGCGCAGCCCCGACAGCCCCGGTGTTCTCCTCGGGGCTTGGCTCCCTGGGGCCCTGCACAGGGCAGGACGGGTTTGTAATTTATTATTGATTGTCAGGAGTGGGGAGTGCTCTGCAGGACACGGAGGACGCAGGGAGACAGGCTGCCTCTGCCTGTGCTCCTGCAGCAGCACTGCTTTGTGATAAAACTTTGGTAAATTGAAAGACACAGTTTCCATTCCATTGGTAATTAACTTCTGCTGCTGTGTTCCCTCCTAATTGTCTCTATTACTCCAGATAAAACTGAGATCAATAGAAACCAAAGTCTGGAGGCTGGGAAAGTTGCAATTAATTAATTATCTCTCTCTTGCATGCATCTTCCATCTGCTGGTAATCAAACGAGACGGGCTGGTCCTCACGCAGATCCTGGGCCCTCCATGACTGCTGGAGGCCTGCGGGGACTTTGCAGTGGGCTGGGCAGTGTGTCTTGGAGCAGGGAAGGCAAAGGGGCAGCTCTCACTGTGCCATTGCATTCCTCCCGGGTGTTTGGCCTCTCCAGGATGGATTCCATGAGAGACCACTCCACTTCTCCCAGCACGGTGGCTGCTTGTCATTCCCTCAGGCTCTGCAGTTTGTGCTGGGACACAAACACCAGGAAACACCTGGAAGGCAACGGTGTGACACATCTTCTGTCAAAGCACATCACTGCCTGTGACTGTGAACAAGGCTGAGAAGAGCCAGAGCGTTTCTCATGTGGCCTCTGAGAGTCTCTAGCAGTCTTTGGCGTGCTCTATGACACATGGACTGAACCACCTGTCGCCAGAGCAAGCTCATCTCTGGATCCTCTTTAGAGGCTGGAGTATTTTTCCCACTCCTCCTATCTCTACTGCCTGTGGAAAGTGCTTCTCTGGGATGCTGTCAGCTCTCCCAGCAAAAGCTCTGTCTGCTGGAGCACGTCCAGAGATGGGAACAGAGCTGGGGAAGGGTCTGGAGCACCAGGAGCCACTGAGGGAGCTCAGCCTGGAGAAGAGGAGGCTCAGGGGGACCTTGTGGCTCTGCACAACTCCCTGAGAGGAGGGGGCAGCCGGGGGGGTCGGGCTCTGCTGACAGGGAACAGGGACAGGAGGAGAGGGAACGGCCTCAGGCTGGGCCAGGGGAGGCTCAGGTTGGATCTAAGAAAGGGTGTTCAGGCACTGGCACAGGCTGCCCAGGGCAGTGGTGGAGTCACCATCCCTGCAAGTGTTCAAAAACCATGTGGATGTGGCACCTGGGGACGTGGTTTAGTGGTGAACACATCGATGCTGAGTTACTGCCTGGACTCGATCTTAGGGGGCTTTTCCAACCTTACTGACTCTGTGATTCTTTATGATTTTATACTCTGCCATGCCCTGCTGTGAGCCAGGGCAGCAGCAAGTCACCTCTGCAGCCTGTGCTGACATGTGTCCTGTGTCCCTTGGGGCTCTCACAGGAGACAGCTGCTACTGAGCATGGACACTTGGATTTATATTAATTTATTCCAGTGCTCAGAGAAAAAAATGCCTTCCCCATGAAGGTGAACACAGCAGACCTCCAGAAGAGCTGTGCCATGGCCACCATCCATCAGTCACAAACAGATGGTGGGACTTCCTGGCCCAAACACAGGTGCCGAGTCCTGCTGCTCCACTGCCAGGCACTCCTTGGAAGCTGGAGGATTTCCTCCCGCCGTGTACTAGTGGGTGCTGTCACATTCGCAGTGCTCCTGACCATGGCAAGAGGTTGGAGTGAGATGATCATTAAGGTCCCTTCTGACCCAACCCTGTCTGGGATTCTGTGATTTTATCTTTCTCCATGCTTTGAATTGCCCGTGTTTCAGGCTGTAGAGGGAATCCCTGCAGCAGGGCTGATGCACAGACCCCTGTGTCCTGACAGCTCATCGATATTCCCCTTGCAGAACTGCTCTCTGTGGCTTTCATATCATTTGCTGGGATGTGGGTGCTGCTAAACTGAGAATTTAAGAAGAAGCACTCAGGTGTGCTGCACTGAATTTCAACACAGCCTTCCCCTTCCACCAGTGCCAAGGACCTACCCCAGCCCCCTCCCGGCACTCGTCCATCAGAGGAGCCTTTGCAGGCACAAAGCTGCTCTGGGTCATCTCCACTGCACTCTGGGAGCCTTCCCAGTACAGCAGCTCCATGTCTGGACCACTCCCATGGGTGAGAAGAAAGGTTCAGGAGTTCCCCGGCTTCCATCAGTCTCCAGGGGACAATCTGTGGTCTTGTCCCACGCTTGGTGGAGACCCTTTTAGACAAAGTGGGTCTTTGGGTCACCCTAATCTCTTAATGTTCCTTTGGTAAGGTTTCCCCAGCAGTATCAGGGGGATCCTTCCTGGTCTTGTGGGCTTATTTTGGTGTCTAATGAAGGTGTGGGGTGCAGAGAGGAGCTGCCTGGAGTTTCAGTGTGCCCAGCCAAGTCCTGCACTTCCCCAGCTTCTCCTGTGGCACCTTTCCTCTTCTTTAGGCCTTAAACATCTTCCACATTTTGGATTGCAGAATCTATCCCTAAGGACACTGGCTGCAGCTCCACCCTATTCCACCTGTGGATGTGACTTCTCCCCTCTTGTTGTCCACCTATTCATCCCTGGTCGCTTCATCCAGGCCCCCCAAAGTCATCCTTTGTCCTCATAGGTTCCTCCACCAAAAACTGCCTAAAAACCAAGGGGTCAAGGGGTCAAGGCACAAGAAACCAGGGGTTAAGGAGAGGCTGGACCACCTGAGCTAAGCCCAGCTCTCTGCAGTCATGGCAATCACAGAATACCAGAATGGGTTAGGCTGGAAGGGACCTTACAGATCATCTCCTTCCACCCCCCTACAATGGGCAGGGACACCTTCCACTAGACCAGGCTTCTCCTCATGGATGTTTGCTCCAAAAGCACATTCACTGCACATGGACTTGTAAAATATTAAGGCAAAGAAGATATTTTTGCAATGCCTGACAGGTATCATGGAAAAGAACTGACAGCAGGCAATTTCTCTGGGGAAAATTCCAGCTAATCCCAGGAGAAAGTGGACAAAACCTATAGTACAGAGGGAAAATAACAGCATCTCTGGCTGGGGGAGCTTCATCCAGACCTCAGTTACGATGACAGATATGTCAGGCCTGACTGATCTTAACCTGTGCATCATTCCAGCTGTTTCAGGGCTTCAGCAGGGAAGAGAACCAGGAGACTGTGTTAGGGGAAAGAAAGATAATATAAAGGAAAAGATGGTTTCTGGCCCTGCAGGTGGCCAGCAGGACCTGACAAAGAGATGCTGGCAGGCAGTGATGGACCCTCCCTTTGAGCCTCTCCAGGGATGCTGTTGTTCTGTGTGTGATGCAGACCTGCATTTCCAGCACCAGGTTGACTCCTTCCTTGACCCTTTGCTTTGGAATAAATCCCAAACCTCTTTGTCCCCTTCTCCCTGCTTGGGAACCCATTCCCCTTTGTGTGTTTGTGAATCTCTTAATTTTCCGTGTCACCGTGGTCACAGGCAGTTTATGCAGATTTCATGTGCTAACAGAATTGTCTCTGGCATGGGATAATCCCTTTCCATATTTAAAAGATGGTGATCTCCTTTCTCGACCCTGGTTGCGTCAGGCCAAGGTCCCTGTGCTCCTCCACTCCCCAAATCCTCCCAGCACTGCTGCCAAGCGCCGGAGCTGGAGATAATGATGTGAGTAAGATCTTAACACTGCCTTGTACGTCCCTGTCTCTGCTGCAAACGCTCTGTCTGGTGCATTGTGTGCCCGCATTAGCCACAGACTATTGGGAATCAAATTAGATTAGAGGAAAAAAGAGATATCAACTACCCTTGATCTCCAAGGTTTGAGACCAATTGTTTGTGACTAAGATCTTCACTAAGCCTGATTTGAGAGGCACATATAATTTGCCTGGAGTGAAACAAATTAATGGAAAAGCCTCTCAAATGAGGTAAATCCATTTTGGGGTCCTGGTCACGCTTGTGAGTCCATAACTGCCTCTGCTATCTTTCAGTATGATAAACCACACTTTTAGGGCAGCACCAGGCTACTTTATAAACCTAGAAATGGAAGGAGCGTTTAAAAATCTGTAAAACTTCTGCACTGCTGTACATTAAGGAGGAGAAATGCTCTTTTAAACACTGTACCACAGCATTACTGGGTTTGAAACATCTACCATGGTTAAACTGCAAAGTGAACCAGTTTCACAGAAATTAAAAGAAAGTAATGTCCAAATGCAGAGGAGAAAATTGTGCCCAGACCTGGGCAAATTAAGTGTCAAACCATTATGAATAGGATTAAATATTTTTAAGAGCAACTGGTTAGCAGCTTAAAGGCTAAGAATGCAACTCCCCCCACACATCAGGAGGTCAGGTGGTCAGGAGTGTCACCTCTCCTTGGTGACATTCTATCAAAGGAGGACAGTGGGAGCCGATGGCTCCACAGAAAAATAAAATTAAACTGTTCTGAACACCTCTGATCAAGGAGATTCCTGCACCACAAGGGCTTTTCCAGGGGATAAACACGAGAAACTGCCTCAGAGAGGTGTCAGAGGAGGTGTTGGAGCAAAATGTGCCTGAAGAGTCCCAGACAGACAGGACTATGTGGGACTCGGACAAGAATTCCAGAAGAATCAAATCAGCTACAAGCTCCAATGTGTAACCTCAAATGGGTGTGGAAGGTGACACATGTGACACTGAACCATCCAAAAATCTGTGGCCACCTAGACAGCACGTGGCCAGCAGGTCTCAATGTCACACCAGGCAACTGGGGCAACTGCACTGAGGAATAGAACAGACATCTTGATAAACAGAATTTATTAAGAAAGCGCCTGAGATTTTCTGTAGAGGGGAGTCAGGTCTCTCAGACCTTGGAGAGATCTTTGAAGTGGTGAAAAGGAATGTGGAGGAGGACTGTATGGACAGCACCATGTTCTTGGATCTCAAAGGCTGTGCCAAGATACCCCAGAAGAGGCTCCTGTGCTAAGGGGCCATGGCCCAGCCCTGTGGACTGATAACGAGCTCGAAGGAGAGAAAACCAGAACTGGGATGAGATGTCCAGTTTCATGATGGAAGAGCTCACCATCAGGCCCAGGAAATCTGGCAGAGTCCCAGTCTTGGTAGAATGTTTGTAACAACCAAAGGAGATGGTGAAAGCTGAGGCAGCAATGCAAATCTATTGAGAATGTTTGGATCTGAAAGAGAACATGAAAAGCTGCAAAGAAAGGCAAAATAATGATTGGCAGGGAGATAAAATGGCCCTGAGTCCATGCCCAGACACAAAGTCATTCAGATGGAAAGGAAACCCAAGCCGAATGCAATAACGGGCTCCAAGCTAGTGGCACACAGAAAGACTCTTGCAGCTACGTGAAGCTCCCTGATCGTACCTTGAAACTGTCCAGTAGCAAAGGGAAGGAGAAATTCATGAAGTAAAATATTGGGAGCAACAGGGATACTTTGCTACAGCTCCAGTGAGCTGAACAGCACAGGCAGTTCAGGCCTTGGCACCAAAAACTGATTTCTTACAACAGAAACAGGCCCAAAGGAGAGAGGTGGGATGGTGGGAGAGGCAGAACAGGTACACGAAGAGAGATGGAAGGGATGGGAAGATAGGCTGAGGGAGAGGGATGCTTTGGAGATCTGTGCAGTCCTGCCAGGTGTGGGGCGACGAAGGGCTGGCAGCTGGAATGGGGAAGGGATGTGTTTCTGGAGGACAGATTTGCCAAAGGTGGGGTGCTTGCTCTGGGGGTCCCTGTCCTGCCAAGAGCTGTCCTGCTGTGGCCACCTGCAGTGTGCAGCACCAGGCCCAGCCCAGGAAGAGCCTGTTGGCTCCGTGCTGGTCCTGGATTCAGCTGCTGCATGAGGGACAGTTGGGGCAGGGAGCCACAGCCTCCTCAGTGCCCCACCACGAGCTGGAAAGGGACTGGGAAAACACACACCGTGAGCAGGCAGCAGTCCAGCCAAATCCAGCCGCTGAATTTGCTAGAAAATTGATTCCCTGAATTGCTCCTTTGCTGCAGATAATGAAAATTAGAGAAGGGGTTGTAAACTGCTAACAGGAGAGAAGGGCTGATTTCTTCTGCCTTGGGTTTGATGGGGCTTGCCAAACCCACGAAGCCTCCACTCCCCTCTGAGTGACACTGGGGTGCACTGGCACCATCGCAGACTGGCAAAGACATTTACAGGACTCCACATGAGAGGCGTCCGATCTGATCTGAGCTGCTGCTGGCACAGAACAACTTCTCACAGGCTGCAAGAGATCCCTCAAGAACCTTTCTCATGGACCCCCATCTCCCTTGGAACCAAGGCCCACCCACTGGAACCAAGGCCAGAAACACTCTTCCTGTCCCTGCCGTGCCCACAGACCCTGAGCTGCCCAGGACAAGGTGCCAGAGTGGCACAGGAGGTGCTCCCAAATTTTGGCATCCCCAATGGCCCTGTACAAACCTGCCCTAGTCCTGCCCCCATCTCTGACTTGGTGCACTCACGTGAGCAGCAGCTCCATGTCTTTTAAGACATGGTTGTGAATGTTACTTTAATTCCTAATTTGAAATCCTGTGTCTTTTGTGTTCCTGGTTCCCGTCCCTTCTGTCAGCTGGGCCCCATCCCCACTCAGCCTCTCTGCTCTCCTAAACAGGGATGTTGCTGTCTGGCTGTGCCCCTGACTGCTGGTTTGCTTTATCCAATGCCCCATCTCATCTCTGCAGGCTTTGCCAGGCACTTCACCTTCTCTCTTTGTGACAGAAATTCACTGTCACAGCCATTTTCAAGCCTGCTGCATCTGTGTCTTCCTTTGCTGCTCCTCTGGCTGTTCCCTTCCTGCCTTTGCACTCACCCGCTCCTGCCCACCTGCTGCCAGGCTCTGAATTCTCCTTGTTCTCTCTTCCCCCAACCCCTGTGGACGTTCCCCTCCTTTTGCCTCGCACCTGAATCACAAACCCCTAATTACTCCCACTGTGCTGCCCTCCTCTGATCTCGCTGTACAACGCCCTGCCCATGCCTTCTTCTCTTTCTTCCTACCACTTTCTCCTTCTCTTCTCATACTCTTCCTCCCCACTGTCCCTGACAAATATTCCCTTCAGATCCTGGAGGTTCTGAAGGCTTTGCTTGGCCTTGCCTCTCCCACCCTTCCCATCTCTTTGGGACCACCCTCCCTCCCTGCTGCCCCATCAGTAACAAGGCTGGGGCTCATTAAAGCAACAGACCCACAGCCCTGTCAGGAAATACCCGGTAAAGAAGAGGCCAGGACCCTGGCAGCAGAGCTGCTGGCAAAGGCACAGGGGATTGTGGAAACAGCAAAGCCCTTTTATTTTGTTTCAGTGCCATAAATTGATTCCACTTAGGGGCCTTTTGTGCTCTTCTCCCATCCCTGTCTCCCAGCCAGCACCTCCCATAGTGACTGTGGAGTACTGTGGAGCAACGTGGTTGCTGACCTGCGTGGCAATGCCATGGCATCCCCTGAGGACCCGAGGCCATGGGGCTTAGTGCCAGCTTAGAATGAAGCAATTCATTTTCGCAGCTGAAAACCCTTCACATTTCATCTCATTCTGCAAAAAATGCTGATAAAGCCAAAAATTCCACAAGGAAAAGGGTTATCTTGACAGTCAGCCTTGTTTGCTCTCCTCCCAAGCAACCCCCCCACCTCTGACAGGGCAGAGCTGCATCTCCCCTGGCACAACAATTCCAGCCCAGAGGATGCTGAGGACATGTCTGTGGGAAGCAGTGCCTGGTCCCATTGTGCACTGACAGCACGATGACAGTTCCCCTCGGTGCTGGAAAACTGCAGCTCACCCAGCCGACCCCTCCCGTGCTGCCACGAAAGATGAAACCTCTGCAGCAAAACCGGGGCTGTTTGTTCACAAATACCCTGTTTTGCAAGGGAGCTGAGTGGGGAGTGGGGATGGGAGTACTTGAAAAGCAAATGAACTTATGTTTTATGCTTTTTAAGATGTCTAACAGAGTACAAAAGTTCATCTTTAATAGGAGGGCAACACTGAGTGCTTAGAGCTGCGGTTTGACACAGATACAGAGCTCAAATGCCTTTGAAGTATCTTCTGATTCCTCATTCTGCCTGAAGTAACTTTAGATTTATGCAGCAGATGGGAAATAGTCCCTCGTTACGTGGCTCTCCACTTCAGCGCTGACTCCGAGATAAGGCAGCCTCGCTGCATCTGCACTCCTCAGAAGAGCTCTTAGTGCTTTAGTCTTCAGGGGCCTGAGTCTGTAGTTTGCATATTTTTTTCCTGTTTTTCTCCAAAATTAGTCTTGATAGGTCTAACATGTTGTGAGCCTCTTCAAAGGAGAATGAGGAGGAGAAAAGTTTGTGTGTGGAGTAGAGGTGATTCATTTCAATGCGTTTGAAAACAGCTCTGTGTGTTTGGGGAAAGAGCTTTCGGGAGAAGCGCTGGGGAGCGGCCTCGCGGTGACCCCAGCCTCGCACACGCCGGCTTTGAAGGAGTCACTAAAGGAGCTTTTCAGTGCCTCTCACCGCTGCAAACCACACCCTCAGCCCCAGCGAGGTCCCTGCGAGGGGGGCCGCTCCCCGAGGGGGCTGCAGGGAGAGGCCAGCGTGTGCCGGGGCCGGGCTGGGGGACGCTGCTGCTTTGAGCGCGGCTGAGCTCGCACGGCACCGGCGCTCGGCGAGAGGCACCCACGCCCGTCATCCCTGGGGGCTTCGGTTCCCCTGGGCCTGGAGCCAGCCTTTCTCCGGGGCTTCAACGCTCCCAGCCCCCTCTGTTCCTCGGAAGGGAGGCAAGGCTCCTCACTCCACGCCTTGCACGGCGCTGCTTCACCGGTTGGAGCCCGGCCCCTGCACCACAGCCTGGAGAAAAGGAGGCGCAGGAGGGAACCTTCTCGTTCTCTACAACTCCCTGTCAGGAGGCTGGGGCCAGGACAGGCTTGGGCTCTGCTCCCAAGGAACAAGGGACAGGATGAAAGGAAACGGCCTCAAGCTGTTGCCAGGGGAGGTTTAGATTGGATATAAGGGACATTTTTTCACAGAAAAGGTCGTAAAGCATTGGAACAGGCTGCCCAGGGCAGCGGTGGTTTCATCATCCCTGCAAGAGTTCAAAAAATGTGTGAATGTGAGACTTGAGGTTCCATGGTGAACCAGCTTCTGGGTTGATGTCTGGACTTGATCTTAAATGCTTTTTCCAACCTTAGCAACTCCATGATTCTATGATTTTCATGCACTCTTTAGTTCATTTAGCATGGTCAGGACAAGGCTGATCAGTCCTAAGGGCTGGCCCATCTCCTGGCAACTGGTCCAACTCCCAGCAAAGCCCAAGCCAGCCCGGCTTAGGGTGCCCTCCCCACAGGGCTCTCACTGCTCCCAGAGATGGTTTAGGGCACGCAGGTGCTCTCCCAGGGCTTGGATCGGGTTGTGCCTGGCAGGTGCTGGGTGGGGCAGAGCAATGATGCCATGGCAGTTGTCACCAGGAAATCTTGTCTATTATATCACAAAGTACCCGCAGTAACTGAGGTTGTGCAAACACCATTCATCCCAGCAGGACTTGCAGCTGTGACAGAATTGGCTTTGTTTCCAGCTTTGAAGTTTTCCCCACTGACCAGATGCTGAGGCTTGTGTTGTTTACCCTCCTGCATGAAAGCCTCCTTTCACACACAGCTTGGCATTTCTGCTTCTTGCAAGATTCCCTGGAATACACCATGCTGGAGCACTGCCCTCCTCAGATCCTGCCCAGAAACTTCTGAAATCTCCAATGCCCCTTGCCCCTGCAGGGACCCATCCAGGCACAGGAATCCTCTCCCTGAGATGGTGCAGCAGGAGCTGCTCATCTGTGGCAGCCAAAGGTGTCTCGCAGCCTCCTGAGGCTCAGTCACCACTGCAGAAGGCAGGTGGGGATGTTTAGGAGGAGGCTGCCTGACACCCCTCCGGAGCATCCACTGCTGGCCTTTCTCCTGGGGTGCCCAGCAAAAACTCCAGGATATATCTATATAGATATAGATGCCAGATATATTTATATATTATAATTATATTATATAGAAACATATAAAATACATATAATAAAGTATATGTAAACATATATATTATATTTTTATATGGCATGATATCATGCTCAGCTGCGTGCCCTGGGCTACAGAACCAATCACAGAATCCCAGAATGGTTTGTGTTAGAAAGGACCTTAAAGCTCATCTCATTCCCCCCCTGCCATGGGCAGGGGCTCCCTCTGCTGTCCCAGGCTGCTCCAAGCCCCATCCAGCCTGGCCTTGGACACTGCCAGGGATCCAGGGGCAGCCACAGCTGCTCTGGGCACCCTGTGCCAGGGCCTCCCCACCCTCACAGGGAACAATTTCTTCCCAATATCTAGTCCTAATATCCTCATATGTATCCTAATACCTAATATCCTAATTCCTAAGATCTGGGATGGACACTTTGCCTATTTATTGCTGCCCTATTCCATCCAGACTGTCCCTGCCTTCTGCCCTTGGTTAAAATCCTTGGAATCCTTCTCAGCCCAGGTATCCCAGGCATCCCTGAAATTGCTTGTGGGAGTGGGGAGAGGATGAGGGGGCTCCTGTAATTGGGACAATTCCTCTCTCAGTCCATCTCCTGCGATGTTTATGCCTCTCTCTTTGTCTCGGGTGTTCAGAGCTGGCTGATCGACACAGTATTTATGACTTGTTTGTACAATAATTGCTGCTTAAGATAAATGATTCATAAAGTCCTACCATGGTCTTGGAAATGGTGTAAACAGGGAGAGCAGCTGGAGGACAGCAGTGGGATGCTAATGAGGGACCACCACAGGGAAGCAAACGCAAAAAGGCTGGGGAGGAGGGGAATTAATGCAGCCCCTGCTGCTGAAGAGCACCCAGTGCTCACCTGCAGCACCGGGCAGAACCCAGGCTGCCCCCGCCCTAATCCTGAAACAAGAGGTCTGCAAGAGTTGCTTCAAACCATGAGGGCAGGAAGGATCCGAGCACTAGAGCCAGGAGCCAGCGTGGGCAGCTCTGAGATGGCAGGAATGAGCAAGGACACAGAGGGGACAGGGCTGGGCACCCAGCCCCAGGCAGCAGGTAGGACTTGCAACACCTGGTATTGGGATCAAAGACCCCCAGCCCCACTGAGCCCCTGGGGCAGGTGAGGAGCAGGCTGCTGCTGAGCAGGAGCACAGGTCACCTGCTCGCCAGCTCTGCTCCAGCCACTCTGTCTGGCTGTCACCAGCTTTAGCTCCAGGTGTAACACCTGCATTGACAGGACACACCAGATGGGGTGGAGGGGCAAAGAGTAGTGACAGCCCTGCTGCCCGGTGCCCAGAAAACACCTTGGGGAGTGGGAATTGTTATTCCACATACCAGCATATGAAATTCGGTATGTCTCCTAAGAGTGTGAGTCACAGGGGGTGCTCGGTGGGAACCCTACTCCAGCCCTGGGCCCAGTCTGAGGACAGGTTACAGGAACAACCTTCTGGAGTCATGTCCCTTTGACAAGGAGGCAAGAGCCACTTGAGGATAGGCATCTGTCCTGCCTCTGCCTCACTGCTCTCCTCTGGGTGCCCAGGGAGTGTGGGCACTCAGGGGAGATCTCCAAAAACATTCTTCTGAGCAACACTTGGAAGAGTCCAGCTCCAGGGCAGCACCTGGAAACAACTTTGAAGAAGGTTTACATGTGCTGAACATCCCCCATGACCACCCTCAGCTCTGACACAGGTATCACCCCATGGAAGGCCAAGGGCTCTCCGTGCCCACCATTCACTAATAACACGGAGGCTGCAGGGCAGGTGTGGGATTATTCAGCCTCTCATTGAAATTAAAAGAGCTGAAACTGGTCACTCTCTGATCTCACAAGAAGATGAGCAGAAATACATTCCTTTACTTTCTATTCAACAGCGTTAGCAGGCTGAAGCAGCCAAGCCCAGTCGTGCCAGCGCCCGTCCCTCAGGGGCTGGATGTTGATGGAAAGGCAGCGCAGTGTCAGTGCTGCAGTGGCTGTAAAAGGCACATTGCTGCTGAAGAGCAGAAGTTATCATTTGGGATCACCTGGGCAGAGCAGCTTGGAAGTGGGGCAGAAGGATGAAAATGTCAATGTGTGGGGCACTTCCATTGTCTCTGACTCTGTGGGGTCACTATGAAAGGGTCTCTGTAGGGTGTGAGCAGAGAGCGGCACCCAAACACAGCCGGAAACCCCCTCAGTGCTCAGCCCCTCCAGGCTAATCAGTAGCTGGATAAATAAACACCTGCAGGAAGAAGATGGGCTATGACTGACGAGCTCCCTGCAACACCCAGGTCAGGGACACAGGACAGCAAACCCCTCCTGCTGCAGCACAGGACCTTTCCTACCTTGTGTTTCCTGAGTGGTGCCCCAAAAGGAGGATTTGGGGCTGCATGCCAGCGGGACACCACACACACATCCCTGCAGCACCACCCTGATTGCAATGCCTCCAGAACTTTTTCGGTCCCCAAACCTCAGTGCTATGGCCCTTTGCAGAGCAGCTGGGACCTCCTCACTCCCCAGAGAAGCCCTTGAAAGTAGCTGGGACATGGCCAGAGCAGACAGTGATGGTGACAGGGCCAGCCCTGGGTAGTTGCAGGCTGCCATCCCAGGCCAGAGTGCTGGCAGAGGTGAGAAAACAGGATACCTTTTGATTGTCAAGGAGATCTTGCAAATCAGACCAGGGGCTGGAGCTTGGATGCAATGCAAGAGCTGAACTCGAACTCTTCCAGACTGATTCCCGTTTTTAAGGGCTTTCACTGTCAAGCAAACATGTGATGTTCAATGGTTGTATGTGAGCTCCAAGGCTGAGGAGAGAGGTGAAACGTGGAGCTGTGCTCCTGAGCTGCCCTGGGACCAGAGCTGGGACAGGCTGAGGCAAAGGAGTTTGTTTTCAGGGTGCTCTGCCCTGTGCCCAGCTGAACATGCAGGATTCCAAGAACATCCAGGTGACAAGTGACAGGACAAGGGGAAACAGCCTCAAGTTGCACCAGGGGAGGTTTAGGCAGGATATTGGGAAAATTTCTTCACTGAAAGGTTGGTCAGATACTGGCACAGGCTGCCCAGGGCAGTGGTGGTGTCACAATCTCTGGAAGAGTTCAAAAACCATGTGGATGTGGCACTGGGGGATATGGTTTAGTGGAGAACATGGCAGTGCTGGGGAATGGTTGCAGTCGATGATCTTAGAGGGCTTTTCCAACATTAACAATTCCATGATCCTATGAACACAATTGCTCCCTGCCACCAGCAGCTCTCTGTGCCACCAGACCGAGTATTAGGGAGGACAAAAGGTGGCAGCAGCTCTCAGTAGTGCCGGCATCCCTGTGGGAAGGCCAAACATCCCAGTCCAGGCTCTCTCAGCACCCTCCAGCCTGAAGCAAAGCCGCTGTGAGGGGACACACTGCTGGGGGTTCCTGGGGCAGGGAGGCACTGAGGCAGTGCCATGGCCCTGTGCCTTTTGAAGGACTGGAGCTGATGCTGAGCTAGAGGACCATCCATTATCCCAAGGCAGCACTGGCCTGCAAATCCTGGACTTAGCTGAGCTTCCAGGGAACCAGAGAGCCCAGCCAGCCACCATGATTTAGCCTGAGGAGA
>NW_008238341.1:799771-802951 GCF_000691975.1 Corvus brachyrhynchos
AACCCCAGGAGCTGTGGGACAAATGAAGAAAATGACAGACTAGAGGGAAATTAATAGAGCAGAAAATCTGAAATGATGTGGAAATAATTCTCCCAGCTTAAGGAGAGCTCCTTGTATGTTTAATTTCAGAATGCAACTGTTTTCGTGTTGCTAAATTACAGTATCAAAGCGAGGGGCCCTGCCTGGAGCTGACGGGACATGGGGACATTCCCATGCCTGTGGTGAGCTCTCCCACCTGGAGCAAAGTAAGGGCTGGGGTGACCTATGTTTGCCATAGGGTAGGGGGCAAGGGGCTGTTGTGGCTGCTTTGAAGAAGCCCAAGTGCTGCTTGTCATCTCCATGAAGATTTGTCCCGTTAACCTTTCATCCCTAATTTGGCACTGCCAGAAGCAGCTGAGGGGGAGGCAAGGGGGTGGGGGGTCTGGGAGATGTCTGCTGACTCCTTCCCCAAGCTCCCAGACTCTGCTCCCCCTCTGTATGGGGATTTCTGCCCACTCTGCTGTGCACAGCCAGGGTTGGGAGCTGGAGGAGCCAAGAGGTATGGAGGGAGCTGCCACAGTGGAAAGGGAGGAGAGGGATGCTCCAGTTTCCTGGAAGCCTCCTGAATCCACCCATTGTGGGGGTCTGGCCCCAGCTGAGACGATGCTGCAATGCCCTGATCTGCAAAGTTCTCCCACCTCCTGCAGCCACCTGCGGGCTCTGTGCTGGGTGTTGAGCCAAAGGCAGGGAGAGCACCCAGGACCCAGCTGCCTCTGCCAGGACCTGGAGGACTGGAATGAAACTCTCCCTGGGCACATTCCCAGTCTGGGGATATGAGGTCCCTTTGGCAGGGGCCACAGAAAGCAGAGACTGCAACGACCCAGTGAAAAAACAGATCCATGACAATGGTGCTCCCAATGCTGCACGCCAACCCAGCCCGCGGATCCCCTGCCCAGGCTCGGTGGCAGCCATGGGCTTACACTGCTGATGAGTGCCGGGGGAAGGGGCCATAGGGAAGATGCTCTCTCAGATGCTGCAAATCTATTGGGAAGTCCCCAAGGAGCCTCAGGGAGTGAGGAATCAGCTTCTTTTCTGACAAAAGAAGTTTTCAAGGTGTCCTTTAGGCTTCAGAGCACAGAGTGAGATTGATCTGTGCTCAGCCCCCCAGAGAAAATCACCAGTCTGGATTTTCTCTTTCCTCACACATAAATGGGCAGGAGCTGCCCACATGTCCATGCCAGTGGAGCCGGGAGCAGGCAGCCCCAGGAAGCAGGGAGAAGGGGGACAGATGGGGCATCAGAGCCACATCCAGCTCTGTCTCCCCTCTCTCTGCAGCAAATCCAGCTGGCTGCAGACTCCTGGCATGCAGGGTGTGAGGGGCATGGGCAGGGAGGGACCGAGCCCTGGGCAGAGGAGCAGGCGTGTCCCATCTGGAGACATGGCCCCTAATTTCCCTGGGCAGAGTGCTGGGAAAAGGGACGGCACCTTTTTGCTGCTAAAGCCCTGCAGCCCTGCCCTGTGCATGCTCCAGTGCAGCCTCCACCGTGCATGCAGGACCCACAGACCTGCATCCCTTATGGGACACTCCCAGTCAGCACGCTGGGGTGGCAGCTGCTCTGCCCCACAGTACCGGGCACCGGGCGTCTGCACAGAGAATGTTCTTCTGTCACAGGGGTGCTGCAAGAAGACGCACGTGGGCAGTGCTGGAAGGACCTACCCGAGTGGTCTCTGTCCGCTTGCTGCTGAGTTAGAGCGCTCCAGGCACCCTTTCTAATCAAGCTGAGTGGAGGTTTCGGTCTTCCTGGGAAATACCCGGGCTTCCCAAGGCTGCCTGCACAGCCCAGTTCATCCCTGCCTGCTCTAGTTTCCTCCTGCTCAGTGCTGCGTATTTCCCAGCACAGGGAGCACGGTGCAAGCTGCAGAAATTCCACTTTTATTACAGCAGATGGAGTCCAAACCCCGACGGCCGGGAGGGAGGAGAGGAGAGGAGAGGGAGAGGGAGAGGGAGAGGGAGAGGGAGAGGGAGAGGGAGAGGAGGCAGGAGCCATCCTCTGCAGCCACAGCTTGTGTAGGGCTTGCTAGACATCCCCTCTGACCACAGCAGGGCACAGAGGGAGTGTCCTGCGTGTCCCCAGGGTGAACATCTCTGCTCTGATAGCCTGGACCCGGGCAACCAAAGGTCGTTTGCGGTGCACGGTCACCCACGTGCACACACCAGCTGTTTAGCCCTTGGTACACAAACCTCAGCCACATGGAATGCTGCTTCCCCTCTGGTTAGAATATTCCCCATTCCAAACCCCTGAATTTCCTTCCTGGATGGAACCTCTGGGGCATCTCCTGTGCTTGGGTGGCTGCTGCTGGTATTGCCTCACCAGAGTGTCTGCTGTCCTTCATTTCCAGCACCTGTAGCATGGAGAGGTGCCCCCTGGCAGAGTCACTCTCTGTCCCCAGGCGGGGCCTGTCTCTCTTCCCTGGAATTCTGAGCCCCGAACTGAGCTTGCTGGGGAGCCCTGGCTGAGTGTGGTGCATGGATGAACTGCATATGCACATGCAGATGAACTGCACCACAAATGAATAGACTAAAAACAGCGCAGTGAGCCCTCTGTGCATGTAAACGGCCCCAAACTGAAGTGCAGGAGATGGAAAAATAGCCTGGGATTAAGGAACACCTGGAGGTGTTACCACCACCCTGTGACAGAGTCTTGACACCCCCGAGGCTGGGTCTGGGAGAATGGGTGAGGGAACACGAGGAGCTGCAGCTTCCAGGGCAGGACCACTGTACCCAACGGATCTTGACCCAGAGCAATGCCAGCCACTGTCAGCTGGATCTGGAAGAAGACAGACAGACCCTAAAGCCTGCTCTCAAGATCTAAGAATGACAAATTCGGATTGAAAAATAATCTCTGAACCATACTGGTGAGGTGGGATTGCTACAGCTGGGACAGTCTTCTCCTACCAGTGACTCCAGTCCAGTAGATGCTGCAGAGGGAAAGCCATGAAGGCTTCACCAGTGGCTTCGGGCAGGTGGGCAGTGAGGGCTGAGAGGCAGAGTGATGAACCTGCTCTACCACTGTTCCCTGCCCAGCACAGCCCCTCCCGCTGCCCGAGCAGCACCCGCTGGCTGCGAGATGCTGGCTGGGAGAAGGACAAGCCCTGGGAGATGCAGGGCGAGCGTGTGTGTGTGCCACAGAAGCCCCTGGC
>NW_008238341.1:803046-803588 GCF_000691975.1 Corvus brachyrhynchos
CAGCCCACCCGCCGGGCAGGGAGGCAGCCGGGGCTGCAGCCCTGGGCACAGCCACGCTCCCCCAAACTGGTGATAAGATCCCAAAACCCGCCCCGACAAGACAGGGGAGGCAGTGGGAGTTCGGGGTGAGAAGTGGGTCAGTGCATTTAGGCTGCTCATCTCAGCTCTCATCCTGTCGTGACTCCATTTATTCCAGCAGACTGGCTTGGACCTGTGGTGTGTTGGAGGTTATTCCTGCTCCAACACATCGTCTCCCCTCAGAGTGTGGGCAGGAGGTCGTGGAAACCCCTGTGCCCTTGGCTGAGGGCATGGAGAGCCGGGGACACGATGCCCCCATGTTAAAACGTGCCACTGGCACATCTTGAGCTGCACCCAATGGTCACAGCACGTGTAGGCAGACAGAAAAATCATCCCTGGAGCCAGGTGACAGTCTCTGAATGACACCTGTTGAAGGTCAACGAGTCAACCTGTAAGAAAGGCCAGAGCTTTTCCCAGAGCAGAGCAACCCTAGAGAGCGTGGACTGGATTGTTCCAGCAGGGAA
>NW_008238341.1:803614-809872 GCF_000691975.1 Corvus brachyrhynchos
GTGGTGCTGGGGCTGTCATGAAACAAGGTTCAGCCAAGGATTTTTCTTGGAAGGGCTCCCTGGAGATCCACAGTCCAGCCCCCAGCTCCAAGCACAGCTACTTCAAAACTAGGTCAAGACTGCCCTTGAGCTGAAAATCCTCATCAGTGCAGATTTTTTGGCCCTCACCAGCACTGCCTTGGAAAGTTTACACATGCACACAATTAACAGCACAGGTGCCATTCAGGGGGTCAAAAGGCAGAGGAAAGTTTGCACCTGCAAAATTATCCATCCCTTTTCAGAGACTCGAGCATTTACATTTGTGCCAAGTTCTGGTGCCTTGGATGCCTCCTGCTGCTGGTTGTTTGGGAAGAAGACAACCAAGGTCCTGCTGAGCATGAGCCATGTTCTCACGTGTGTGGATGGAATTAGGGAGGAATGGCTGCTCCTGCACAAGATAAGCTGAGGCGAGTTGGGATGCACAGAGTTTCAAACTGAAGGTCCACATCAGCTCCAAGGTTACCCTGGGAAAGCACAGGGACACAGAGAGGCACAGGAGCACTGCGGTCTCTGCTGTGTCCCCTTCTCTCAGCCCGTCAGAGCAGCTCTGGGAAGCTGTTAGCACTCACGTTGTCCCAGATAAGTGAAAATTTGAACAGCAGGAACGTCCTTGCTAGGTACATTTAGCTGCCTGAAATAACCCAGCAGAATTCTCCAGGGCCAGGCCTGGTCATTAGGAAAATCATCAGGATCTTGCTGAAGAGAGAGCATTTATCAGCCTGTTTGGGAGCCGGCCCTGTGTCCCTGGAGCAGATGCAGGAACGGTGTCCTTGGTGCAGGAGGTCTCTGGTCACACACCTTGAACTGCATCCTCCACACCAGGCAGGGTCCAACCACCTCCTCCCGAGCAGTGCTGCTCCATGTCCAACCATGCCCAGTCCCACCACGTGGTGAAAGCCCCTCTGCATTTGGGGTGGGAATGAGCCCTGGGAATGCCAGCTTAGGGAGAGGGAGGCAGGCAGATGCCAGCTCACTCTAGAGCCACAGGAGATGGCGGGGGACAGCGGTGGCAGGGCCAGGGGCAGGAGAGAGGAGAGGCCGGCTGGATGCAGCAGGAGCAGCCGCAGCAGCAGCGGGTGGTTAATCAGCCGGCTGCTTCCGTGACTGAGCTCCGAGCTCACAGCAAAGAGCTCCAGAGAGGAAAAAGCCTCTCACTCATGAAAGAAACATCAGGGCTAATCGAATCCAGGTCCAGCCCAGCAGCACGCGACAGGCCACAGTGCCTCATTCATATTTCATGCTTTGCTCCACTTCGGCAACATAAAGGCCGGTGCAAAAGGTGGGGGAGCCCTGCCTGATGTGGGGAGAACCCCAGGACCATGAGGAACGGCCAGAGGAGAGGGGAGCCAAGGGCTGAACCACACATGGGCTGGGGCTGTGGGAGGGACTTGCCGGCGAGTCAGTGATGTCCCAGCTAAGCTGGAGTCATTGCTCACCAGTTTCAGGTTCTGGTCTCTGCAGGTCAACAAAGCAAGTGGGTTGCGTGGGAGTCTGTGGCTGCTGAAGGCTTTTCCTGGCCCCTGGATTTGGGCAGCTGCTCCTCAGTGCTGCTAGAAGTGGGTGAGAGCCCAAAGAAGTCCAAGCAGATCATGGCTAACAAGGTGAGGAGAAAGCAGCACCTGTGACAGAAGGTGGACAATGACTGAGGTCTGTTTGCCCCCAAAAGCACCTCTCTAGGGGCTTTACCCTCGTCTGGAAGAGACTGCGTGGGACCCTACTGACGTAAGGTGGGGGGTGGGACACAGATCCCATCAGAGAGGCAGATTGCAGGCAGGACCCTCAGCCCATGGCAGGAGTGGGACTGAGGGGCTGCAGCATATCCAGAGCAGGGCAGTGGAGCTGGGGAATGGAGCTGGGGCAGGGCTGGAGCACAAGTCTGAACAGAAACAGCTGAGGGAGCTGGGGGTGCTGAGCTTGGGGAAAAGGAGGCACAGGGGGATCTCATCACTCTCTGCATCTACCTGAAAGGAGCTTGGAGCCAGGTGGGGGTCAGCCTCTGCTCCCAGGTACCTGTGCCAGGGGAGGTTCTGGTTGGATATTAGAGAAAATTTCTTCACTGAAAGGGCTGTCAGGATTGGCGCAGGCTGCCCAGGGCAGTGGTGGAGTCACCACCCCTGAAAGTTTTCAAAACCTTACAGATGTGGCACTTGGCTACAGGGTTTAGTGGTGGCCCTGGCAGTGCTGAGTTTAATGATTGGACTCAATGATCTTGGAGGGCTTTTCCAACCTTAGTGTTTCTGTGATTCCAAAGTTTCTGCTGTGCAGCAGCAGAGCAGTTTCTGGGTGTGAGCAGCTGTGGGGGGACTTGGCTGCAAACTCCCAGCAGGGATGGTGGAGGGAGGCATGCAGGGAAGGCTGATGGAAGCCATGATCAAGGCTGATAAGCAGGAAGAGATAAAGCAGGATTAAAGGACACACAAGCTGGAAGTTAGACAAACGGGCAGGGAGCCATCCCCACTCCTCTTGGAGTTCTGACAAAAGGCACGGAGGACCAAGGCAGGAAACTCCCATTTTAGCTCCACTTGGCCCATTCGTGGTGCTTCTCCCCAGCACACCCAGACCAGTACAGCAGCTGGTGACAGCTGGTGAGCCTGTCGCTGGGAGAGCCTGCTGCCTTTCCCTTTCCTGTGCTGGGTTTCCATCTCCCACCTGTACTTTCTGCTTTGGCCTTTCATAGAATCACAGAACCATTAGGTTCAAAAAGCCCTCCAAGACCATCAAGTCCAACCATTAACCCAGCACTGCCAACTCCACCACTCAATCATGTCCCCAAGTGCCACATTCACACAGCTTTTAAATCCCACCAAGGATGGTGACGCTACCATTGCCCTGGGCAACCTCTGCCAATGCCTGACCACCCTTTCAGGGAAGAAATTGTTCCTAGTATCCAGCCTAAACCTCCCTGGCCCAGCTTGAGGCTGTTTCCTCTTGTCGTATCTTATCCTTCCACGTGGTTCAGGAGATTGCGTGGAGAAGCAGCTGGTGTTGGAGGAAATATCACTGGTGCTGGCCCAGAGCAACCCATGGTTGTCTGCAGGACATTCCATCCATCCCACCACCCTTCCATCCCTGCCTTACTTCCACGCCTACTCTGAGCAACTCTTAGGAGCACAAAAATCAGCAGAGATCCTCCTGCAGTTCAGCAGCAGCTGGTGGGTCCTGCCCTCCCCAAGGTGTGCCTTGGTCACCAGCCAGGTGTCCTGAGCCCTCAGGCTGTGCTCTGGGGGGGACCAGGCTCCCTGCTGTGGCCAGACCCGTGGTGGAAGCTCCAAGAGTAGACTGCAGGCATGTGCCAGTGAAAAGCCCCCACACAACACTGCTGTCTCCCTGGGACTGCACCCTGCTTTCCACCAGAAGCCACCTCCTGGGCTCCCAAAGCTTTCCATCCACAACTGACGACTCATTTCGGCACCACATAAAGAGGTCCAAGGGCACTCCCAGGCAGCTCCCCCCAGCTCTGTGCTGCCAGCGGGTCAGTGGCAGGGAAGACACCTTTTCCCCACAGCAGATCAGCCCTACATCAGGACGACGCTGAGGCAGAAATTTTGCCAATGCAGGCTCAGGGGTAACAGCCGTGCAGGAGCAGAGAGATGCCACCACGGGGAAAGAGCAAAGGAAGGACTGGCAGGAGCAGCCGCTGAGGCTGAGGCTCATCAGGGATTGCCACAAGGTTGTGGCACCCCTCACCCTCCTCCCAGGGCCACAGAGGATGCTAAAAGGTTCAGGGGTAGTGGCTGAAAAGGTGATTGAACCCTCCAGACTCCAGGTCTCCCACAGGTCTGTGGTATAAGACAGCATCCCACAGTGCGACCTGTGCACTGGGAGAGGGCTGGAACTGAGGACCAACCCCACACGCGGCCTACAGCAACAAGGGGCTCACTTGAGGGCAAACCCAACCTCCCGGAGGTGACCCAGGGCAGGGTGTACCTGTCTTGGCCCCACAAGCTGCATGTTTGCATCCCCAGCTCTGCTCCAAGGGAAAATACAGAAACCACAACAGGGAAAAGAAGGATTCAGGGCAAACAAACAAAAATACCAGCAATTTCCTGCATGGCCACTCTAGATGGAGCCTTCCCTACCTCCTCTTCCCATCGAGTGTAAACTCACGACGTGTCTGCTGCATCTGCTCTCGTGTCCTACACTTGAGCTTCCAAAGCCCACACAAAAACACAGGCGCAGTGAGAGGCAGGCACAGCAAGATCTGTGAGCAGGCAGCACAGGTGCCTCTCATGGACACTGAACATTCTTTAAAAACTGTGAATGCCACCCCAGCTGTAATGCTGGCCCTTGAAAACCTGTCCCAGGTGCCAACCCTGTGTACCACCCACGGTGTGTGCTGTTGATCCCTTTCCACTGCTCTAAAAGTCCATGGTGTCCCCCAAGCCCCCCAACACCCCTTGCAAAGCTCTGGGATGTAGAGAGGCTTGAAAAATAAATGTGGAGATAGACATGATAGTGGACCTGGAAAATTGAGAACAAATGATGCAGGACTAGAAAGAAGCAGCTGGTACAGACCCTCTTGTCTTCCCAAGACTGTTTCACCAGGCTGGTGGAGAACTGGGCCTGATGCAGCTCATCCTGGAGTTGCTTCTTTTCACCCCAACAGCTTGTTCCTCAGCACAGGCTCTCTCCATCAAATCACGGAACCAAAGGAAAGTTTGGGCTGGAAGAGACCTTAAAGCTCATTCCATTCCACCCCCCTGCCGTGGGCAGGGACACCTTCCACTGTCGCAGATTGCTCCAAGCCCCATCCAACCTGGCCTTGAACATTCCCAGGGATGGGGCAGCCACAGCTGCTCTGGGCACCCTGTGCCAGGGCCTCCCCACCCTCACAGGGAAGAATTTCTTCCCAATATCCCATCTAACCCTGCTCTCCTTCGATTTGAAGTTATTCCCTTTTGTCCTGTCACTCTCTGTCCATGAAAAAAGTTAATCTTCCTCTTTTTTGTAAGCCACCTTTAAGTACTGGAAGGCCACAATGAGATGTCCCAGTTACAGGCCGTGAGAATAAAGGTTTTGTCAGACTGCACCGGAGCCCTGGGACGGAACAGGACCAGCAGCCTGTGGATGCTCGGCAAGGGCAGGGCAGGCAGGGAGGGCTCTGTTCGAGGACAGGATCAGTCCCTGTTCAAAGCAGTCATGTCAGGTCTTTGCTGCTGAAATGAGGATGTGTAAAAGCTGAGGATGAGATTTCGTCAGCGGTGGGGAGAGGATCAGACTGAAGGCACAGCTTTGCAAGGGCAGGGAGCTGGTGGCTGTCAGCGCTGGAGGGCTCGTCAAAGCTCCCCGAGCTCCCAGAAGCACACCCCGGGCATTGCTCAGCCCAGCCACGTCTGTCTGTCCATCCTGTCCTCCCAGAGGTGGGCATCTCTGACAGGCTCTCTGCAGAGAGAAAACAAAACCCAGCTCCCCCCAGCCCAGGCCCCTCCTGAATACATGTGCGGGGAATTTCAAACGTGCTGCAACTCTGCTTTTCCCTGGAAGGATCTCTGTGCTGCCATCCTCTTGCAGGCAATGTATTGTCCCTGTCACAGCTGTCCTCCTTGGGCACTGCCCCGCTCAGAGGACACTCTAGGGGAGGTGAAACAGGATTCATAGAATCTGAGACTGGCAGAGATCTGCCATGGGCAGGGACACTTTCAACTATCCCAGGGTGCTCCAAGCCCTGTCCAGCCTGGCCTTGGACACTGCCAGGGATGGGGCAGCCACAGCTGCTCTGGGCACCCTGTGCCAGGGCCTCAGCACCCTCACAGGGAATAATTTCTTCCCAATATCTAGTCCTAATATCCTATTATCTATCAGAATATCTAACATCCTAATTCCTAATATCTGGAATGGGCACTTTGCCTAACCCTGGCCTATTTCATTTTAAAATCATTCCTCCCTCTTCCTATCACTACACGAGTACCATGGAATCCCTGGCCACCGCAGATGTTTCCTCACCCTGCCCACTGCCCTCAGTGGGCTGTGAGGAAGCTGAAGGAGAGGAGGTGGGAGGCTTTCAGGGAGCAGCTGAACACAGGGTCAGGAGAGCAGGGGCAAGGGAAGGGTATGGAAACCAGAGCAGGTGAGCTGCAAGAAGTCTCGTGGCCGCTTTCTGCCAGGACAGTACCTCCAGGCTCCTTGCAAGCTGGAAGCAAAGCTTTGCCCGCAGGGAGCCGTCTCAGGTCCTTGTTCGTGCCTTCTCCCGGCCATGTGCAGACACAAGCAGAGGCTGCC
>NW_008238341.1:810340-817258 GCF_000691975.1 Corvus brachyrhynchos
ACCCCTCCCCCCCCCCGCCCCCTCCAGCCTCTGCCACACCCGGCTGGAACCCACGGCTACTCCAGAGGGTGCAGGACAGGTACAGGTCAGGGTGAGGATGCTGCCTGCAGCTGCAGTGCCAAGCCCTTGCTGCTGAAAAAGGTGGAAGACGTGGAAATGTCTCGGAAAGCTGTGTGATAACATTTGAGTGCTTTATGTGCAGCATTTATTGATGAATTCTGCTGCTTAGAGATGTTTCACTGCCTGGAAAATTCACAGGATGGAGCAGGGCTGGTGAAAGGGACCTCAAGGTTCCCCTGTCCAGCACCATATTTATGGTGTCGCTGTCACTTGTCACAGGTCAGGTTGTCCTGCAGCACTGTGTGTCCCATCCAGGGATGTGGCATGTCCTGGCTGAGCATGGCCGGAGTCCTGCCACCCTCTCCTGACTACAGACTCTTCTGCTGCCTCTCCACTGCCAGCCCCAGCCCCCGGGGCTCTCTGAACAGGCACTCCCAGCCCACTGCAAGCACAGGTGTGTGGTGACACCGTCAGACACAGTGTAGGCAAAGGACCTGTGGCATAGACGGACGAGGGCTGAGATTCTGGCTCAGAAAGGAGCAGGACTCAGAAAGCACTACGAAACAGAGGCAGCAGCAGCACTGAGGAGACTCACACCTCCCCTCAGGCTGGGTGTCCCTTATCCCCACAAAGCCTGAGAGGGGCCATGCTGGGAACGACAAACCATGTCTGTGCCTATTTCCTGAAGTACCAGAGCATTGATAAAGAAGTGACCTGAAATGAAAGGGCCTGGAAAAGCAAGGATTCGGGGAGGAAGGTCAGGTATTGATAGGAGCAAGGGGTGGAGTTTTTTGCATGGTGAGACCATGCACAGAAATGTGCCCATGGCCAGAGAAGGGGTCACACACCAGCAAGTCCCATCCTGTTTTCATCTCTCTGAGTAGAGAAGTCAAAGATTTCCCTAGAACTTTTGTTTCCTTTGCAAAGCCTGTGCTCAATAAACCTTTGCCTCTAGCTATGAAAAGCCGTTTTCCACACCAGGCACAGCTTGCCCTGGACTCTTATTTCAGCTACTGCCCCACTCAAGCCTAGCTCGACTTCCCTGTGCTCCTTATCTCTCGCTCCTCCTCCTGCCTCAGCCACATCCTACTTCACCCAAATCTGTCCTGGCCACCTTCCTCTTCCCACCACCCATCCCTCCATCTCTCCTGAAGAATTCCACTCCCTGTGCAAGGTGCTCCCCTGCAATATTTACGTCTCTCAGTGATGGAACTGCAGCGATGGAGCCGGTGGACTTGTGTCTCCTCTGAAGTATCTGTAGTCAAGGAGGCTGCTCCCGAGACCCTGCAGAGCCCAGAGATTTCCAGGTCCCCAGGTTCACCCCTCCCCACACCCTGGCAGTGTCACATCAAAGAGCACAGCCTTTTGTTTAGGCTCTGTTCGAAGTTTGCTGCTAATCTTTGGTATGCACGCAGTGGTGTTCAGCTCCTGCTTGTTCCCGGAATAAATGCTCATTGCATTGCTCTTAAATGATTGGAGACCTCCAATTTTAATCTTTTATTCATAATCTTCTTCCAGCTCAGACACAGAAAAAACATGTAAATTCAAAACCTGCGAGAATTGAAAATTTCATAAGTGCTGCTGACCCTTTGCTGGCAGCTCTGAATGTGAGAGAAATAAAGGAATTGTAATGAGGAACCTCATCTTTTGATAACAGCTTTAGCGGACCCGGGCATTAAATGGGGTTTCACACGTTCCTGCTGTGTGTCCGTGAGAGGTGTGGTCAGTCCTGCTGGGCAGGGAGCGTAATCCCGCTGCTTCTGCCTCTCTGTCCATCTCGTGCCTCTCCATCTCCTCCTGCCTCTCCATCTCAGCACCTCTGCAGTGAGGTGTGAGCTCACCTGGTGATCACCTGGTGACTTTGGGACATGCCCTGCCCATGTTGCCTCACCCATTGGTCCCCAAGCTCGTGTCCCATTGGTCACCAAAGCACATCCACCCAAACTGTCTCTGTCCATGTTCTCCATGTTCCCTCAGCTCCTGTCCAGGCACGAAGGCCACTGCTCGCCGTGGCCTGCACCACATCCCTCACCTCTCCTTCTTAGAATCATGGAATATCCTCAGGTGGGAGGCACCCAGAAAGATCATTCAGTCCAGCTCCTGGCCCTGCCCAGGACACCCCCAACAATCCCACCCTGTGCCTGACAGCGCTGTCCAAACACTCCTGGAGCTCTGGCAGCCTCAGGGCTGTGCCCATTCCCTGGGGAGCCTGGGCAGTGCCCAGCACCCTCTGGGGGAAGAACCTTTCCTGAGATCCAACCTAAACCTCCCCAGGCACATCTTCTGCCATTCCTTTGGGTCCTTGATTCCCCCATCCTCTCCGCTGTTCTGTGCTTGGGAAGGAATGTTACCTGTTGTTACCTGCTCAGTGCCACCCCCTGCCCCCTCTATCCCACTGCCTGCTCCCTGCAAGGACCCCTTTTTAGGACAACTTTGTGAGAGGAGGTTTAGAAGGCAGGGAGGAAATGAGATACAGAATGAGTAATAAGAAACCTTTAAGAGTAAAAGACTCTGGGGTCAGGCAGACACTGGTGAGTGCTGGGAACAATTTCACCTTCTTTCAGCATTAGCAAAATGAAAATAACTTGTTATGGCTGGGATTCGAGATCAACAAGTTCCAAAGCCTTTACCCTTTTCACAAGTTTCCCATGTGGTGTGCAACCCCTTAGTCCTTTTAACTCAGTAAACTAATTCTTGGGGTTTTTTTCTTCCTGGAATAAGCGGGACGGTGTATAGGGAAATACTCCCAGCTCTGCATCCAGAAACTTTTCTGGCACTTGCAGATTGTCTGCAATTCTATTCTGGAAGGACCGTCATAAGCAGGAGATGTGCATTGGGATTTCCCAAAACACAACTGCCAGGAGTTTTCACCCAGGAAATTTAAGAGGCTTTGTTGTTTTACCGGCTATTGGGCATTTTTGACAGCCTGTTCAAAGAGGATTCTGTATGGGGGCCCAACAAACTGCTGAGGGTGCAGAGATGAGGATTCTGCTCACAGGCACAGCAAACCCTCCCATCCCAGGCCGTGGGGGCTGGGACATGGGTCCCTGACGAGCTGGGCTGCCAGGCAGTCCCCTGGCACTCCCCTCTGAGTGGGATGCTCCAGGGTGCATCCCATGGACCAGTGGGGCCGGCTGGGATGCACATCATGTGGCTGGAGGTTCACTCAGGCTGCTTAGTCCAGGTTTACACCCAAAGGAGAGAAGAAGTCCCTTTTGCAGGCAGGGGATGAAGTGCTATTGCCTTCCTCCTTTGTCCTGTGGCTGCTGCAAGGGAGCCCTCCTAATGTGAGACCTGCCTCTCTGCTCTGAGTCCTGCCCCATATTCCCAGCCCTGCAGAAGTCAGGGTAGTCCTGGCTCATCTCTCCCCGAGCCCGGCTTGCTCAAGGTGGGGAGACATTGGGCTGGTGGCAGAGCGGGCACTTCTGTCATCCTGGGATGAGCTGTGCTGCTATTGCAATCCTTGATGATGGCTGCCAAGACATGACCTATGGGACACTTCAAAACCCATGGAGAACTTAACCCCATAATCCTTCCAAGAGTTAAAGCAGCAGCTGGGGCTGATATTTCTATCTTACATCAGATTATCCTGAGTAATTTACTTGGACATGACGCTGAACAACTGTGCTAAAAGCAGGGAGAGAAGGTGGTTTGGGAATACAGCCTTCCTTGGCAGACTAAGCTGCTATGTGATCAGACAGGAATCATATCAAGAAATCCGAAGCCGAATTCACCATCTGTTCCCGCCAGCCCCGGAATGCATCTGACCCCTGCAAACCTCCGCAGGGCTGGCACCGACAGGGTGTGGGGGGGAGCCGAGGCGGCGGCTCCACGCAGGGCTCTGCAGGTGCTCCGCAGGTCCAGACTGCCACCTCCAGGCACACAGAGCTCGCAGAGCCTCCCTTCCTAATGACACAGCCAAATCGGGCCCGGGCAGCTGCAAAGGAAATGCTTCCGAGATGAGTTACTGGAAGCCTGGGGTAATGCTGGGTGTCAGTAGACAAGAAAAGCTGTTTTACCAGGGAAAGACCAGCTGCCAGCGGTGCAAGATGGGATCAAATTCTCTTGCGGGACATTTAAGAAGGTGTGAACATCCTGTGGGCTGTTTTGGTACAGGAAGGGGTTTATCTGCTGGTGTATATGAACCAGGGTGTCCATCACCTCTCCTTGGATGGAAGACTTTGCCTCTAGACCAACCCCTTCCCCAGGATCCTCTTCCCAAGGATCCCTGGGTGCCAACCCTGGCCCCAGCCTGGCCAGATGGGAGTGCAGGAGGTCTGGAAACATGGCTCTGTGTCCTGGAGAAGTGTCCCCAGTGATGGGCCTCTGCCAGGACTGCAATTTCATGGCAATTTCTTTAAAAATGACGCAACTGTGCCTCATCTTCCTGAGGCTGTGAGCAGGGTGATGCCCTGGGTGTGGTGCTCACAGGCTTTGACAAAGTGATGCTGTAGTGGCTGTGGGCCCCTCCCCACACAAAGCCATGCACCGCAGCCTGGCTGAGTGCCGCTGCCACTGCCGCTGCCCCTGCTCCTGCCTGGGGAAGGAGCCAGGCACCAGCATCATCCATCCTTCCAAATGTTTGGGTCTGAGAAATGTAAGAAAACTTTGTACATTTTGCACAATGTGGACACTGGCTTTATTAATAACTGAAATAAAGTAGTGAAATGTGCGTCCTCAGTGAACAGTGACAGGTCCCAGCATGCCCAGGCTGTCTCACTGTGCACTGTGCTCTGGACCATGAGCAAGGTATGATGTGGTTGCTGTCCCTGTCTGTATGAAGTGATGAGGGTCTGAGCAGAACCTGCACAAGTATGTGCACTGCACAGGCACCTGGAGGGGCAGGATGACCTTCAGAGATTCCTTCTAACCATATTTATCAGGGAATGGTTTGGGTTGGAAGGCACCTTAAAGCCCATCTTGTTCCCACCCCCTGCCATGGGCAGGGACACCTTCCTCTGTCCCAAGCTGCTCCAAGCCCCGTCCAACCTGGCCTTGGGCATTTCCAGGGATGGGGCAGCCACAGCTGCTCTGGATAAAGGAGAAGGGTCTGGGAGAGAGTAAGGGTTGTAGGGATGGGAAATGTAAATACAGAAATGGGGTGAAGGTGAAGGGGAATGCAGAGCACAGGACTTGTAAGCTCAACCCTCAGCACAGGGGACACTGACCAGGAGCAGCTTGTCCAGCCTAGGGGCCGGTGCTTCTGGAAAGGGGCACGGGAGAGAGCGGTGGGAGGGGGGACCATGAAGAAGGAAGCTCTGGCTGGGCAGGCAGGATAACCTGACAGTGTGCAGGCAGGCTGGGTTAGGACAGAGCCCCGGGCAGCCGGGCTGGCCTTTCCTCACCTGCGGGATGGGGAGCGGGCTGGGGCAGTGAATGGTCACCTCCATCCTTGAAGCGTGGCAAAGGCAGGGAGCATGCGAGCAGGCAGTGACGGGTTTAGAGCCTACCCCACACTGTGCTGTGGGACCATTTTGCTTTTATAGGGCGTTTACTGAAAACAGTGCTTGCTTTGTCCTGCGACTCATTTGCTGGTAAATCCTTCACGGAAGGGCAGCTGGAACACTGCTAAACACCCACAGGAAGAGTTTTGCAAGCCCACCTACAACATACTTCAGCTCAGACTTCAGGACATGAGGGCTGAAGTTTTACTGGTTGGGTTTTTTGGTGTTAATTTTTCTTTAAAAAAAAAAAAAATCTGCATTTCCAGAAGAAGGTAAGGCTGAGTCTAGGAAAACCTGCAAGAGACCCCCGAGGTTCAGAGGAGCCTTTGCACACAAGATGTCCTACATGAGATGCTCCTACACAGCAGTGACATGGTGGTTTTGGGAAGTCCTCTCCCAGCCACAGCACCCCTTCCTTGGGAGCCTACAAACATCCTCTTGGCTCTTCCCTGTCCCTGTGGGCCCATCCCATGGATACTCCTGCTTTGCAGGGAAGCATCCTTCATGTGTGGGAGGCTTTCTGGAGCAAGGGAGGTGGTGACTAGCTGAGCATCCCAGTGCTGGCCCCCCCAAAGCAGCTGCGGTGTCCCCCATTCTCACTGCAAGTGGTGACAGCTCTGTGCAGCCCAATGACAATAACAGGCAAGGAGATGGATCACGGAAAGAGGGGTTTTTATTGTCCAGGAGGAAGTGCACACTCTGAACATAAAAGGCAAACCCTGCCCCACCATCCCCACAGCCAGGAGCAGCCCAGTGACCCCATGCTGCAGGATCTGACTCATGAACCACCTGGAAAGGGGCCATCTGGCAGCTCCCAGCCTCAGATCCTGCATCGCACCTGACTGGGGTTGCCCAGCAAACCCCAAGGACACAGGTGTGGCACTGGTCTGACCTCTGCTCTCACCAGTGTGTCCATGACGGAGTCCCAAATGTTGGGAAGAGAGGACAGGGCCAGCACCCAGCCCCCTGTGCTGCAGGGCTTGTGTGAGCTCTGTCACGTGCTGGCTGCGGGGAGGGAGTGTGCCAGGGCTGAGTGCAGGACGCAGGGTGCAATACAAATGAAACAACACATTGCATCTATCCCCCTTACAAAAAGCTTCCATAGGAAGAAGTAAAGTGCCCGCCGTAGTCAGAGAATCCATCAGGACACAAGCGCCCTGCATGGAAAGCCAAGCCAGCCCTGGAAAGGCTGGTTTAGCCAGAATTATTGCAGCTGAGAAATGGCTTTAACCCGCCCCCCACCCCCCTTGTGCCCAAACAGGCCTGGCAGGAACAGCCCTCAGGCCAGATCCCGCCAGCACCTGCATTGGAGTGATGCTGGGTGTGCTGTGCCCATGCGAAGGACAGGGTGCTGTGGGCCAGGCTGGACCCCGGCAGGGAGCAAGGGTCCCTCCCGTCCCCCCCCTCCCCTCTC
>NW_008238341.1:817819-819092 GCF_000691975.1 Corvus brachyrhynchos
TCCCGCCAGCACCTGCATTGGAGTGATGCTGGGTGTGCTGTGCCCATGCGAAGGACAGGGTGCTGTGGGCCAGGCTGGACCCCGGCAGGGAGCATGGCTCCCTCCAGTCCCTCTCCTCTCCTGTCACCCCCCAGCCCAGCCATGCTCCCAGCAGACATTTTTTTGCAGTGAGTTCAGCCCCACAACTGAGGCTTCTGTGCTTTGAGACCATTTTGTGTACTTAACATCCTATTTCAGTAAAACAGTTCCCAAACCCATAGAAAATTGTATTTACACCAAAAGAAACTCCCAGCCCACAGCCTGCCCTGCTCCCCAGTTCATCTGTACCTTGGCACCCAGCTCAGCCTCTTGGACCAGCTCCACACATCTTTGGAGGCCACTGCTGAGCACCAGGCAAGCTCACCCAGAGAAATGCTCCTGTGGAGGACAGACCACCCTCCCAGACACTGGGGTCACCACCAGTGAGATCCTCTGTGCCTGGAGCCCCTGCCCTCAGCCACAGGATGCTGTGATTGAAGCTGGAAATGCTGTCAAGACCCTTCCTCTGCAGGTGACCCTGCAGCTCTGAGCACTGGCAGCCAGGTGATAGCACAGCTCTTGGGTTTCTCTAGGACAATATAAGAACAAAGAATTGTTTCTCTGTCCCTCCATCATGGGAGATGGGAGCATACTCTCCCATTCCTCTCTGTTCTGGGGGAGGCCAGGACAATTCTGCTGGCAGAGAAACCTGAGCTTGCGGCCCTAGAAAACATGCCTGGGCTGCCTGGAGGGCTGTGCTGGATCTGGGGAAGAGTAGTGCTGGTGGGTTAAAGAGGTGGAGAGTGTCCTGCAGCACTCCAGGGCTTCTTGAGGCTCCAGGTAGAAGGCCCTGGACAACTCTCCTCCAAGCTCGGAAGTATGGTCTGAAGGCAGACCCAGCTGTTCCTGGCACTGCCACCTTGTACTCTGTCCCCTGCCCTCCTGCTCTTGGTAGAGGTGGACCATGAAGTCACCTTCAGGCTGGTGCAGTTCAGGAGGTCCAGGCTGGAGTACGCTGGGAGGTACCGGAAGCTGCTGTGTGCAGCCTGTGGAGCCCTGCTAGTTCAAGATCCAAGGAACTCCCCAGCTGCCTGATCCAAAGGAGTTGTGTGCCATGGCAAGCCCAGTCCCACTGCTCCTGGTTATTGCTGATGTGTCTGATACCCCTCCACCTGCAGGAGCAGCTGGACCATCCCACTGGGTGGTGGGGTTGCCTCCTGTCCTGCATAGTTGTGTGGAGACCCCCAGTCCCACA
>NW_008238341.1:819124-847151 GCF_000691975.1 Corvus brachyrhynchos
AAAGAGCAGAGTCATTATGTGTCCCCAGCCCACTTGGAAGGCTGCTCCCCCCTTCAGGTGGGGGAAGGAGGCAACAGGACCACCAAGGTATTTGGAATACCGTGTTTCCACCAACGCTGAAATCAAAGAGATGCTGGCAGGGCTCCAGCTCCTGGTGCCCCTGTTCCTGCTCACCACCCTGCTGCCCCTTTGCCAGGGTAAGTGTTAAGGAATGCCTGATGTGGCTCTGCAGAGCTTGTGATCAGAGATGCCTCCTGGGGCTGTTTGTGTTCAGCAGCTGGGATCTCATGGCCTGGATGCTGCTCAAGATCTTCTTCTGGTGGCCCATCATGGTGATTCCCAGGCTCCGAACATCCCTGGAGAACAAAAACACTGTCAAAGACACCTGTGCCAGGCCCCAGGGAGACAACTGCACCCCATGGACCAGCCCAGGAACCTGTGCCTGGCTCTTCTCCACTTGTCCATCAGCACAAGGCTGGTCCTGACGGGGGTCCATGGGCATCCTCCCAGGGACAGAGAGACTGCCATTCCCTTGGGCACGTCCTCCTGACAAGGCCACTGTGACAGCCCTATGGGGAGCAGGATCACTCCTGACAGGCTGGCAGGTGACAAGATCGATGCTCTGAAATTGGATTCAGTTTTAGTGAGATGCCCTCAGATAACCCAGTCAGAAAGACGGATGGATAATGAGCCTTCCCCATTCAAAAAATTCTCTGATGTGCATGAGAAACAGGGATCACTATCAGCTCAATCCCAGAGCAAAGGCCCCATGTACAGCCCCCGATCGATGCAGACGACAACCCTCTGTCTGTGTCTCTCTGTCTTCCCTTTCACTGCCACAGGAACCGCTGTCCAGCAGCTCCATGCCTTTGGACAGGGAACAAGGCTCCTTAGAGGCTGCAGAGGTTGTTGCCAGCCCTGTCACTACTGGTAACAGCACGGGATGGGGGATGTAAGCAGGCATAAGGGTAGGAGCTGGTATAGTTGCCTTCTTTTCTGGTACCGCTTGGATGCTCCACCTTGGAAACTCCCTAGACAGGTGGGAGATCAAGTTCCTCACAGCAGGAGGGTAGTGAGACAGATCTTAACCCACCCTTGGTCATGTGTTAATGACCTTCCAGTGATGCCTCCCTGCTGGCTGCACTGAGCAGGGAACCAGTCCTGTGCATGGGGTCTGGCAAAGCTCCAAGGTAATGCCCAGCTATTATGTTTTCCCAGTGATCCCAGAGAAGTTGCACAGGGTAGCACGGCCACACTCTGGTCCAGAGAGGCCTTTTGCAGGGGAAACAAAGATGAGAAGCACAGGGAGACAGCAACCTCCCGCCTGACCCTGCTGTGACCAGGAGGTTGGATTAGGTGACCTCCTGGAGCACCTTGCAACCTGACTTGCCTCCTATGGGCCTATGGTGACATTGGAGAGCCACCACAGAGCACTGGAGGTGACTTGGTGCTCACAGCCTCTCAGTACAACTCCCACACCTTCCCTCAAAGCTCAGCACAGCCTTGGACATTGTCCCAAGTCTCAACACCGTTTGCCTAGAGATATGTATGGGGCACCAGGGACCAACTAGAATGAGCCAGCCAAGGCAGGACAGTCACTGTTTGGGGCTAGTGGATTGGTGCAGGGACCCCCAGCCACGCCCTGCTACTCACTCGATGTTCATGCGCATCACCATGCCCAGGGAGGAGTACCCAGCCATGGCAAAGTTCTCCCGGTAGTGCCCCAGTCGGATGGAGTCCAGCCAGTCCTCCACAGTCAAGCAGCTGGTCAGGTCGAGGAGACCCCTGTCCAAGCGTGTCTGGGTGAACCTGGGAGCAGGACAGAAGGGGTTAGACAGAAAGGTTGGTCCAAGGTGACCAGGCTGTGAGGGCCACCTGAATGCACCTATAGAATCAGGAAAACATTAAGGCTGGAAAAGCCCTCTAAGATCATTAACTCCAACTGTTGACTCAGCGCTGCCAGGGCTACCACTAAACCATATCCCCAAGTGCCACATCCACACCTCCAGGGATGGTGACTTCACCACTGCCCTGGGCAGCCTGTGCCAGGGCCTGACCTCCCTTTTCATGAAAAAAATTTCCCTAATTTTAAACCTAAACTTCCCTTGGTGCAACTTGAGGCTGTTTCCTCTTGTCCTGTCCCTCATTCCCTGGGACCAGAGGCCAACTGCTGCCTCGCTGCCCCCTCCTCTCAGGGAGTTGTGCAGAGCCACAAGGGCCCCCCTGAGCCTCCTTTTCCCCAGGCTGAGCCCCGTTCCCAGCTCCCTCAGCCGCTCCTGGTGCTCCAGCCCCTTCCCCAGCTCTGTTCCCTTCTCTGGCCACGCTCCAGCCCCTCCATGTCTTTCTTGTCGTGAAGAGCCCAGAACTGCCCCAGGATTCAAGGTGGGGACTCACCAGTGCCCAGCACAGGGAGGCAGTCACTGCCCTGGTCCTGCTGGCAACACTATTCCTGATCCAGGCCAGATGCCGTTGGCCTCTTGCCCACCTGGGCACACAGCTGTGACCCTGCAGATCCTGCAGAGCAGGACAGAGAGAGCCTTCACAGGCAGGTAAAGGCAGGGATGCTGCTGCATGGGCAGGGATGCTGCTGCATGGGCACTGCTGCACTTCCTTGGCCTTGGCATGGGGGTGCCATGGAGGGAGCAGGGGGCTGAAGTGCAGGAAGTTCCTCACTACCCACCGCTACCTATGCCCACGGGCCCTGTGCGTGTCCATGGTCCCAAGGGCAGCCATTGGTGCCACAGCCAGTCAGAAATAGCCCTTATTCCTGCAACCTACGTGCCCTGCCCAGTATCAGTCATCAGCCCCTGCTCACACAGGGGTCAGGGAGCCCTCACCTGTTCACGGTGCCCATGCACTTGAGATTGTCAGGGTTGCGGATCAGCTTGTCCAGGATGCCCACAATCTGGGAGAAGCGAGGCCTCTCGCTGCGGTCCTTCTGCCAGCAGTCCAGCATGAGCTGGTGCAGGGTGGTGGGGCAGCCCATGGGGGCAGGCAGGCGGTAGCCTTCCTCCACAGAGTTAATGACCTGGAAGGAAGCCACACGCCGCAGTGGAGCTGCACCCCCATCCCGCTCCCAGCCCCCGATGGGAAGATCCGTGAGAGCTGCTGGGGCCATGGGATGGGGAGCAGAGGGCTGGGCACAAGCTTTGTGCTAAACAACAACTGAATGTCTGCGTGCAGGCTCTAAGCAGAGCTGGCAGCAGGCTGGACACCACACACATACAGGAAATCAATGCTATGACAGCAGAGTTATTTAGTGGTGCTGTGGCCTAAAATATTGCAGCTTCCCTCCAGCAGACAAGCCACGAGGGCTGCACTCACACTCAGTTGTTCTACAGCCAGGGCGTGGCACTGGTCAGCAAGGCTGGAGGAAACCCTGCTTGAAGGAATTGTGTGGAGGAGGTAGTGTAAGCCACTGCATTCATGCCCTGCTGTCACCAAAGCCACCACAAAATAAAAAGAAACCTAGGAAGAGAGGGGAGTCCCAGCACAGGGGGAGATTTATAGAACACATAGGTTAAAAAAGGAGTCCTGTGATTCTGCAGAGCCAAAATACTCATTTTACTCATTTACTGCCTCCTTTTGGAAATTTTGCCCTCAGGTTGTGGTCAGGATTATAACCTACATTCCCCTTCAGATTTCATACTACTCTTCAGGTGAGAGTGGCTCCACACAACTCAGACAAGCCCAAAGCCTACAGCTCGGTGGGGCTAGCCTGAGGCTGTCAGCAACCTCACCTGGGCACTGGAAGGGATGGATGCCCAGCACTGGGACTGGCAGGCTGGTGCAGTGCGGCTGCAGGGATCCTAGGGAAGCCCTAACCCCTTCCAGGGACTGGGAAAGGTGGCACAATGTGCGGAATCTCTCCAGCCAGCAGAAAGGCAGGACTAGGGACAGCCACGGTGCACACAGGCAGCGTGGCAGCGACCTCCCTGCCTGCATTCATACCAGGCACTTGAGTCAGTGTCCCCAGGACGGGGCAGGACTGGGAAGGGCCAACAGGTAGGTCAATGACCAGTGAGCTCCGGTCACTCCTGGGAGCCACGGGACTGCAAAGGCAAAGGCTGTGCAGTGCAGAGATGGACTGCTGTCCCCACAGAGGGGACGTGCACCCTGTGCACAGCCCTGTGGGGATGTGAGGAGAGGCAAGAGCTGATCCTTGGGGCCCTGTTCCCAGCCCCCCACCACGCTGGCCTGGGGAGGGCAGGAGGAGGGGCAGGTTTGGCAGCACTCACGTCCCGGTTGGTCATGTTCCAGTAGGGCCGCTCGCCGTAGGCCAGCACCTCCCACATGACTATTCCATAGCTCCACACATCACTGGCTGAGGAGAACTTGCGGTATGCGATGGCCTCGGGAGCCGTCCAGCGGATGGGGATCTTCCCCCCCTGGAAAAGTGAGTGAGAGTGGAGGCTCAGAGCAGGCAGGGCTCAGCATCCTGAGCTCTGCAGCTAGGACAGCTGTTGGACAAGCAATAAGCTGAGGTGGCGTCTTATGGGAAGGACTGAGGAGGCAGTGTGCACAAGATAAGCCCAAAGGTGTGTGTGAAGGACGACTTCAAGGTGTTTCCAGCAGAGCAGGGAGAACACTGTGCTCTTTTACAAGGTCTTCATGGACAATTTGGTCCCCCAGTGCTCAAGAGACAAGGAATTCACAGTGATGAAGAGGACCCCTGGGCTACCAGAGTACACAAGCACAGAGCTGACCCTGGGTGCAAGCAGAGAACCTGACTTGAGCAGACAGGGAGAGTGATGGGATGTGCTCCCTGTCCTTCCCTGCTTTGACAGGCAAACACCGAAAAAGAAGACGCATTCAATTAAAGGACCATGCTGACAAAAATTAGCAATGTATGGACCAAGAATGCTTTTAAGCTGGAAATGTGGTTGCCAGACATCTGAAGAGGAAAGTTGCAGTATAGGGGACATTGGCTGGGCTTCCCAGAGCATCTGGGGCAGGAATGGTGTGTCTGGGATCACCTTCCAGGGATACCGGTATAGGGAGAGTTGCCTCTACCTCTACCCAGCTCTGCCTGCCCTGGCACATGCCTTGATAAGGACTGAAGATGGAACAACGTGTCTCTTGGGAGAGTCCCTTGGGGGAAGCAATCTCCTGAGCACGTTGAAGACAACACAGGAGGAACACAAGTTGCTGAACACAACAGAAACCTCATTTGAAGGGTACCCTGACTGAGACCTCACCAGAGATCCTGACTCTGGCACTGCCTCCTTGTGGTTCAGCTCCACCCACACTATACGTTATCCAGTCTTCCTCCACAGCAACCAGCTCTGGTGGGTTTCACTGCACTGAGGTGCCTCAAAGCAGCAGAAACCAAGCAGCAGGAACCTCCCCGAAAGTTAAATTATCTGGAATGCCCTGCTACTTCTTGAGATACCAGAGGGAGCAGGTGAGTGCATGGACACACAAACAGTGAGCCCCTCTGGCTCAGCTTCTCCACTTTGCTGAAGCCATGAAGAGCATGAAGGCCACGTTCGTCAGGCTGGGCCATGGTGCACTCATCCCTCAGAGCTGCAGCTGCTCTGGGACATGCTTGGCATCAGCTACCCCAAAGGAACCTGAAGCCCTTTCTGCTTCTGTAGTCTTGGTCTTTCTGAGAAATGATGCTTGGAATCCTCAGCTACAGCTCCAAACTGGCCTCCATCAGGAACAGTCTGTCCTCCAGATATGTGCCAGGGGAGCACACTAATTCTTTTCATGGAGAGAGAAGAGCAAAAAGAGTTCATTTTATTTAACATATTCTATGTATTTCATGAAAATGTGTTTCATTTTGCTTCTGATGACCTCCCATGGAGGAGAACATCAAGCTCCAGAGCTGCCAGGTTGGCTAGAAAAATCTCAACATGGCTTCACAGACAAAAGTGTCCTGCATGAAATAAAAACACAGGTTGCAAAATCAATTCCCACCTTTTCCACATCCATGAATGAGGCAGTCACATGGAAAAACCAGTGTGTGGCCACAATGCTGAAGGGTAGACCAGAACACCCCCCTACGGATTGACGGGTCTAGGACAACTGAGGAGTGGATGGAGCTACACAGCCTAGGGAAGGACTCCAACAGGGACACGTAAGCCACACGTGCCCATGGGAGCAGTTGGTTGGGGATGTTTGATAACTCCCCGCCCTCCCATCCTGCTGCTCTTTGTTCACTGCACACTCAGTTCTGGGATGTCCCTGTGCGAAGGACAACGCTCAGGACCTCTTTGGGTTTGAGCTCTTGGCCCAGATGTCAGCAGGAGGTGACATCACCATTCCTGCCCTACCTGTATGGGCTTGAGAGTCTCTGACTTTTCCATGTGTCAGTGGCCTGAGGCAACAACAGTCACTAGGGACCAGCACTGTGAGCCACCCACCGTGGTGGTGTACGCAGCATCAGGGTCGTCCTCCAGGACGCGGGAGAGGCCGAAGTCGGACACCTTGCACACCAGGTTGCTGTTGACCAGGATGTTGCGGGCGGCCAGGTCCCGGTGCACGTAGCCCAGGTCAGACAGGTACCTCATGCCCGCCCCGATGCCCCGCAGCATCCCCACCAGCTGGATCACCGTGAACTGCCCGTCGTGTTTCTGGAAAGGAAATAACCATCCTGTTGGTGCTGCTGTCATTAAACCAGCCCCCCAGTGCCTCTCATCTTTGGCTTAGTCCAAAGTGCCTCCAGCTTGTGCCCCTGCCCACTTCCTTGCCCTCTCAGTGCCTCTCACACATGCTCAGGCAGTTGTCCCTGCCTTTGCAGTGTCACTCCAGGGAGCCAGACACGATGCCTGGAGCCTGTGTCTGCTGGAGAGGTGAGAGCCCAGCACCCACAGCTCTCTCTAACACAGGGCTTTCAGTGGCTGAGAGGCTGAGGAGCAGGAACCAGCCCCAGGGGATGTGCAGTGAATGAAAATACAAACTCCCTCCTTACCCTGAGAAAGGTGTCTAGTGAGCCGTTCTCCATGTATTCAGTAACAATCATTACCAATTTGCCTGCAGAAGACAAGGGAGGTCAGGTTAGCAGAGAAGTCACCTTCCTCCGGGAAGCCCAGTGCCAGGTTTTTACTGGGAGAGACATGAAACCAGGCCTGTGGGTCTTCTGCAGCCCCTCAGACTGGTGTCACCCCTGCGCTGGGCAGGACTGGCCCAATGATGGGGATGTGGCAACAACCCAGACAGGTACCCCTCCCTCCAGGTGCCATTGATATGGCTGGGTCAGCTTCGTCACCCTGCTGAAATTTGCATGCCATTAGTGTAAGGCTTTGCATCAAAATGTGCCTTTTTGGAGGAAGACTTCAAATTGTGATTCAATACAGGCAGCCTTTAAAGTAAATGCCTTTGAGTAGGACATCTCCCAAACCAACAACAACCTGGAGCACACTGCAGAGCAAGGTGTGGAACTGCCACGGGAACTTTGTCCTGGAAGAGAAGGCAAGGGCGTGGCTGTCCCAGGTAAATGCACGAATCTGAAAAGCCACTGGGGCAGTGAAGGATGGAGTGCACCCAAAGCGAGCCCTGACCCCCATCTCCCAGGCTGCTCACAGGGAGATACATCCCAACTCTGCCCCGCCATACGCTCCCTCCCCTGCCAGCCACATACTCCTGGTGACCACACCCTCCAGGTGGATGACATTGGGGTGGTCGAACTGTGCCATGATGCTGGCCTCACTCAGGAAGTCCCGCCTCTGCTTCTCCGTGTAGCCTGCCTTCAGTGCTTTGATGGCCACGGCAATCTCCCTCTTCCCTGGCAGCTTCAGGCGGCCGTAGCACACCTCTCCAGACTCCCCTGCAAGGCAAGGGAAAGTGGGGGCATGGAGAGCTCCTCCACTTCTTGCACTCACCCGCCAACACCACAAATCATCCAGTCTGTCAGCATACTCACAGCATGCCCCAGCCCCTCTGGGTTTCAGTCTGAATTTCAACCCCCTCCAACCCCTCCAGGATTCAATCCTCTGAAAGGATTGCTCAGCTCTGGCTTCCTGTTCAGGAAGGGTGGGAACATCAGAAACCACCTGTCTCTGGTGCCTTTCACTGAAGGCAGTGGGCCAAGAGCAGTGATTGCAGTGGCACTTGCTTTATTGTTTTTAATGAACAAATTTGAGAGTCTCAGAGCAGCCAGGATGACCCTCATCATTTCTCTGGGTTAAGCCCTTAGGGTGCTGCTCGTGAAGTTCAAGCTCCATCTCTGCACTGTGCTTCCCTGAAAGCCCCTGCTCCTATGCAAAATTCCCTTTTGTTCTGAAAATTTACCATTTCGCTTGCAATTTCATTTGCATCTTGTCACCCCAGGTTTTTCATGGGTGCATGTTGGGGCACCCATGGGGACAGGCTGAGCCATCTGCTGTGCCAGCCTGAGCCACCAGTGCCACACCTGCTGACAAGCAACCCCCTGCACCAGGCTGCTCCAAAGGGTTTATTTCACTCCCCCAAACCCCCACTCTATCCGAGGTTTTGATCTCACAAGGATAAGGAGCAGATGAAGCCCTGCTGAGCACGGCTCTGATCCCAGCGGGCCAGGGGCACGGCACAACCTCAGATCATGGATTTCCCCGAGCAGACACGATCCAAAGAGGCAGCTGGGCCCCAGGACTCACCAGACCCAATGACCTTCTCGATCTTGATCCGGGAGGCCTCTATTTCACGGGTGAACTCATGCACAGCTTGGCAGGGGTCCTCGTACGTGTGGGGGTCCACATAAAACTTGGACTCGGGGAACTTCACTGCCAGGTTTCAAAGTGGAGAGAGGAGATCAGCACTCTCAGGCAGCCATGCTGGGAGGAGGGACACCCAGCAGCAGGGCAGAGGATGGGCAGGGGCAGGACAGGCTGAGGAGCCACAGAGATGCAGCACAAGGAACCCTAAGTCACTCTTTGGCCCAGCAGTGTCCTCAGAGCAGTTCAGGACCAGGCTGCCCAGGCGTTCTCCACATGATTGTCCCACTCCATCACTCCCCCCCCCGCCCGTGGCCTGCTGCTCTCTGGGATGATCCTGCTGCAGTCTCAGTGCACCCTGTTCAACCTTTCAACCCCATTACCAGGATGCCCCTGGGATCAGAGCCCCCGCTCAAGTCTCCTAAGACATGTTCCTAGGAGGAGGCAAGATACAAAACCCCTCCCCCTGGAAACCACAGCAGTGTCAGGGGGTAACAGTCCAGCTCTGCCCCTCCATGGGGCTGGCTGGGGTCCTTCCCAGAGACTGTCCTACCTTGCCCATTCTGATAATGCATCTTCTCCTCATCAGAGTCCTGGAAAGCCTTGCTGTACCCACAGTGCCTGCCACAGGGGGACAAGGGTCAGAAAAAAGCCCCCATCCCCCATCCACAAGCATTCCAAAAGCAGGGTGGAAGGCAGTGCATGCCGGGGCTGTGGGCAGCCAGAGAAAACACGTGGCCATCCACCAGCTGCATCCCTGCATCTCGCTGGACTGACACTTTGGTCTGGATCAAAGAACTCTCCAGGTGCTCTCTGAGGCTTGGCAGTGCAAAAAGTATGTGTGCTCCACATGCCTGGCTCAGCCACACTCAGACAGAGCACACAGTCTCCCTTGGATCTGTCTGAGGTAGAAAAGATCTCTCCACTCCTGACCTACCCACCAGTCCATCCAGGTAGCCCTTGTACTGGTACTAGTTCTGGTACTGGAATTGCTATTGCCTGTGCTGCTAATGTTCCATATATCATATATTATAGTGTATATACCAATTTATTACTATTCAGCCTGCTGGCATGAAGAGGGGAAGATCTGGAGACTGGCTCTGACTCAGGGAAAGTGGTGACCCTTAAGTGAAGTCTCTTGGCTGCTTATTAATCCCAGACCTATGGATGCTCTGGACAAACTGAAAGGCGAAAAGTTGTGCCAAAGTTCTCCCGTCCCTCCTGTCCCTGTTGGAGACCTCCAGAAAATCCCCCTGGCCTCCAGAAAACCCTTACCTCTTCTTGCAAATCAGAACTACCAGCAAGGCGACGAGGCCAGTGATGAGTGTCAGGCAGATCCAGACGATCGTCATCGTGTCGTACCGGAGAGACGCTGAAGAAGCAGGGTAGGAAGGGGTGAGCTGAAGTGGGGACTGAAGTGGTGAATGCACTGCTGAGCTCAGGAGTGTATCTACCCCATGGTCGTCAAAGGTAAAGCCTTGGGATGACCATGGGGTCATGGTCTTCAAAGATGAAGCACTGTTCCACTTACTCCCAGTTTTAAGCCTCTCCCAGTGTACAGGGACCATTTGCATGTGGGGAAACCAAGCCAAGATCTGAGAAAGCCATGGTGACACAGCAAACTGGTACAGAGAGGAGATTGGAGCCTCAGGACCTCTCTACGTCTTCCCTGAACTAACTGCTACATCCTTCCTCCCTCTTCTTTCTAATGTATAAGCATAGATTCATGGAATCATTAAGGTTGGAAAAGACCTCTAAGATCACTGAGTCCAGCCATCAACCCAGCACAGCCAAGGCCATCACTAAACCACATCCCCAAGTGCCACATCAACAGATTCCTCAAGCACTTCCAGGTGTGGTGATTCCACCACTATCCTGCGCAGCCTGTTCCAATATCTTCTTCCAGTGAAGAAATATTTCCTAATATCCAATCTAAACCCTGTTTCAATTTGAGTGTTTCCTCTTGTCCCAAACATCTCAGGAGTGCAACCTCAAGCAATCCCTGCAGGCTGAAATGCCAGGGGATGTGCCTCCAGGCCCCCTCCCTGTGTGGTGGAGGAACAGTGGCCACGGAGAAGGGCATCACCAGGGTCCATGCTCTCTGCCCCACACTTCCCTCACCCCACACCTGCACACACTCACCCGGCTTCCCAGTCTCCACCTCCACAGTCTGACTGAACCTCCCACAGCCAGCAGAGGTGCGAGCCCGCACCTGGAAAATGTAGCGGGTTGCAGGCTTGAGCCCAGAGATGGTGGCAGTGGTGCTCTTGGATTTCAGAGTCGAGTAGCTCTGCACTTCCTTGTCCTGGGGACAATCAGCAACAAAACTTTATCTGCATCAGCACAGCGACCAGACTCTTCCAAAGAAGCCCCTTGTGCAAGGCTGGCTGATAGCAGGGGCCTCTGAGAAACAAGCTCAGCGTTACCTTCTCGTAGTACTTGATCTCGTACTCCAGGATGATGCCATTGGGCTGGTCCGGCTCTTGCCACAGCAACGTGACACTGTTCTGGCCTGTGCTCTCCTGGTGCACCACCACCACCTGTGACGGGGCTGGGGACCAGACACAGGGGGTTAGGTGCCTGCTGATGGGGGGGAGCAGGACACAGCAGCAGGGAAGGGTGGAACTGGAGCCCCAGGCAGGACCCCTGGCTTAAATCAGGCTTCTGGTTTAATTAAAGCCATGTGGAGATGAGTGCTGTGATGGGGATTGCAAACAGGCTTTTCCTTGCTTTGGCTGCCTCAGTCTCTTTCCCATGGAGTGAAGCAGCTCTGAGAAGATGAGAAAGGAGGGCACTGTCCCAGGACAGGCAGGAGGGGACACTGGTGATTTGCTGTGATCTGGAGCCAGAGAGGAGAAGTACCAGTGGGGCTGCAGGTCATGGAGACCCCTAACAGGACTCTGTCCTCTCTTGTTCCACCTGGGATAAAGGGAGAGGGGCAGGGGAAGAGGGAAAGGGGAGATGATAAGTGTGGTCAGGGTCTGAGCACCAGTCTAAAAGTGCCCTGGGGGTGCTCTGCCGCCCTGGTATATTTGTCATCTTCCCAGGCCTGAGCTGGGAGCCTGTGAATCAGTTCGTGTACCTGTAGCCACGCCTGAGCTGTTGCTGTCACAGCTGGAGGAACCAACTCACCAGCCTCTTTTCCCACTGGGAAAATACCCACTGGAAGTTCCTCAGAGTGTGATGGCCAGGTGCAGCCATTGGGTATGGCTCATGGGAAGTTTCAGGCCCCACTTGTGAGCTTCACTGTCAGGTGAAAAAAGAGATGTGGCAGCCCTGGGGAAGATAGCTGCTGTGGCCATGGCTGCAGTGCAGGGGTGTCACTGGAGCAGCACAGAGACCAAAAGAGGCCACACAGGGGCTGCAGCAGCAGTGGGGCACCCAGGGACTGAAGGGCAGCAATTAAAGCTCAGTTCATCTTTGGGGCTGGCTCCTCTGAGAAGCAGAAAATGCTGCTGGTACAGAGCACCCTGGGGAGATGGGACAGGATGGGATGCTGGGAATCAGTTAAACTGCATGAGCATGGGCAATGCCTTCGCTCCAAGCAGCCCCAAGGAATCTGTGCTGCATCTGCCTCAGCCGTGCTCAGCCTTTGGGGCTGGGGGGACAAGGGTGACCAGCACCCAGGAGGTCCCCCCATGCAGTGTCAGGGTCCCTCAGCTCTCTGGAGGGCAGGGGGCTCTGTCACATGCAGCAGCTGGAGCACAGTAGCTGAACTACCAAATTCCCAACCCTGCTGCTTTCACAGCACCTGCTCAGAATCCATTTTGCGGCTGAGAAGTCAAAATGGGAATATTCAGCACTTCCTGAGAGCATCTCCATCTGAGGCATCAGGCTGAGGCAGCTCATCAGCACTTGGAGGGATTGTGAGGGATCAAGCCAGCAGGACTGAGCCACTTCCACGTGCTGCAGAAGCGCTACAGGCTGGCATTAGTGACAAAGGGACCTGTTCTCATGCCAGCCTTGAGCTATCCAGCAAGGCTCCCCAGGTTTCTCCTGCTGGTACCCCTGCCATGAGAGCAGAAGGGGCTCAGCATCATGGGAAGTTCCTGGGGGCTCATTTCAAACTGGGAGGACTGACAAGGAAGGTCAGTCCCTGCTCTGAACTCTCTGCCCACAGTGTGCTCCACGGAGAAGTGCCATGGAGCAAGGTCCTGTCCTACCTGGGCTACAGCACTGCTCAGTGGTTTCCTGGGGAAAGAGCATTTTGCAGTGAGGAATTTGCAAAGGTGAGACATGCATGGGAAAGACTTTTCCCAGCAAACATTGCTGTCACTTGCTGGGGCCTGGCATTGGTGTGAGCTAAGAGCAGAGCATGAACTGCTGCCTGGCCCTTTGGGAAGGAACAAAAGGCTGGAGGATCAGCCTGAAACATTCATGCTCCACTTAGTGTTCCTGTCAATAAACGAGTGTTCTCCATGTCCCCCGTCTCCTGCAGAAAAGGAGCCTCCAACAGCGGCTGCAGGCTGAAGTGAAGGGAAAGGAGGAGGAAAAAGGACACCATGAAGCAGAACCAGAGAGGGATAAGAGTTGCCTTGGGCAGCAACTTGTCCCCAGCCCATCCCAGCTCCCCGAACCCACCTCCAGCAGCAGAGAGGACAGGGGTCACATCTGGCTGTCCCAAGCCCATCACCAAACCAGCCCTTCACTGCTAGAGCAGGTTCTGGATCCCACAGACACTGGCTGGAGCAACGTCGGAGCAACATCAGCATCACCCCCACAGGCCAACCCTGGAGGGGGGTCTGCTCCTCCTACCTGCCTGGTTTGTCGTGATGTTGGCGACTGCGGCTCTCCTGGACTCCAGGCTGAGGTCGGAGACGCCGTTGACGGCCTCCACCCAGAAGGAGTAGTTGGTGTGTGCGAGGAGGTTGGTGACGGTCAGCGCTCCCTGCACCAGGCTCATCTGCTGGGGCACGAAGCGGATGCTGCTGCCGCAGGCCTCGCACGGCCCCGCGTCGCCCGCGCAGCGCCGGCACAGCACGTTGTACACGATGTCCGCACGGCCACCCTTGTCCAGCGGCGGGCCCCACTCCAGGGTCACAGAGGTGCCGTTCACACTGGAGATCAGGTTCACAGGAGCAGAGGGGGGCCCTGGAAGAGAAGTAGGGATTCAGACAGAGCGAGGGCTGCTGGAGTATTGGGAATGGTGGAGTGTGGGACCGATGGAGATGCACCTTGGGCAGCAGGAGCTGAGCGCACAAACACTGCTGCAAGGGACACAGAACTGCCCAGAGCAGGGAATGCACTGGACACGAGACAGCAAAGACTCAGCAGGGCTTGGGGTGAAATGCCTTGGAGGTAAAATGGTCTGGATCAGGATGCCAAGTGCCAGATGTTAGTTTTGGGAGAAGCAGGAAGCAATGGTGAAGCATGAAGATTTGGGGGAAGAGCCACAGTGCTGATGAGCTGGATATGCTCACCTAAAGGGAAAGGTAAACCCACATCTCCTTGGCGAATTAATAAACTTGGGTGGATATTCCTTAGGGAAACACAGGTCAGATGCTGCTGACCCCTCTTTCACCCTGGCCTCAGCTAGCAATGCCATGCCTGTCTGTCCTCCTGGACCAACTACAGAAAGGAGGACTCCCCCTGGGATGTCCTTGTCCCCTTTTAATAGCACTGGGCCCCTCAAAGCAGTCTGTTGCAAAGCTGAGCTGAGACCATATGACAAACCCTGGTGTCACTGTCCACCCACAGAGGAGGAGAGCACAGCAACACTTGCACTGACCCCATGGCTGCCCAGGGGTGTCTGACCACCCGATGCACTTCTGGGAAAGGAAAGCTGGGGTGGGGCCAATCACTTCTCCCAGGTAACAAGTGATAGGACAAGAGGAAATGGCCTCAAGTTGTGCCACGAGAGGGTATTAGAGAAAATTGCATCACAGAAAGGATGGTCAGACATTGGAACAGGCTGTCCAGGGAAATGGTGGAGTTACCATCCCTGGAAGTGTTCCAAAAAATGTGTGGATGTGGCACTCGGGGGCACGGTTTAGTGGTGAACATGGTGGTGGTGCTGGGCTGATGGATGGACTTGATGAACACAGAGGCTTTTCCAACCTCAATGATTCTGTGACTCTCTGATTCTGGTCAGTGGTGTTTGGAGAGCAGCAGGATGGGGGGTGACACAGAGGCAGTGAGGGAGTGCAGCTAAGGGGGGCTCCCAGCTCACGTGCCAGACAGAGACTCAGGGTTGTAGGGCTGGAGGAGCACCTTGGGCATCAGGCCCAGGGCCAGGGGAGAGTGCTGGGCTCAGCCAGGAGCAGCTGCCAGGTCCAAGGATGTGCCACGTGCCCCAGTGCAGCACGGCTGGGCACAGGGCAGCCAGGGGTACTCAGGGGGTACTCAGGGGGTACTCAGGGGATACTCAGGGGGTACTCACGTGTGCAGGCGGCGGAGGGGGGGCCCTGCACAGCACGGTAGAAGCTGCTGTCACAGCGGCACACGCGCGCTGCCCGGCTCTCCGAGTGGCTGTGCAGGGGACACTTGGCACACAGCTGGTCCCCAGGGGCTGATTTGTAAAATCCCAGCTGGCAGGCTGCAGAGAGAAGGACCCAGGTCAGAGGGATGTGCCTGGATGAGGATCATCCCACGGCTCAGAGGATCCCACCAGCACAAAGCTGGGCTGTGCTCACACATTGAGCACAGGAAACCAGCCTTCTCCCCTGCACCGGGGTGAGTCCCCTCCAGCTGCCCACCTGGAAACTGGGCTCTGTGGAAACTTCTGTCTGTTCCCCCAGCTGCACTTACTGCCATCCTGACACCTGTTCCCCACTCTGCTGTTCAGGAGCTGCCTGAAAAGCTCCAGCTGTTCTCCTCGCACCTGTGCCTGCTGTCCAGCCACTGTCTGCCCTCAGGACAGAGAGCACTGCAGGGATCAAACATGCAGCACTGGAAATCTATTGGCACCTATTCCAAAAAATCATTTATGGAGCAAATTTACAACACAGTCCCCACTTCATGGTGGTTGCCACAAACACTGGCTTGTGCCCAGGTTCCCAAAAGCATCCATGTGGGAGGTTTCAGAAATTAAATCTCCACACCTGGGACATGGTACATGTCCCTCCACAAGACCCTGGGGTGCTGCCACACAAAGCAACAAGTTCCCTTGCACAAAACCCCAGGGAAAGGGCCTCTCTTGCTGCATGGCACAGCAAAAAGGCACCACACGCCCACTGCTCTCTCTCTAGAGGCGGAGGGACATTCAGGCCAAATGAGACAGCCTTGAAAAGAAGTTTTTTTTCTGACAACACAACCTGCCTGCAGTTCCTCTGCCTCCTCCTGATGCAGGAGCTCATCCCACGCCAGGTCTGGCATTGCTCTGCTTCATCCTCCCCCCTTCTCCCAGCAGCCCCTCGGGTGGATCATTTGTCACACAAACAAACAGCTCGTCTCTTGTTAGGAAAATCGATTTGTTCAGGAGTGACATGTGGCATGTCAGGTATCTGTCTGGGGGTGGAAGGATCTGCCCTCTCTTGCAGGCTTAGATTCCAAATAAGGGAGAGCAGGCTCTGTCTGGGTCCCTGTACTCCTGAGGTACTTTTAGGACCACTTGCAGTGATTCAAGGATTATTCCTGGCTCTGACTCATCTCCGTTTTTCCCCCCTGAGGTAGTAATACCTTCATTTTCTCATCTTTACCTCCAGTGGCCAGATCTGCATACAGCCTCAATCTTTGCTTTCAGGCATGTAAAAGGGTTTTGTTTGTGATCCAGCATCCTCAGTGGGCTGGGTCCCTCCATGCTGTTTGCTCTGTTGTTTCAAGGTGCTGATTTGTTTTCTATTAATAACCCTCTTTCCTTGCCACAGATCTCCCTGGACTGATGCTACCAGCATATTCCACCTATCACACACTGCACAGTGACACAACAGTTTTATAACTGAGCTACTCTAGCAATGGCAGCTGAAGGCAGTGCTCCAGTCACACATCCCTCATGTGGAGACCACTTGCTGGTCCCTCTCCAGGCTCTGTCACCAGTTTCTGTGGCACTTTTGCACCAAACGCTCTGTTAACAGCAGAGGAGTGATACCACTGGCAGGATTGCCATGTGCTGCACGTGCCAGAGGTGGTACCACAGGCTGGTGTCACAGGCTGGTGTCACAGGTTGGTGTCACATCTTGGTACAGCAAATGCCAGCAGTTCCAGACTTTGTTCCTAAATTCCTGCTCCTCCACTCCCCAAAGGGCATCAGGGCAAGGAGCAAAAATGCCCAAACTTGGGGATGCAAGGGAATGCAGATGTGAAATTGCAGCAGCTTGGGGCTGGTTTTGTTACCCAGCTCTTCTGGCACCTTTCACTTCCCCAATGGCATCAGGAGAGGAGAGAACACAGGGGATGCAGATTTCAGGGGAGGTTTGCTGTCCCTTGCCAGCCGCACCAAGGACAGCCCAAGACATTTGGCAGGTTCTGGTGCTGACTGGTGCTGATGATACCAAGAGATTCAGGGACTCTGCCCTTGCCAAAGGCCGCCTGATGCTGCAGCACCCTCCAGTCTGCAGCCCTTTGGTTTTGGGTGTAAGACTGAGATGAGCACTGATACATCCTGTTCTCAGGTGGGGACAAATCTGGGAGGCAGCTAGCTGATGAAAAAAAACCCCAACCAAACTCCAAAATAAATTGGAAGAAAGAAGATTTCCCAGTTTTTCTATGTGGGAAAGGATGAAGACACTGCATGAGCATGGCTGGGAGGTGAGCAATGGGACAGCCCCCGTCGGTGCCGGGCAGGTGCAGGTCAGGAACTGCTGCCTTTAACTTGTGCAAATGTCCCTTGGACCTGCAAACCACCATCATCTCTACGCATGCAGCAACCAGGGACTTGTGATTCCAGAGGCATTGGAGTGGCTCCCTCCACCACTATTTAATTAAGAGCAGAGAAATCAGTACTACCTCAGGTAGGGAGAGGCAGGCAGCAGGAAGGATGGGAACACGAAGCACAGCAGATTTGCACAGAGCAATTGTAATCACTTAGCATTTAATGCTGTAAAAAAGCCATTAATTACCTGTAGCAATGAGTCACAATTATTTCAGATGCACTCAAGGGGAAAATTATACTAAATGACAAATTACAGGTGAATTTGTGCACCAGGGCAGAGCCATCGGGAGCCAGCTCCCGGCACATGGACAGCATGAGCACACAGGGAGGGCTGGGGAGCACCTGGGGCTGGGGCAGGCACTGCCTGGGAGGTCATGCACCTCTGGGTGTCTCAGTGCCCACTTTAGAGGGAAGCAGGACACACGTGCAAAGCCTTTCACAGGCACGGGAGAGGGCACCAGCTTGAACCTGCACAAGGCATAAAATACCTCCAGTACAGGACGCCAGGCACGTCCTGCTCCAGATTGAGCTCTCTCATGCCATACCAGTGACATGCGGAAGACCAGGACCCCCAGGTTAGTTCTGGGAAGAGCAAACAGCAGAGAAGTGCCCAGCAGGAAAAATTCAATCAAATGCACCAGGTCTAAAACACACAGGGCTCCAGAGGTGTGGCTGTGGCACACACAGAAGCCTCCCAAATCTGCAGCCATGCAGCAGAGAGGTGCAAGAGTGGTTGTTCTGCTGTCTTCACTGCAGTCAACTATAGCCACCTGCCAGAAATGCCCTCCCTGGAGCCCTGGGGAAGGTGGGGTTTCTTTTATTCCCATTATTTGATGTAATTGACACCCTTGCTCTGAGTCTGAGGATCCTGCCACTTTGTGAGCCACCAGAAGTGCTGCTATGGAGTGCTCCTGTCCCCAGTGCCACCCCCAGTAACAGCCAGCCCCGCTGCCTGTCCCAGCAGTTTGATCTCACATGACGGTGTGGTTTTGCAGTGCATGTGGGACAGCAGCACCCCTTCACCTGCCACTCAGCTCAAGATTTGCACATCTATGTTCTTCCTGCAGCCCAAACACCTGGCTGATCCCAGTGTCACCAGCAGAGCCTACAAAACCCAGCACTGAACCTGTGCTTGGCAGAGCACATCTCTAGCCCTGTATCACCCCAGACCTGTTTGGATCTGTTCCATGGGGCTTCCGCTGATCCCCCCACCCTGCACTGCACACCTTGCCTGTTTGTCCACCCCACCAGCCCCACTCTCATGCGCCACCTGCCCAAAGGACTCCGGAGCAGCAGGTTTGCCTCAGGAACAGTGAACATGGAGGGATCTGCCAGCCATCTGGAGTTCGGTCCATTTGTTTCACTCCCCGTCCATCCTCTGGGGACAGGACAACATCTGCTAATAAGCTGGCAGAGCTCAAGAGATGATGGATGGACCTGTCAAGGATACGCTAGCAGGCAATGAGCTGCTCCTCTCCCTCTCAAGTGGCTGCCTGGGAGCAGTGCTCTGCAGGTGGCCCTGGTGGGACCACCAAGGGCTGCTCCAGTGGGGCTGCAAATGTGAGCACTGCCCCCATGTCACTCCCTCTTGGCTCTGTCCTCAGCCCAGGAGGTTTGGGCGGGGTGAGGGCATGGCTGAGAGGGTGACATGGGGCAGCTCTGTGACACTGGTGCCACGAATTGCCCCTTTTCCTGACCCTTTGACAGATCTGGGCATCCACAAGCACCAGAAGAGCAGTCATGTATCTCTCTTTGGCCATGCTGGGAAGAGATAGAGATGGAAATAAAGGTGTCACAGCCACTGTGACAGCCAGAGACAGGCACGAGTCCCAGAGCCCCCCAGGCTGCACAAGCCAGCACAGAAAATCCCAGCTCCTTTCAATCCAGTTTCAGCATGATGCCTCCAATCTCAGCTCCCATATGACACAGACACTGAAACAGAAGCAGGTTATTCTCAGCCCTGTCTTAAAATGAGGCACCTGCCTCATTGCCCAAAATCTTCTGTTTTAGCAGGGCTGTTCTCCCCCTCCCCTGCAAGGCCAGGTCAGTCCTGGCTCTGGGCTGTTCAGTGGCCTGGAGGGAGTTTGGGGGTCTGGCTGGGCTGGTGCTCTCAGTAATCTCCTGGTCCTGACATCATGCCTCACCCCACAGTCCTGCTGGTGCTCACACACCCTCCTTGTGCTGCTTGTCCCTGCACTACCCCAGCCCTGGTCACCTCTGGCCCCTGAGCACCACATTAGCCTGTCCAGAGCCCCACTCCCACCTTGCAGCCCCTTCGCACAGTTCACAACTCTTCCCGCCCTCAGTACAACCCATCACACCAGTACACACCCCTGAATTTGTCTTTTACCACCCCAGACTCCAGCTCACATCATCTCCCTGCTGCTTGGCCCTTCTTCCCACAATTAACCCACTTCACACCCCATTGTACCCCTGAGTCTTTCAGAGGGGGGAACAGGAGGAGTTTTTTACCCATGACTGCCTTGCAAAGCCAGCAGAACCCTGTGCTTGAGGCTCCCAGCAAATGGCCCACACAGCAAAGGACACCCTGAATCCCTCTTGGTAACACCCAGATTTCACTGCCACCAGGACAAGCTGTATTTAGGAGGGTCCCACCCTTCCAAGTGGAGTAATTTCACTTGAAGTGCTGGGAAAACTGGAACCATAGTTGTACAGACTGGCTGCATCTCAAACTGGAAATCTGCATGATGCTGCCATAGAAAAATCAGCAGGTCTTAGAGTCACAGAATCACTTAGAATCAAACCCCCAGCCTTAGAATTCCAGAATCCCAGAATGGTTTGGTTTGGAAGGGACCTCAGAGATCATCCAGCTCCCCTGCCCTGCCATGGGCAGGGACACCTTCCACTAGACCAGGTTGCTCACATCCCCATTCAGCCTGATCTCAGTACTGTTGGACACACACCTGACTCTCTTCTGCTCTTCCCCACATCTTAAAAAATGAAAAAATAAAAGCAGGAAACACCCAAATCTCAGTTTGCTACGAGTGCTGCTCTGCTGCCTGGTGCAGACATCCTTATGTGGGAGTGGAGGTGACGCTGTGCAGACTTGTGTAGGTGAGACAGCCTGGCACGCTCGGAGCAAAGGCTTTTTTATAAAGCTCATCCAGGGAAACGCTACAGCTTGCCGGAGTCAGATGGAAACAGGCAGCCTAGTGCCAGAATTAGAAAAAAAGCTGTTTCCCAAACTCAGTCTTGTCAAAGAGTTTTAGATAAAAGTATCCAAAGCTTCTGAAAAAACCCCACAGATTTCACCAAACCATAAACAAACCCAGAAAACAGAGTCTGGAGGAAGGGGTGGGGCCGAATGGGGCACCCCTGAAGGGGACAGTGCTGGAAGTAACCGGTAACCCTGTGTCACTGTTGCAAGGCATGAAAGAGGAAAGCACACACAGACCACCAAGAACTTCATCCCATCCCTGGCAGGAGCTGGAATGCAGTTTGGGGGGGCCCTCTCAGCACATCCATATGGCTGTGGATGTGTAGAGGGGCTGAGCTGGAAAATGAGGGTGCCCAGACATCCCAGGGCCAGCACAGCCCTCGCCCCCGCACAGCTGAGCCCCACCAGCCTCTGCAGAAGTGTCAGCAGCAGCAGCTTGTTTTCAGAAGGGGAAGAAGTCATCACACAAACAGTGACATGGGTGGCATCTGGAGCTCCTGCCAAGGGCAGAACAAGTTTCTGGCAGGGCCCTACTGCTCTCACCAAGCCTCTGAATGTGCTGGTGGGGAATTTGAGATCCCCGCCCCCCACAGTTGTTACACTATCCCCAGGGCAAGGACTGGTGCAAAATCCTGGTCTTTCCTTCACTGTGTCCAAACTTCCCCACAACAGCTTCTAAGGCACCTGCACACTGGAAACCCAGAGCAACAGCCTGTGTTCACCACCTAAACATGGCCAAATTTTGTGGAAGAGTTCAAAACAAAAATCCCCAAACAAAAAAAAACCACATTCCCAAACTGGTGAATGTCTTCATCCATCACAGCCCAGCTGCTCTTCACCACTTCTCAGAGGGCCACAGAGACCTGCTAAGCACAAATAAAATTTGATTAATCCCCATCACTACCCAGAACTCCAGCTCAGGATCATTCTCACCCTTCATTTCTGTCAGTGCTGAAACACAGAAAACTCAGAGGAAAAGTAGCACACAATAAAATGATCAGCCAAGGAAAAACCCCATACTGTTGTGTTGGTGGGACACAGTGCTGCTCTGCAGGCACCTCCATCCTTTTTGTTTGTTCCTTAGCAGAGAAATAAATAGATGGGTTTAGGTGCTGGGGTGCTGCTTTGTTTTGTTTTCCAATTAGCCATTGGATTTTAGAGGAGGGAGTGTTGCTGGAGATCCTGGGATCACCCTGTCCTGCCTCCTGCCCTCTCCAGCGATCTCACTGGGCTGAATCAGCCACACACACACAGCCCAGCACCCCTGGGGTCCAAGCCTAGCAGCCAGGTCTGAGACAGTGAGCTGGAGGTCCCGGTATGAGACAAGTGTGAACCCAAGGATCCCACCCCAAGGTTGGATAAGCCTCTAGGGGAAGAAGTCCTTGCTAATGAAAAAGGAAAGAGAGCAGGTTTAGATGGCATATTGGGAGAAACTCTTCCCTGTGAAGGTGCTGAGGCCATGGCACAGGGTTCCCAGAGAAGCTGTAGCTGTCTCTGGATCCCTGGAAGTGTCCAAGGCCAGGCTGGACGGGGCTTGGAGCAACACGGTCATGTGGGAGGTGTCCCTGCCCGTGGCAGGGGGTGGAACAAGGAGAGCTTTAAGGTCCCTTCCAGTCCAAACCTTTCCATGATTCTGTGTTCATACACAGTCACAGATTATGTGTCTTGGAAAACAAACTGTTTTTTCTTTCTTTCTTTTTCTGGGAGGATGCGGAGCTTTGGGATAACCAGGAGGTGACGTGGTTTCACCAGCCAGTATTCCCTGTATTTTACAGAGCAGCTGGTGGCCTTGCAAATCACAATGAAAATCTTGTGAGTCATCAACTTTTTTTGATTCCCGTTTCTGGCATCACGGAAAGGACTTTTGCATAACTCCCACAGCACCACTTTGGAACTGTTTCTGCCCCTGCCCTCGGAAGCTTTGACTTGGTGTCTTGGGGTGACTCTATGATGTGTATCCCCTATCGCTGCTCTATGCCCAGACATAAATCCTGTGCCTTTGTGTGTCTTTAAGCTGGATTTGTGAGAAAGGGAGAAAAAAAAATGAGCAATTTTGTGTTCAAGGACACAGATACACACCGCCCTGTGTTCCTAGCTGCGACAGAGCAGAGCAAAGCACCTTCCTGCTTTTCCCAGCTCTTGGCTCCTTTTCTCAGGAGAGAGATGGAGAGTTAAACTCCTTTGCTTTTCAGCTAGTCTGCAAGCTGAGGCAAGAAAGTTTTTTTTCCCTGGGACTTTGGCTTCTTCTTCTTCTCTTCTGGAACTGTTCAGAACTTTCCACCAAGGCCTGGAAGGGGCCCAGGCCGACCCAGATCCGAAGAGGAGAGAGAGAGACCACGCCCAAAGAAAGGACTCTAAAATCTTACCAGGTTTCTCTCCACAGCGAGAGGTTTTATTATTTAGCATTATTATTCTTTTCCCGTGTGTCTGTTAAAGAAATAGGTTTTTTTCCTTTCACTTTCCTCTGGGGAAAATTTTTTCCCCCTGAAACTTGGTGGGGGACGGATGGCTGTAACCTGCCTTCTATCAGAGGACATTAAATTTGGATGTTCCTCCAAATTTGTCTCAAACTGGGACACTGGGTACACTCACGGCAGAACCCCTCTGTGGGGGACACCTGGAGCATTGGTGCCACCAGCTCTGAGTGTGACAGCCTGGTACCCAGACAGCAGGCACAGGATGCTGCAAGCGCTTAAGGCTGTGGCTTGGGCCTGCCATGTGTGTGCTGTGGCTTGCACAGAAATTCCTCTTGAAATCCACACCAAGAAAAGTGAAACACCTTCCAAGATGTTTGCGTGGAGGTGCAGTAACAGGGTATTCTCATAGAATCATGGAATCACCAAAGGGTTTGGACTGGAAGGGACCTTAAAGCCCATCTCGTTCCACCTGTGGCAGGGACACCTTCCACTAGACCAGATTGCTCCAAGCCCCATCCAGTAGCTTCACCTGGAACCTTTTTCCCAGGTGTTTCCAGGGCTTTCCCTGCCCCTATGCCAGGCTGTGCCCCCAGCACAGTACATTTCTCCTCCTCTCACACAGCTCTGCTCCCCCCTTGCCCCACCAGCTGTGGGACTTTCATAAATGCCCATGGACACAAAACTATTCACAAGCACATAATTACCAAGCTGGGTATTTTCTCCTCTTAATTAGCAATGCCATGGTGCTTTAATTGCTCGATTAAAGTTGCCCACAAGGAAGGTTTAAGGTACATTAAATCTGCTGATTGGTTCATCAGCATGAATCCCACCAACTGGAAAAAATTAACTGGCTTCCAGATTGCTAACCAGACTCTCCAGATCCATTTCCACCAGCTGTGTCCCACAGGAGGAACGAGAGAGCCCAGCAGTCCTTCCTCTATTCCCACCTCTCCTTCACTTTGGGGGCTGGAAGGGAAGGGTTCCAGCAGGGGCAGTGTCCCTCTCTTCTCTTGTCCAGAGGAAAAAGGCCATCTTTTAGCTGAAGCAGAGCTGGGTAAAGTCTAACCCAGGGCCAGATCCTCACTCGGCCACACACAGCAAACCTGAGTTTGGTGGCTGTTCTCACTCAGGCTACAAACACTCATCTCGTGTGCACATGGGCTGCTGGATCAGGAATTAGGAATTGCTCAGTTCCTGCTCTCTCATCACTGTTTTCCATCTAAAGGGAACAGCCAAGCTGAAGGTCCCAAGAACAGCGGAGGGACAGCAGCCAGAGCAATCAGAACACCCAGAGGATAAGATGCCTGTTCCCAAACTTCAGACAGAAATGTCTGAACGGCTCCTGAAAGCCATGGATATTCAACAAAGAAGCTCTTTGGGAGTGGCATTTCTGCCAAAGGCTCATCCACCCACTCTGACAACAGGGAAGAGGGCCCATCCTCTTTTCCACTTGTTTATTAAAGAAAACCCTTCCTGGGAGATTCTCTGCTCCTGGGGGTCCCCGTGGCTGGATGCTGGATGGGTTTGTGTCAGCTCCCAGAGAGCAGCACCATGATCCACAGCCATGGCACTGCTGCTGATGCTCCAAACCAACTCCCTCTGCATGTACAACCTGTGAGCAGCTGAACAGATTTTAGCCCAACTTGAAGTTTTGCTCACTGATAGCTGGTGAGAGATGCAGCCCAAGAAATAATTCAGACCTGACTCAAAAGGGGGACCCTGATGCAAGGACTATGAATTTACATGGTCCAAGGACCAAGGTCTATCCACCAAGGACCACCACCACAACCCAAGGTCTTGGTGGCTCAGGAGCCTGGCAGCCCTCCCCAAAGAGGGGCTGACTGGGGCTGGTAGGAGGGATGTGGTTGAAGAGCCACTGTCCTCACCTGCCTGAGCCTCCATGTCCTCCTCTTCATCCATCCATCCATCCATCCACCCACAGGACAGGGTACTCATGTCCCAGCTCTCAGCCTTCCCTGCCCACAGAAGCACAACCAGGCTCCCCTTTCCCATCCCTCTAATTGCACTGACCTTATTGAAATGGGTCTCTATTTGTCCTGCACAGCAGCTGCATATCAATAAGGTGAATTATGCTGATTGTCTCCTTATCTGATAAATTGCTGGGACAGATCCTTTTCCCTCCTGCTCTTGCTTATTCTGCTGTTTAGGCAGAGCAGTTGCTATTTGCTGTGTGTAAGAGATGTTAATGTGTCATGTGTGGACTGATGCGTTTCAAGGAGGAAAGAGCAGCACGTCCGAGGCTGTGGGTGAGGGGGTGAGGGAAGAAAAGTCTTTCAGAACCTTGAAAACAGAGGGAGAAGCAAGTGGGCTGTGCTGTCCCAGGAGGGGTTTCCTCCTTGGGGTGGCTGTGGCACAAGATGCTGTGGGACTAAATGCTGGGAATGTTAGGAGCTGGCAGACCCCAGGATACCATCAACAGATGTGGGAATTCCTGCTCAAATCCCATTTCTGCCCAGTTAGGAACTGTAGCACACATGCCCAGTCCCAGCTGGAGAAGGGGATTCTCTGGGGAGGAACCTGGCAGAGGCATTAGGCATGGATACAGGGACAAATGTCTGGTGTGTGGGGGCTGTGACACATCTGATGCCAAGCCAGCTGGCATCTCAGATGGCCCTGATCCCAGCACCCCTGGGCTGAGATCTGGCCCCCTCAATCCCATGGAAACTGCCCCTCACATCCTTATGGCAAACAGCAGGACATCAAAGCAAGGTGAAACGTGTGGATCCTACTGGGATGAGTGCAGGAGTAGGAGATCCCAGCCACCACCCTCCTGCCCCAAAAAAGGGCAGCAAAGGATCCAACATGATGGATGACAGCAAAGCCCCATCCCTGCAAGTGTCCAAGGCCAGGTTGGACAGGGCTTGGAGCAACCTGGTCAAGTGGAACCCCATGGCAGAGGGTGGAATGGGATGAACTTTAAGATCCCTTTCAACCCCAGTCTGGGATTCTACAACTCTGTAATGGGGATGAGAGGCAAAGAAGTTCCCGATGTTCCTACACGTCTTTCACCACATCCCACCTCACCCCTTTCTTCCCAGGTCTGTGGCACTACTTTCCTTCTCCTCTGAAGGGCTGGGAACACCTCTGGCCATGGTCTGGTTTCCTGAGCTGTCTTCCATCACTCTGGCAGGCCCTTAGAAAAATGAATGTTAAAGAGGAGGGGGAGAAACCTCCACTGTTCAAATACCTTTAGCTTTGACAAATAAGGCGTCCGGCTGTGAAAGGCAGAAGGAAATTAATTTGGAATCATATTTTAAACACTGCCATAGAGGCAAAGTATCTTCTCTCTAATTTCTCCCCCTCCACACCTCCCCTCCCCAACCAAAAAATGAATTTCCCTGGTATTTATAGAAAGATTATTAGGACCACAAGGAGTGATTTATATCATCTCATCCCTGTGACCGAGAATGAAAAATTGCTGGGGCGACAGCCACTGGAATCCTGCTTTTGTCCGCCTGACAATTAAAACGGCTAATTTCCAACTCCAACAGATCCATCGGGGTTATAAATCATCCCCAAAAGGCACTTTTCATCCTGAAAAATGAACTCTGCCCCAATCAGGCACAAGATCAGAGATTAGCATCTGTTTGCCTTCACGTGTAAATGTATGTCCTGCTGCCCCACCAAAGGAGATGCAGGCAAGGAGGTGCTGCCTCTGTTCACTCGATGCTGGGTCAGCAAACTGTGCTGGAGCCAGAAAAATGGGACAGGGAAGGAAGGAGGGTGAGACAACACTGAGGTCAGAGAAAGTCCAGTGATGTTTCTGTCCTGATTCTGATGCCACAAGGCTTGGAGAGCTTCACCAGAGAGCACTGCTGGGTCTGAGTCCATCTGCAGGGCCACCTGGGAACATATGTTGGACCACGCTTCCTCCTGTGCCGTGCCTGTGGTTGGAGCAATCCCACCAGAAATGGGCAGGAGGGCAGAGAAGGCGCCCACAGAGCAAAACTCCCACAGTTTTGCTGCAAGGAGAGAGCAAACCTGTCCAAGGAATCACATGAAAATGAGGCAGGCAGAGCCCAGCACCAACGCCACAGCCTCGCTCAGCCTCCTGCCTTTGGGGTGGGGATGTCCTGGGGCAGAGTGTGCAGTAGAGGACTGCTGGAGGGGAATACAAGGAAGGGCTGTTTGGTCCATCTGAGCCACCTTGCAGCTCCTTGCAGTGGTGGGGCTGGCACAGCCAGCCAGGAGGCCCATGCCAGTGCCCCCTCCTGCAGTAGCACATGCCTGGCCCCACATACATCTTGCACCCACTCTTTAACATGCTGGAAGACCTTTTCTGAGTTATTAGATCTATCCCAGGATGACTTTCACATCAACTGCCACAGACAGGAGGAGTTTCAGATAAAAGCATTTATTCTGCCCATCCTTCCCACTCTGTAGCTGGAGACCTGCAGGAGCCCCTGGATCCGTTCCAGTCCAGTGTCGGACGTCCTAACCTTGAGTCAAGTCTCCCTAAGACAAATGCTCCACTTGATGTTTCCTCACTTGACGAAACTCAAACAAAGGCCCCGCACTCGTATTTGTGCTGCTCCCCCTCACCATGTCCCATGAAGAAACAGAGAGCAAACAAATCTGTGTGGAGGGCTCTCCCGGGGAGCCTGTGCTCTGTACACACACATCCCTGTGCCTGCTGCTGGTCACCCCACTTCCTTATCACAGTTTGTTCAGTTGGCAGCTCGAAGCTGCCCAGCAGCACTGAGGGCCCCTGGGAAGGCTCCCCACACCCGCGGACAAGGGGCTTTGCAGCAGCCCCGGGAGGTGAGGCATGGACGCAATGACCTTGTTCCATGAAAGCTCAGTGTTCTCCTTTTTGCTTTCCTCTCTTTTAAGCCCCTGCCAGCAGTGGGTGTTTCGGTGAGGGCAAGTAGTGCCTTGCTGGAGCACACCAGAGATCTCAGCACCAGGCAGAGCTGCTGGGGGCACTGAGCTGGGATTTCTGTGCCAGTGATCCATGGTAGGGAAA
>NW_008238341.1:847262-862868 GCF_000691975.1 Corvus brachyrhynchos
GAAAGCAAAAAGCCGGCTAGCAAGGGCATGGACAGCCTCCACAGAGACTGGCAGTCCCAGCTTCTGTGAGCAGGCTTCTGTCCTCAGCCCTTCCACAAAGAGGCAAGAGCCCCTTGCAGCCACCCCTCCCCCTTGGAGGCACTGCAGGCAAGAAGTAAGGACTCACCCATGCAGGAATCCCGCTGCTCTTCATAGCCAGCACTGCACACGCACTTCCCGATGGGCACCAACCACTCTCCCTCGGCACTGCAGTACATTTTGGGGGTGTCCCTCTCCTCTGAATGGCCCACGCATTCTCCCCGCACTTCCACCAAGGAGGACGAATCTGCCCCAGTCACAGCCTCGGAGAAGGATGCTAAGTTCCTCACTGTAGCTGGGCACTTCTTGTAGTACACCCGCACCGAGACGATGGCAATGCAGGCACCTATGTCCTGGAAGGCCAGGTAGAACCCCCTCTTGCTCAGCGGTCCCACACCCCGCACCTCTGTGTTCAGCTTCAGGCGCCGCACACCCAGGTCCACATTGGTGAAGCTCTCATCTGCTGCGATTGTGTCAATCTTCAGGAACTGGCTCTCCCGGGTGCTGGTGCCCAGGTCCCGGTCAGACTCCATGTAGTAGAGGTTGAAGGTCTCCTTGCAGGTGCCCAGCACACCTGGCATGCTGTTACAGTCCCTCAGTGTGAATTTGATCTCTGCATAGACCCGCCGCGCTCCATCCCGCTGGACCCAGTTGGTCCGGAGCCAGTTGTTCTGGTTGGGGGTCATGACGTTACAGACCTGGTAGGTGTGGATGGGGCTGAAAAACTCATCCATTTCATTGATCGAATCCCACTGCAGGACAGAGAAAACAGGTCACTGCAGATGTCCCCAACCCCTGGGGGAGCAGGGAGCATGCAGGAGTGTGTGCCATCTCCCACCCCGCTGCTCCTGTGTCTGGATGGGAGGTCACTGGTGCCACAGGGCAAAGGGAAATGAGGAGCAGTCGCTAGCCACACCAATTTGGGCAGTGACACCCAGTTGCAGCACTGTGGGAGATGCAGCCCTGCTTGCAAACGGGAACACTTGCTGATGTCCTGGCAGAAGGTGAGGGCAGTATCTGTTTGGGAGGGCTCCAAACCCTCCAGGTCATGTTTGTGAGTCCCTTTTCTTGGTGCTCAGCCTGTCATTTGCAGCAGCAGCAGGAACCACCTGCGTGGTGCTCACCTGGGTCTCCTCTGGCTCATGCACTGTCCACGCACAAACTAAACTGGGCACTTTCCATCTGGAGGAGTTTCAGGGTGGATACCAGAGGGTGAAGGGGAAGCATGTACTGAGCACAGGACTGTCAGCAAGAAATGTGGGCCCATGGGGGCTTAGAGGTCCCTTCTTCCCTGCAAGGTGATGCCAGTGTGGCTCCTTAGAGTGAGCCCACAGTGCCCAACCCAGCTGAGAGGCTGGATCACAGCTGGTTCTGGGAACCTGGATGCTCATAGCTTGACAGCTCAGGGGTGAAAATTCCACATACCAGTGGCTGCAGGGTGAGCCTGAGGAGGATATGCTGGCAAAAGTAGGTTGCAGCAAGCAGGATTGCAATGGAGGGTGGTCTGGGTGAGGGACAGGGACATGGGTGTCACACAATGGAGGGATGCTAAGTGGGCTTAAGTGATAAGAAGTGAGAAGTAGTGATATTTTGGATATGAGTTCCATAGGTGAGGGACATGTAGAACTCAGCTGTTTGGGGCTACATGACACTTCTGGGGGCTCAGTCTTGCCTCACGTCTCCCTCTCTACTCTCACCAAATGCCTCACCAGGACTCACAGACTTTCGCTGCGCTGGGGGCTTTCCACCACCTCTTCAGCTCAGATTTCTGCTCAAACCAGATACTCTGATCACACCCCCATGGACGGGTCTGGGACCCCTGATTTTTTATGAGAGAAGGGGAGGAGGAAGAGGAGCAGAGGAGAACTTCAAACCATCTGGCTTTTCCCTAAACTTAGAAACAGGCTTTGAAGTTCCACCCCCATGCCCAAGTCCAGCTGTAAGGGACAACCCCAGATGCAGTGCTGCAGAAGCTGGGGAAGGTACTGGCACTCCTGCTCCTCTGCCTTACAAATCATCACTACCGTCCTCACCCCAGCCTCAGCATTCCCCTCCTGCACCTTCCTGGGGTCCTGGCTCTGCCTGGAAGCTGGCAGGGAGCAGCCCCCACTTTGGAACCTGTGTGTACCCAGCTGTCTGTGGGGGTTGGGGGAGCCAAGCAGATCCCCAGCCATGCTGCAAAGAGCAGGAAAACAAATCTTTCAGGCAGCATTATAAGTACATTAAAATAAACCTCTAGGCTTGCTCTGACAGGGCAAAAATGTTGTTTTCTTATGTGAGTGGTGACTTGGTTTCATTAGACACAAAACCAACAGCAGTCCCAAGAGAAGGATGCTCAGCTCAAAGGGGGTGAGCCTTCAGCCCTCACCCCAGTGACATGGGAGCTGACAAGGATGCAGATCCCTGGGATCCCTGGGACAGGCACCCTCCAGCCTCGCTGTGTGGCTGCCAGCAGTGCAGGGACAGGGCACAGCTAGGAGAGGGCAGCACACCTCCAGAGCATGAGAGATACAGGAAGGAGGTATCAGTGATACCTGTAAGACAGCCCACTCCCTTCTCCCCTCTCCGATGGGAATGTCCTTCCTCGTTTGACCTCCCCGACCCGCTGCTCCTGGGGAGGTGGTGTGGTGCCTTCTGCTCGTGTGAGGGTGATCAGAGCAGTCACTGCACTCGTGTACATCTTCAGTTTTCCCCAGAATCTCCAGTTTTCTCCTGCATTTAGGAGAAAACTCTGCTTCTCTGTCCTATGCAGCTTAAAGCAACCTGGAAAAGGCAGCAGCTGCAGGTGCAAACTACAATGGAAGCTCATTTTAAGGGGAATATGCTAGCAAAGGGGGTCAAAGTCAAGCCACTCCCTGGAAAGAAAAATGCTTGTGATGCATTTTAAAAAATTATCTTCTGAATTCCAGAAACGTCCAGGTTTGTCCTGGGATCACTGGGAACATGCCCTGCACTCCAGTGCTCAGGTGGACAACATGGAAAGGGGCCAGGCTACGGGTGTGCTTGGCTGGAGGGATGAGGGCAGCACCCCTCAGCTTCCCAAGCCCAGGGACGAGCCTGTCGAAGGTGCTGTGACACGCAGGACACTGTCCTGCCGCTGGGTCAGGGGCACAGAGGTGCTGGGCAGTGTGGGCAGCACCAGGCACAGCCCAGCCCCTGCCGGCGCTGCGGAGCAGAGAGCTCCCCGCTCCCGCACCCCACTTGTGCTCACGCTGCTGCGGCGCTTCCGAGGGGTGGAAGTCGCTGTCGAAATTAATCGAGCACAAATTAACACAACATCTGTTTCCTGTCTTTTCCCTGCCGAGTTTCCCGGGGGAAGTGAAGCAGAGCTGTGCACAGGAGGAGACGCACGGGGTGAGGGCAGAGCTGTGGGGGTGAGCAGGAGTGTCCCCCACGATGCACAGCCAGCTTCCCTCGGCATTGCCTGTGGGGTCAGGGCTCTCCACGAGGGTCTGGCAAGGGAAAGATGAGGTTACTGTGCGCACCAAGATGCTTTGGCTCCAGCTCACCTCGTTGGTTTTGGTCTCCAGACATTCACTTCTCTCCCAAATTTGGCAGAGGAGATGGAGCTCACTACTGCTGTGTCCCCAAACGCTTGTGGCACTGCCAGAGCTGGCAGCATCCTCCCCGTTGACAGAGCAGGAGATAATGCCCACCTCCAAGCACCAGCAACAGTCGGTATCAGCCACACCTCCACCCCTCCCAGGGTGAATTTGAAGAGTTTGCATTTGCACCATCACTCTTGGTGCTTTTTTGCACAGCAGCTGCACTGTCAGTTCTGTTCCAGGGTCTCTTGGGATCCCAGTCTGAGACCAGCCCAAAACACCACACTTGGCCTGCACAGAAAGTGCTCTAAGAATGGGGCAGGCAGGCTACCTGAGCTCGTGGCTCAGATGCCACAGATTCATCTTCCCAGCGTGTCACAAGGCAACCAAAGTCCCATAGGCTCTGCCAGGTCCTGGGACTCGCAGGGCATTTGGGATCACAGAATCTGAGAATGGTTTGGGTTGGAAGGGACCACCTTGTTCCACCCCCTGCCATGGGCAGAGACACCTTCCACCATCCCAGGGTGCTCCAAGCCCCGTCCAACCTGGCCTTGGACACTGCGTGGGATGGGGCAGCCACAGCTTCTCTGGGCAACCTGTGCCAGGGTGTCACCACTCTCATAGAGAAGAATTTTTTCCCAATATCCAATCTGAATATACCCTCCTTCAGCTTAAAGCCATTCCCCCTTATTCTATCACTGCTTAACCTTGCAAAAAGTTCCTCTCCAATCTTCCCGTAGGCCCTTCTAGGTACCAGAAGGGGGATGGAAGGACCTGCTTCAGGAATCCCCGTGACTGGAGGGGTTTTCTGTTTCACCTTAGTTCCAGGTTCTGTGGGCAGGAGGGGACATCTGTGACACTGGGTACCACTGGCTCAAGAGCGCAGGCACCGTGCACACCCCAGGCACTGCTGGCTCTCAGTTCATGGGTTGAAGTGGTTTTATGAACCAAAGCTCAGCTCAGCCCCACCAGTGTGATAAGATCCCCCAGCGAGACAGAAATGAGGACATCATAATTAACGTGGTGAGCGCACACGCTGGGGGATGATGTGATTGCATCTGCATTCAGGAGTTTGCCTAATAGTTTAAATTAAAGTCAACACCAGTTATAAAAAATTTTCCAGATTATGAAAGGCAAGAGATGCAAACACCAGATATCTGGGCAGCTGAGTAAGGTCTTATAAGTCTCCCAGGGCCTGTGTGGAACAGCAGAGGAGAAGGAGGAGGAGCTGAGGAGAGACTGTGTCCCCCTGGAGCAGCAGATCAGCCTCCCACCACCCTTGCAGTGCAAAGGAACGAATGTCCCCAGCCCTGAGACATCTTCCAGGAGGGATGCCAGGTCTGCCTGGCATAGCAAAGCTTTTGTGGCCACAGATATCCAGCACTTTCCTTCCCAGCATGCCATGGCACCTCCTCGCACCATTGTCACTGGGAGAGGAAAAAAAGAGAAGGCTGTTATTGCAGCTATAAATCATTAGATGGGAGGCCTTAATGGAGATAATCCCCATGAAATCAGTCACTGCTGTGGCTAAGGAGGGATTTGTCAGGCAGTTAACTACCCTGAGCTTCACTGCAGGTGATTAACTCCTGGTAGTGACCAGCATCTGGGGAATTAGCAATAACCCAGCATTTACTGAACAAGCACCGGGAGATGAGCTTTTATCTCAATTACCAGTCTAAATCTTTATTTTCCAATGTTCCATTCCTACACCTTTTTTTTCCCAAAGAAAATTAATTTCACCGCAGCTTGAGCTGTAACTTTCTGGTATTCCTGAATCCAGGTAGAGGCTCCAGCTTGGAAGAGAAACCCAAGAAATACAACACGGACATCAAAGTGAGGGAGAGCAGAGACATGGCCTAGGCACATGGGAGAGCCCCAATATCTCTTGGTGCTCTGAGAAGAAGAGATGAACCTGAAGCGGGGTGGAATATCAAGGACACAGCACAGCTCAGACTGGGGATGGGGTTTTACAGGGTGGGCTTGGGGCAAAGGGAGACCCCGCTCCATGACACATGGGGCTTATCCAAGCCATGAACTCATTGTTGGCTGAAGGACCAGACCCAGGTAAAAAAAGTCCCCTGGTGCATAGGCATGGCTCTGGAAATAGCTCAGTCCCAGGGCTGGAATCCCCATTCTTGGTGCACAAATACTGCTGGGAGACCATCCTGTGGGCACATCTGTGCTTTCAGCTGGGGGTTCCAGCAGATCTGGTGCCTTTCTGACAGCATTCTCTCTGGGTGCTGTAGGATGAAGGAGGAGCACCCTTGGCCAATTGTGCCCAGGGGCCTCAGGATACATCCCTTTTTGAGGAGCCAAGGGGCAGGGATGGGGAGCTGCAAGCCTCTCTGAAGGTATCTCCTGGTGTGCCCACCAGCAAAGCCAACATGAAGCATGCCAGGTGGGATTGTTGGGGATTGTACAGGGCCAGGAGCTGGACTCAATAACCCTTGTGAGTCCTTCCAGCTCAGGATATTCCATGACTCTGTGATAGCTGCAGGGGCAGCTGCCTGGGTGGCAAGCCCCACCAGCTCTGTGGCCTGCCCCCAGCCCCTATCTGGTGCCTTTCTGACAGCATTCTCTCTGGGTGCTGTAGGATGAAGGAGGAGCACCCTTGGCCAATTGTGCCCAGGGGCCTCAGGATACATCCCTTTTTGAGGAGCCAAGGGGCAGGGATGGGGAGCTGCAAGCCTCTCTGAAGGTATCTCCTGGTGTGCCCACCAGCAAAGCCAACATGAAGCATGCCAGGTGGGATTGTTGGGGATTGTACAGGGCCAGGAGCTGGACTCAATAACCCTTGTGAGTCCTTCCAGCTCAGGATATTCCATGACTCTGTGATAGCTGCAGGGGCAGCTGCCTGGGTGGCAAGGCCCAGCAGCTCTCTGGGCTGACCCCAGCCCCTGCAGCACGGGGGAAGCTGTGGGGCCACCACAGGAGGTGCTGGTAGGGGCGGATGGGGAGGTCTTGAGCAGCATGGAGGGCCTTTCTCCAGCACTCAAGGTGCTCCATTCTAATTAGCTTTTGCAAGGCATCATTCAAGCTCCTTAGATACCCTGTGTCTGAACAAAATCATTTCCTGTTTGACTTTGTAAATCAAAGTAGATGATACAATAATTATTAATAATATGTTGACTTATCTCATCAGTGTTTTAATTAGTCAGTAGAAAGGCAATTTGCAAAGGGGCCGATCAGGCTCCCTCTGATCCAGCAGCTCTTGTGCCAAGCAAGCAGAGGGGAGAGAAGGGCACTGGGGCACTGGGGCTTTTTGCTGGGGAGAACTGGGATACAGGAGGCATGGCAAGGGAAGGGGTTGACCACACTGATAAGAACTTAATTTTCAATGCAAAGGGAATTGTTCTGGGAAAGGAGTGAGCTGCAAAGCTCCTGGGAGCCCTTTGAAGTTATAATTGAGAGGAACCGCAGCCTGCGGGACGGGGATGCTCCCGGTGACCCTTCCGCTTCCTGCACGTGTCTCTGGGGTGGAGGTGAGGGGGGGGATGCAATTAAACCCCTGAGCAGCAATTACAGCCAATTACCCCTCAGTTAATTGTCTGGCAAGAGAAAATGTCAAAACAGGCCAGGCATGGCTCCCTGATGGCCTGACACTCCCCAGGGCCCAGGGCACTGCTGACCCTCACCGTGCCCACTGCTCCCAGCTCCGGCTCCTCTGCTCTTGCTGGCCATGGCAAAGCCAGAGAGAGATGCAACCTTCCAGTGAGGCAAGTTCACTTTGCCCACAGGTGTGATGAGAACATCAGGACTTTGCAAGTGGTACCCATCCAGTTTTGCAGTGCTGATGCTTTGGACTGTTGCCCTGGCTGTGCAGGCAGCTCTGGGATCTCCCAGAGAAAAAGGCCTCTGAGGCTGCTGCCTTTCCTCTGGATCCCCAGGTGTGACAGGACCTGCAGGTGCTGGAACAGCAAGCCATAGGGCACTAGGCAGTGAGCTAGCAGACACATGTCCCCTCCTGAAGCTCCTCAGGCTGGGGGCCAAGGCTCTGTGCTGCTTAGAGACATGAAAAGACCCAGGCAGAACAACCCACCTCCTACTGTCACCCATGTGGTGGCCCTGGGGGGAATGGAGATGTGGGTAAAGCAAAACAAACATGACTTCAGCCAGCAGTGCTTGGCAGGAGGATGCTGTGTCTGCCCAGGGATGGAGCGGATACACTCTGGGGAAATCCTGCACCCTCCAGCACCAAGTGCACGCTCCAACTGTGGTCCAGGCAGGACAGCTGGCAGGCAGTAGGGATGGGGGAGCACTGCCACCAATCTTTCAGGCAGAGTATCTAAATAAGAAAATGGCAGCAAAAATAAAGGACCTCAATGAAAATCTGGCTTCACAATACAGTGCCTCTATACAACCCCAGCCCAGGCCTTCCAAAGCCACAGCACAGGGCAGTGGGCAGGGACAGCCCCAGGGACACCCAAAGCACTGGGCACAGATGGTGACCAGCAAATGGAGTCCCTTTCTAAGAGCAGGGATCACACCGGATCTCCCCCACCTGAGCCTGAACTGCGCTGTAGGGGCTGCTCGGGAGGCATCTGTCTGCTCAGAGCCAAACCATTGGCACTGAGAGTGAGTATTCTACCCCAGCTTCCCTGAGACACCAGCACCCTAATCCACCTCCTGGTGGATCCAGCAAGCAGATCCAAGGGCAAATTTACTACTCAGAAAGGACATGGAGCTGAAGGACCAGCAGAGAGGCAAAGGAATGAGATGCTCTTTCCGGATGATATAATGCAATGGCCCTGGAGGAAGAACTATGGCCCCGACAAGCATTTAGAGGAGCCATTAAAACATCCAGCTGGAAAAAGATATGCAAAGTTGAGGGTGTTCAAGACAGTTTCCACACAGGTGAGTGGTCATCCTGTTGGTAACAGGGCCACAATTTGGGCAAAAGCACAGGGTAAGTGCACAGAGGAGTTACCCCACGACTGAGGTCCTGTAGGACTCAGCACCATGGCCAAGAGGTGGCTCTGGCATTGGGTGCTACACAGCACCTTATGTTGTGAGCCTTTTTGGTCTTCTTTTACTTTTTTGGCATCCAGTATTATAATTTCTTTTTATTCTTTATTATATTTATTATTTACTCTTTATTTAATTTGCTTATAATTTTATTTAATTTATTATGTATTATTTAATTTATTATGATGTATTAGTGTTCAAGAGCTGCTGGTGAAGGACTGCTGGGCATCTGCTGCAGAGAGCCCTGAGAGCCGGCCCCAGCCCCCGCGGTCACCTGACAGTCACACCTGACAGTCCAAATGGCTTGGGGCTCTGGATTCATCCCTGGATTTGTGAATGTCCAGTACAGGGTGCTGCACCTTAGCTGGCCATGGAAGTCCCTGATGTGCTGAGATTGAGGCTCCTGTAGGCTCAATCCTTTGTCTGCTTTGGGAGTGCAAGGCCCTGCCCAGCACAGCCGGCTCAGGTGGATTCATCGTCACCCAAGTCACCTCAGTGATGAGGTGATCCCGCCTGCGTTCCTGACAGGGAGCAAGGGCCTGGGCATGCGGTCATCCAGAAGGAGAGTCTTGGGCAGTCTGTGGATGGTCTGACTATGGGGAGGAATTGCCTAGGGAGGGATGAAGGACAGAACACTGGATGTGGACAATGGAAAACAGCCCTGACTCCCAGAAAATCCCAGAAACATTCTCCCTTGCAGGAGAGCAGAGGAAGCCCTGGTCCCTGATTCCCTGAATGTGTGTCAGACCCCTCCAGGATGCCAGGATTTGGCAGTAGGGCTGGGATGAGATGACAGCTAAGTAGTGACAGGACAGTAGTGACAGCCAAGGGCAGCCATGAGGAGGACAACATCTGCCTCAGCCAGGCAGAGGCAGAAGAAGGTCCCCTGGCTGGAGACCAGAGCCAGGCAAACCCTCGATGGGTTTTTAAGGGGCCCGTTAACAGTATCGCCACAGGACCTGGAGGATTTACCAGCACCAGCAATTTTGCAGCCAAGGATGTTTTTTCCTCAAAGCTGGGCTGCTCTGAGATGTGAATGAATTGACAGGTCTGAAGGCCCGTATTTATGCAGGAGATCACATCACATTAGTTCCGCGGTCCCCTCTGACCTTGTACCTCTCAATCTCTTGCATTCCCAGGATACTCATCATTGCAACAACTAACTGCTAAAATTAGAGCTGAGTTAACGATTTCATATATTTACATATATGATAAAGTCTGATAGAAATCTGATCATTGGTATTATTATGAATTCACCGTTCTGATCACTCCTGCTCAAGCAGCGTGGGGATTGAAAGTCTCAAGCAACAGATCAATGAAAATTATTAGAGGCCTGGGAAGATTTCTGTGGGAGGTGGAATTGAAAAGATTAGGACCGTTTAGTTCAGAGAGAGGATGAAAAAGAATGGACATGAAAAATCAACACAGCAGCAACAGCCAGGTAGGCACCCTAATTTTGCACATTCTGTGCCTGCAGAAAGCCCCACTGTGTGTTGCAGTTGGTCCTGTGGGTATTTATGGGATTGTTTCTGTTCGCTAAATGAACGAGCAAAATCCTTGCAGCCAGGTCACCCTGAATCTGAAGCTCACTATTTCGAAAAAGCTACTGTGTGGGGAAAACCTGGCATGGAAATGCAACTGAAGGGAACGTGTGGAGAGGATCCAGCCAGTGGAGATGGCCGGCTCACATGGGGGTCACCACCCCACCATCCCTCCTGGACATGCCGCAGGGCTGTGAGTTTGCATCCCCTTTCCCTCCCCTCCACAGGGGAGGCTCCCCTGCCACTCTTGCCCAGTTCCCACAGAAACTCCTCGGATTACAGGTTGTTGGGAGCTCCGTGGTCATTTGGGGCTGTTCCCCCTGATGCTCACCTGGTGCAGTGAGGAATGAGACGCTTCTTAGCACGTCCCAGCTCTTGAGTCCCCCCACACCAGACCTGGTGAAAACCTGGTCCCTAGCAGGGGATGTGGAAGGTTAAATGGCATTTCCAAAACAGCTGTCAGGCTGGCATTTTCCCAACAGACATGGTCTGTTTGTCTCATCAGCACTGACTTGGGGCTGAGATGTCCACTCCCTATCCATCCCCTGATCCCTGCCACAGCGACCCATGGTGACCCATCCCACTGGGGTCCCTCAGTGCCAACAGTCACTTCATACTCACCCCGTGTGAGGGATAAGTCATCCAGCCCCAGTCTCCCGGGATTGTTGACGTGTCTAGCAAGTTCACTGGAAAACACAGGAGCAAAAGCTGTGTTAGAAAGCTTTGTCCCCATCCCCAAGGGGTGAGGAACAGAGCCACCATGAAGAAGCCCTCCTCACAGGCCACTTCCCTGAAAATGCCCCCCCCCCCCCATCAATCTTTCACCAGGGACTGCCTGGCTGGATATGAGGCAGGTATTGAGTTTGGGATGGCAACAAGCGATGCTCCCCAGAGCTGGTGGTTCAGGGTAGAGTTGAGTTCTGGCCCAAGCACTGAGAGCAGTGTGACCTTTTGGAGGAGGCTGCAAACAGCCGGTTGGAGGGAATGCAAAGCAAGGAAGGGCTGTGGAAACAAACTCCCAGCACCAGGGTGTCCACCAGTCCCACCTTGGGCCTGGTGCAACTGGAGCATCATTCCTCAACTGGACACTTCTCCTCTGGAAGCCCTTTAGGCTCAGCTCCCTCCCAGCATCACTGGTTTGAAGCCTGCACTCCAGCAGCTGCTGTAATTGCACACTGCAGTGCCCAGCTCCAGCACAAAGAGACTCCCCATGGTCCTGGCTGACACCCCACTGGAAAAGTCCATCAAAGCCAACCCCTCCAAATCCCTGCCACCACCAGGAGCCCAGCTTAAAGAGGAGACAAAGGCAAACTGCAGGAAGAGGGGAGCAGATTGTGTGGGGGGAGAGGCGAGGATGCTTTCCAATGTGCTCAGGAGCTTCCTGTGGAAACCTGTGCAGTGGCAGCAGAGGAGGAAAGCAGGATGCCATGGCACTGCTGCCTCTGAGCCATCTGCGCCCCACGCCCAGATCCTGCAGCAGCAGGCAGAGGAGAGCCTTGCCCTGCCTGATAACCCCGACTTGCTCAGCACCTGGGGAAGGAGCCCAAGCCCCAGCTCCATGGTGCAGATCCAGGGGGATGGAGGCTTGGGGGAGGGTGACAGCAAGGCACCCTGATCCTGGGAATGAGTGCAGGGGGCACCAGCACCTCGATGCCTCAACCTCAAGAGCACCAGGCTCCCACAGGGACCCCCAGTGCCTCCAGCTTTCCCCATTCCCTTTCTCCTGAGGCCACCCAGTGAGGTCAATGCCTCCAGAGGCTTCATCCTTGCCTGCTGCCTTTCCTCACCCTTGAGGAGCACTAAACTGGACTGGAGGCACTTTGTCAGCATCCCTCTGCAGCACCAGGGCTGGGCTGGTCCCTGGGCTTTGGAGGGACAGTGGTCTTGTTGCCAGGACCAGCTTGTCATAGCAGGGACAGGGCATATCAGGACAGCGGCTCCAGTCCTGGCATAGACTGGGCTCAGCATGAGGCTGGTCCCTGTAGCCCGAGGAACGGGTGCCACTTTCATTTACTATTACCAGGCAGGAAAGGAGGGGGGGGAGAGAGGAGCAGAGACGTGAGCTGGCTGTGAAACACCCGGACGTCATGCTCCTGACAGAGCAGATTAGGAGCTTTTGAGGCATTTATTAATGTTAGCAGAACAATTTGAAAGAATTTCCAGGGTTTCTTGTGTGGTTCCATTGGCCCAACATCAGGCCAAGCCCCTCCACTCCCTGCATGGCGCTGCTCCCACTGCTGAAGAGGCCCCTTGCCCTCAGCACAGAGTAATTACCTCGGAGATCTCAAATCCATTTTTATTTGTTATTGTTAATCTGAAGATTTTCTGCCTATTTTCCCTGGGTAATTCGCCCAGCAGGAGCCCAGGCTTGGGAGTTTCCCTGCTCACAGTGCAGGAGCACAGTCCCGGTGACCCTCAGCAGGCAGGTTGCAGGGAGGGGACAGCTTTCGCAGACCCTCTCTCCCCCCCACCGTGGTCTCTGCACCCTCTTTCCCACGCTGGGATGCTCAGCAATGGATGTGGCTGCCTCACACTGCTCTGCAGGCAGCTGGAGGAGCCTGCATGGACTGGGGTCCAGCGGGAGCATCGTGTTGTGAGGAATGATGCTGAGAGCAAATAGAGGGTGTAGCCCAGACTTGTCTGCCAACAGTGTGTGGGACCTGGAATCAGCTTGCTACACCCCATCTCACCACGCTGACCATGTGGTCATCACCCAGTCTCACAGAAATGTCATGACGACTTGAAGGAGCCATCTCCTTTCGGTTGCTTTGGTTCCAAGACAACCTACGCCAGCTTGCATCCCTGCATCCCACCCATGGTCAGATTCCTCTTTGCAGGAAGAGGGATAAGTTATTTCTTTTATTCCCTCAATTCAGCCAAGTGCAGAGAGCCCTGCGTTCTAAGGCCACACAGTGGGCACTGCACAAACACAAAGGCATTGCGCGTCTGAGAGCTCCCGTTAACTCATGGGATAGCACACACGCCTGTGGATCCCAGTGTCCATCCAGCAGCACTGTGACATGCTCGGATACGGGGACACCAACGCTCTCCCAAAACCCAAGCAGTTACAGCCCAGGTTACAGCCCAGCTCCGAAGGGAACCCGCCACACCTCATGCGACAAGTGCCTGTCCAGCCCCATGCAGGTGAGCGCGCGGCTGTGCTGCTTCTCCGGGGGTGATGCTCAGAGCCCGCCCTCGATGACGCAGGGTGAGCAAGACCACCACAAAGGACCCCTTTCAGCTGAAATATTTTTTCAGAAAATGTGCCGGTTTGGGAGACCTCTCTCCTACAGTTGGGTGATTCTGTTTGATGTTATGGACTGTCTGCATGTATCAGTCTCAAACCGCAAGCTCCATTTTGTTTTCCTTAGCACCATTTTGTCGTTTCCCTATTCTGTGCCTTGGCCTTGACTCGGCGTATTGAGCCAAAACACCAGGAGGTGTCAGGGGAAATTCTCACCCTGGTGGAAAAGCTGTCAAGCTTGATTGCCTGTTCAAATGGAAGCACCTAGGAGCAAGCAGGTCGCTTCCCGGCACAACTGGGGTCTGCAGACGGAGCCTCACATAAGGCAGACCCTCTTGCTGCATAAAGTTGTATCGTGTAATGGCGCATGAGTATTGCACATTGCAGCCTCATAGATGCAGACTAGGCAGGAGTCAGTGTGTGAATCAGTATATGATGTTTGTGTATATTGTATTTATACCTATATCTCTGTTTTTGGATCTATATCTGTATCCATTTCCATACCCAGATCTACCAAATTCTAAACCCTGCTTGGGAAGAGTGAGGCAGCTGAGACTGGGACTAACATCCAGAGGATGTGTGTTTTTCTTGGGACCACATATCTCTTGCCATCTATCTATATCTGTGTCTATATATCTCTTATATATATATTTATATCAGTATCTGTCTCTGTATCGTGTACATGTATATCTATATCTATATCTCTATCTATATCTGTATCTGTATCTATATCTATATCTATATCTGTATCTGTATCTGTATCTATATCTATATCATCTATAAAGACTGAGTACTTAGATACCCTTCCCAACTCGTGCACTGGTGGCCACAGCTCTGCAGGGATGTATTGCATCCCTATAAACAGGTGTGTGGGCACCTTGCGGTCTCACATCCAAGCATCCCGGGCTCAGGAATGGACTCACGGTATTTAGGGGAGCCTGTGCATCCTCAGCCCACCCTGGGTTCATGGTGGGGTGGTGGAACAAGACTGGGGGTGACACACTGGTGGATGTGCTGAGCTCCAGCCTCTGGAAGAGCAGTGGGGGACCAAAGAGGGCTCTGAGCACCCTCACTAATTGTTAACCCACTGCGGTCCTCCCTCTAATTACTCCACCATCTCCCTCTTAGGCAGGGGCTTTGTAGCGCAAGCATGGGGAGGAAGGGTCAGTGGGAGCAGCCCCGTTCCCTTGGGCTTCAGTTCCTCTCCATCAGAACTTCAAAGGCCTCCCAAGATTCACAGCAAGGCTCCCCCCCATGCAACAACGCCTTTTGCATCGATAATTAAACTCTTGTCAGCGCAGTTTGGCTGCTCCCCACTACCCAAAGACCAGCAGGCTCAGCTCCACAACCCCAGCAGCTCTGCACACCCCACACCCTCCCCACAGCCCCAGCCCCTCTTCATGGGGGAATGACACAGGGAGGGTTACCACAGTGGGAAGAGAGTCTGAGAAAGGGGCAGCAAGAGGCTCCCTGAGAGGAGGGCAACAAGAGCCAGTGGCATTCATTTCCCATCATCTGGCGCAGAACTTTGAAGGGGCAGCTGGGGCTGGGGTGGGTCAGCTATTTGTGTCTCACCGTTTAATCCAAGGGCCGGCTGAATAGGCAGCTGTGACCTTTCCAACTCGGGATGCAAAGCTGAGACACAAAGTTGTGTCTTACTGGCCTTGGAACATGGTGAGGGGACAGGATGGGAAGCTTCGCTTTCAGCATCCTGATCCCTGGGACAATATTTATCCTTAAGGAATGAAAAATAGCCATTTATTCCCCAACACACGAGGCCAACCGTTGGGGCTTGGGAGGGAGGAGCAGCACGCCTGGAGGGTAGGTCAGCTCTCCCCGGTCGGGAGCTGTGTGCAGGGATGTTCCCCACAGATCCGGGTCAGCAGTGGGGTGCTGCTCTGCCAGACCAGCAGCCAGATCCAGCCAGGATTTGTCCAGCAGCTGCTCATCCCCAAGGCTGCACATACTAAGGACACAGCGGGGATGGGGCTCCCCTCGACACTCGCCAGCCTCGGCTGCCCAGAGAAGGAGTTTAGAAAAGCACTGCGGGTAAATCCAGAAAATATCATCAAATCTGGCAGGAATTTTGGATTTCCACACCTCTGGAAGTGACAGAATCAGGCTGGAAAACAAAACAAAAAAACCAATACCCAAAAAAGGGGAAAAAAAATAAAGAGAAGAAAAATCCCAACCAACCAACAAAAAAAAACAACCAAAAAAAAAAAAAAAAAAA
>NW_008238341.1:863216-871062 GCF_000691975.1 Corvus brachyrhynchos
AACCCAACAACACAAAAAAAAAAAACAAAAAAAAAAAAAAAAAAAAAAAAAAAAAAACAACCAAAAAAACCAAGCTAAAAAGAAACATTTTCAAACTAAAGCAGTGCTGCTTTTTGGCTGTGCCCTAATTCCCACTTCAGGATTTCTTCTCAGACCTCCAGATTGTTGCTGTGAACCTTCTGTATTTAATTTTATATCATTTTGTAATGCATCAGGAGCGGCAATGCCCATAAGGACTGCCCAGAGGGTCACCCCTTTTCACTACACCCAGAGCAGGAGATACTTTGATGTAGGAAGAAAGCTTGTTTGTTCAATCAGTGCTAACAAAAAGCCTCAGTTCAGGTTTTAAAAATAAAATTATCAACCTGATCCTTCCAGCCCCTGCATGATATGTAAGATAATGTGCAGCGCAAGAGGATAACCTGTGGTAGGACTGACGTGTTGTGAAATAATGCAAAAAATGAAACGAAACAAAACAAAACAAAACAGAACACCCTGAATAAAGTATTTCTAAGGCTAAAAACCTTGAAATTATAGGGCAGGTTTTTTCTTCCCAGAAAAAAAAAAAGCACATCAAAAGCCAAACAACAAAAAGCTGTTCCCTCTCAAAACTACAGGTGAGAAAATAGAGATGTAAAATGGTCATGTTTCCTGCTTGCTTTGAGACCCCCAGTGCTTGTGTGCAGTGGGACAGACAGGGAGAACCGGGCAGGCTGGTGTAGGAGACCCAAATTAAACATGCTACCCACCACTAGGCAGGGTGTTACGGTACTGGTGTGCACCCATCCCCAGTACAGGTGTGCAGCCCCGCACTGTGGCACCCACTGGTTCCAGTGCAAGCTGAAACTGGAAATGTCAGAAACCCCCGGGCTGTGCCAGGGCTCGAGCACGGGTGTGTGGGGCTGGACAGGGCTCAGAGTGAGGGTGAGCCCACACTTCCATGTGCCTGGTCCCAGAGCCTGTGGGAAAGGAACTGTTTCAGGCTCTAGGGGTGACTGGGCTTGTTGTAATTCAGGACAGAAGCCAGAGAAGGAGGTGGGAAGGCTCTGGGGATGGGGGATTGGAAAGGTCAGGGAGGCAAGAAATTCCATGGAAACCAATCCAATGTGAGCAGGGGAAGAAGCAAGACTGTGGCGAGGCTGGGGAAGGTGCCCCGGGGTCCCTGTGGCCCTGGAGAAGGCACAACTGGTGCCCCCAGGTCTGGATTTGGCCGTCTGGGAGTCACATGAGTTTTTCCACCACAATGTCCCCAGCCTGAGGGACGGCACAATGACACGGCCCTGTCCATCAGCAGAGAGGAGCTCATGCCTGGCACAGCCACTCCTTGACATGTCATCTGGCTAAAGCCCTGTGAGAACTGATCCATTCAACCCCCACACCACCAAAGGGCAGCTCCTGGCATCCCTGACCACTGTCCCCAAAGCCAGAAGCTTGAGGAACAGGTAATGGGCCCGCACCCGAACCGGGACTTCCCACTTCCCGCTGAGCTGCAGTCCAGGTACAGGGACAGCCTAAACACCTCATGGTACCAGTAATGCAATATCATGACAGCCTTTAAAAATGACACAGGAGTTTTCTAACACAAAATAAATGTCTTCTGCTTGCAGTCAGCAACACTTCTGTGGTACAGACTCCAAGAAATGGGAGCTGTGTCCAGAGGGGTTTGTCCCAGTGTCCTCACACCAGTCCTGACTCCCTCTTCTCTTTTCTCACATCTGTTGGGTATAATAAAATAGACACAAATGTATTTTCAGCTTTAGCCACCGAGGTTTCCAACCTCTGCTGCATTTTTTGGACATTGAAGCTCGTGCCAGGTAAGCTGCTAACACTGTCCCAAGTCCTTTTCCCAGAGTATCTCACTCCCTACATGTAAGCTGCGTGCCCACTCTGTTATCTCCTGCCTGTTTGGGATTTGGAAGATTTCTTACCCCAAACTGCCACTTTCCATGCCACCCACAGTGACTCAGGCAGACCTGCCACTGGAGATCTATGCCTGTATCAGAGCCAGGGCAAACCTTGCAGCACCCTGAAAATGCCACCCTGCCCTTCCCACCAATCCCTCCATCCCAGCAGTCCTGGCAAAGCTTTGAGTGTTATCCTCTCTGGAATCCTCACTAGGGAAATGTGGGTTTTGCAAATGTGCTCGCTTATCTGGATTATCTGGAGGGGCTTTGCATGGCAGCTTTTCAGGCTGTCGTATGATTTTTCCCTAATTTCTCTTAGGACGTTTTTGCTCTCACACCAGTTGGCCACCCTAAACCATGCTGAGCTGTTTGTACCCCGGTGACATTTTTAATGCAAGATAATTTCTTTTAAAGGCTTTTGCCTTTGCTCTCTTAAAAATAGCTTTCTAAAATGAAACATTTTCACAGACAAAAATACCAATACTAACTGCATTTGAGGGGACAGCCTGAATATCTCATACCACTGGTAATTAAATATCACGGAAGTCCTTAAAAATTGCACGGAAGGTGCATAACACAGAAGGTATTTCATCCAAGGAAAGACCCAGGAACTTGGTGCTGGGATGGAGCTGGAATGGAACTCATCTATCCAGCTGCAGCCAGCACTGTTGCCACTCACTAATGTGATTAAATAAACATTTTAAATATGAGAAATTGGACATAGAGCAGAAGATAGCACAGGCACAAGCATGATAACCAGGGCTGGAGGTAAAGGAAAATCACAGAAGGGAACCTGCAGAGCCCAATCTGCTCGTGCCCACAAGGGTTGCGAGGTGCCCAGGTTGAGTTTAGCACTTCCACAGCCGAAAAATATGGACTCTTTAATCCTGCAGGAAAAGTCTAACAAGAACAAATGGCTGGAAGGTGAAGCCAGGGAAAGAGGAGGCCGATTTTTAAAGGCTGGAGCTGATGAGCCCTTGGAAGGGATTATTAAAAGCAGCGGTGCCTTTGTCGATGTCTTCAGATAAACAGTGAAAACCTTTCTGGACACTATCCCTGGGCCAAACACACTTCATTAGGCTTTATTGGTGTGCCTGGATCTGATCCATTAAGGAGTTACATCCTTTACATGGTTGTTTATGACACCGAGTATCGCGCATCGACATGGGCAGGGCAGGAGGGTTTTGTTTCATTTTGAAGGAAATACAAGTGCCTGATTCCACCATGCACTTTGGAACTGGTAGGGCTGAAGGGGTTAATTGCCTCTGTGGCAGAGGAATCATTTTGAGTGTTGGCCAGGCAAAGAGGCTGGGTTAGGAGAATGAACTATCAAAAACTGTCAGGGTATGAATAGAGTTATCATATGAATGGATGTGCCCCTGGAGATAAAGGCAGCACTGAAGACTGCCAGTGAGGCCAGCAGGGACAGGCAGAACACAGGACCCGACCAGAACAAAGAGCAGAGGTGTGGGGACGTCTCCATGAAACCGGTGCTCCCCCAAGTACTGCCGCCAGGACCCAGCACCGATGCCGGGATGTGTGGGATGAGCTTCTGCCCTTCCTGAGCATCTTTGGGGCCTGGGGTTCACTGCTGGGTTGTTGGGGGTTTTTTGAGTAAAATATTTTGCTAACCATCTTTCAGCAATTGAAAAAATAAGGAATTCTTTCCTCACTGTAGCAATTCATCGGGTTTTCAGTTGTACTTAAATTTGGCTTCATCAGATCCATTTCCACCATCACCAAAATGGGTGCTCATTTATTGTCACTGGAAACAACTCCTTGCAATTTCAGGAAACAAGAATTCAAGGAGAATGAAAAAACCTGTCAAAGTAGGTGTGTATTGTGCACTGGTGTGTTATTTTTCTGCAAATTTTGGAGGTTGATTTTCCAGAAGTTTTATACGTTACTAATATAAGAGAGATGGAAATGAAGATGGCACCAGAAACATACCCCCATAAACCCACCTAAAATTATGCAAATATTTGCTTTATTTCAGCATTTTGGGAGTAATAAAAAAATTAAACACCCTCCCATTCTTTTTTTACCAATGTAGCCTAAATCAGCTCCCTGTTTCAAACCAATGCTTCTCCATCCCCCATCACCAGAAGTCCATATGCCTAAACGCTCGTTTCCTACCCTTACAGAGGAACACATATCCCCACAGCCTTTTTAAAACGGAAAAGGCGATTTCCTCTCCCTTTCAGTGCCTTGCTTTTCCCGCAGCCCCGACTTCGGCATTGCTGCAGAGGAGTAGGAAAGAAGGGTTGAATAAACATGCAGATGAGTTTTTACCTTTTTTTCTGTTTGAGCAGAGGGGCAATTAATGAGATTACAATGAGGGATTAGCAGGAGAGACCCCCATGAACCCTCCCTGTGGCCCCTGTTTCAGCAGCGCAGCAAGCGGCTGGGTTTTCCCAGGGAACCTGGTGCTTTCCCGCACCCCATCCCTGTTGAGTGGAGGAACAAAAGCCCATCACCATGGTACGAGGAAAAGATGAGGATCCCCTCATCAGCTCTGCATCCTCCCCTGTACATCACCCCATCCCCATCACCTGCTGTTTGCCTCAGCCAGCCCGACATGTCCCAAAATGCTGGGGGAGATGGCCCCAAATCCCCCTTCCCTGCTTCACAAGGTCGCCACAAGGACACCCCCAAGCTCACCTGCGGGTCATGGGGTCCATGCTGTGATGGGGAGGAAGGTCACCCATCTCATGGACGGAGGGCAGAGCTGAGCTGGGGGCATCACCCGGGATGGAGCAGACCCCCAGCAGCAGCATTTGAAGTGCCGTTTTTGGGCAGAAAATACAATTTTGTTACCCTCCACCTGAGCCCCAAATGGGGTAATTTCTGCTCATCTAATTTTCTTTCAATATAACAAAGATATTTCATATTTTATTATTGAACTTCAATTCGCGCTATAATATAAAATACCAGCTTTAATATTTTCACCTATGCAACTCAGAGTGCAATAGTGTAAATATTTTAGTCTCTCATACTTCATATTATTGAAAATAACTTTTCTACCTCCCTGCTCTAAAGCAATTTAATAATTTCAGACAATTCTTTTTTCAGTGCTCCAAATAAAAATCTTCCACATCTTGCAAATTTTTACCCCTCTAAAAAAAAAATCTGAGTTTTGGCTTTCAATGCATTTCGCAATGGCTGCCGTGCTGAAATGGGGGACTTCCCACGGAATGGCGAATCCCTTTTCCTCCTATTTCTCGGGTACCCCTGCACACAAGACTGAAAGGAATAAAAAATGTAAGCTTAAAACTCCTCGGAACAAATATTTCAGGAAGGAGAAAGGCACTGAGAGCTCTTGGAAAGAAAAAACCTAGGATTGAATCTGGTTTTTTGGTTAATACATGTTTTTATACACCAATTGCCTCCCAATACATGCAGGCAGAGTGTAGCTCATCCCGGCCTGAAATTTGCTTTGCGGTTGTAATTTTCTACCCTGCAGTTCCCAAACCAGCACTGGGTTTGCTCGGGAGCACGGCCAGAAATGCAGGGCACAGAGAGGCTGTGGGAGCAGGCAGAGGTGACGGGCAACAGGGCTACACCCTCACACCGTGCCCGCACTCACCACACGCTCTGAGAATGGGGCAGCCAAGCCTGGCACAACTGGAGTGTGGCACGCACCAGGGCCAGGCTGTCCTCTGCGGCATCTCCCACACTTCCAGTCCCATCCCATGCCATGGTGCTCAGCGACCAGCACCACAGCCGATCCCAGCATGGACGCTGCTCCCAGCCCAGCCCATCCCAGCACCGGGGACACGGGAACTGGCAGAGCCCACAGCCACATCCCAGCTCCACTGCTCATGCTAGAGACCCAGCTGGCACTGACTGCCCCATCCCAGGGCACAGCAGAGCCCCAGGATCCGCGGCGCCATGAGCATCATCAGAGCAGTGGATGGAGCACTGCCGGCTTTCTGCAGGCTCCCACACCTTTTCTTGATGCCACTCAGCACCTCCTGTCTGGTCTAATCCAGATCCAGCCCTCTAGGTCTGCCCCAGAGCCTGGATCATGCCCAGCCCTGTGCAACCTCCTGACCAAGGCTGTAATTGAGGATAGCTTTCTTTTCCATCAAGTCTTGTGGGAAAGCCAGGTCTTTCCTAGCTGGTGACAGACAGACAGCAGTCCAGGGCCTGGCTGTCCATGCAGACACCATAAAACCCAACCCAGCATCCAGCGATCTCCTCCGTAGAGGACAGCAAGGAGGCCCTTGCCTCGCTTGTCAATGCCCAGGGTGCGCCAAGTCCAGGCAGGGATGTTTGGCTTTGCGGGGCTGCAGCACTGAGAGGCTGGTGCGGCACGGGCAGAATCCTGCACCACTCCCTACCCAGGGCACGGGGCACAGGGCAGCAGCAAAGACCGGGCAAGGACTGGGAGTGTTGGGGGCACTGGGGCCCCATTCTGCACCTTCACAGCCCATCCACAGCAATGAGAGCCCAATGCATCCCCCTGCATGGGCAGCAAAGCGGACGGGAAAAGGAGCAGGAAGAGGGGCAGAAAGCAGACATCAGGCAGAAAATAGGGTTAGGACCAGAAATAGCTGGAAATTGGGAGTAGAAGTGAGGAAGATGCTGGTGGGTGTTGGACGATGGCGGTAAGCACAAGGACCCAGCCCAGCAGGATGCTGCAAAGTGCACGAGGAGCAGCGGGGGCAGCCCTTGGGCCTCAGCATGCTGGAAGGAAGGCTGGGATGCAGGGGCAGGAGAAGGGAGAGATGCCACCGCCTCCACGGGGCAGGGACACCGGCCCCAGGGCTCGCTGCAGAGGCTGTGCCGTGCTGGTCGTGGCTCTCAAGCACAGCAGAAGGGAGGAAGGATGCTGCTGCCGGTGCCAAGGACACGCTCGGGAGCGGGAACGGCAGATCTCTGGCGATGAAGATCAGCAGACCTGGGAAGCAGCCGTGCCACCACTGCCAGCGCAGAGGGAGGCAGGCGAGCAGGTGGGTGGCAGGAGCAGAAGCAGCACTGCCAAAACCGAGGAGGGCCTCAGATATCGGAGTAGGGACGCGGACAAGGGCCAGGGATGAGGGCAGCTGGGCGGGTGGAGAGAGCAGGCCTGACGTGGCTGGCACCAAGATGTCGGGAGAGGATCCCCAGCTGCATCCCTGCTTTCCACTTCAGAAGTTTCCAGCCCTTTCTCTCACGAGAAGTTTCCCACCTGAGTGCCCTTTCCAGCTCCCTTCATCCTCTGCACACTTTCCTGTGCCCACCCACTCGCTCCATCACAGCCCACACTGCTTGGCCAACGCGCACGGCCCCGCGCTGCTGCCTTCTCCGGTGATGGGGATCACCACGGCTGAGCCGGTGGCAGTGTCCCAGTCCCCTCTGCAGCCACCCCTGCATGCTGCAGCAGAGCCCGGGCAGGGGAGGGAGGCAGAGCTGCCGGCATTGCTGCAGAATTAGGTTCTCCTGACCAGCTCCGAAGTTTTGCCTCTGGTGCAAAAGCTCCAGGATCTGCAAACTCAGGCAGGCAGGAACCTGGAGCTGCCCTCCCCTGGGAGCACGGAGAAGCCAAGCCCGGCAGGGCTAAGCCCATGTGGACACATCCAAACAGACACAGCGATCCCGCGGGTCCCCCCAACACTGCTCCGTCACTCCAGGACCACCCCGGTTCCTACCTTCGCTGGTGGTGGCGGAGAGGCAGGCAGCCAAGGTGATGACGATGGAGAGCGAGGATGTCAGATCCCCCTGTGCCCATGCCATGGTCTGAAAGGGGCCACCAGGCGCGGGATAGGGCCACCTCGGTTGTCCCAGCACCGCTGCGAGCGAGCTACCTACCTCTGCCCACAGCTACGGCACTCGCCGGCTAATGCAAAGGCACTTTGCGCACATTGCTCGCAGCCACACAGGCGAGCGAGCAGGGAGGGAGCAGCCTGCCCGTCACCGCTCGCAAGCCAATGGGCTGGGTGGGCTCTGCCGTGAGCCCC
>NW_008238341.1:871601-875735 GCF_000691975.1 Corvus brachyrhynchos
TCCCCACTTTCCCCCACCCCCCCGGCCTCGGGAAGCTCCAACAGTCCCCCCTGCATCTTGTGCCCCCCATCCCTCTTCGCTGTTCTCACTGGCCGCGGCGAGAGGCAAACTTGCAGCCCTGCGGGGAGCTCTGCGCTCGGTCGGGGTCAGGTGTGAAGGGGATGGGGTTACCCGTCCCTCCCGATGTGCACAGAGCGGAAAACCCCTTGTAAGCGCTCCACTTGCATGTCTGAAGGAGACAGGCGGGACACCCCCATCCCGATGCTTTCCATGCCACATCGTTCTGGGATAGGTACTCCGCTCACAATTGACCTGTGGCAGTGGGAGCAGGGGACAGCAGAGCCAGGGCTCACAACGCCCTGTTTACTGCCACGTTGGTCACCTGAGAGAAGGCCAGCCCTTTCCAAAGCAGTTTGGGAAGACACAGTAGTTGTGCTAAGGCAGAAAGGCTGGGCACTGGGCAAGGGTGTCCTGCGACAGGGGCCTGGGGCTACCTGGGAAACACAAAGCATCCTTCCCCCAGCCTCTGCATTCCCTCCTGCTTGGATCCACCAGAATCACCGAGCCAGGTGAGTACCTTGCTCAGCATTAAACACTCGACATCTGTCAACAGATGCCCTACAGCCACAACTGCTTCCCCATCTAAATGCTGAACAATCATTAATACCTGCCTGTGATAACCACAGATGCTAACTCCCATCTACACCACATGCAGTGAGTTATTTGCTCCTTCATGCACTCGTGGCCAGTGCATTGTGACTGCAGCTCTACCCCACCCCAGGAACTATCCCTGGACAAGTCACACAGGGCAGGCTGGGCATCTCTCTGTTGTCTGTCAGGCCATCCCTTGGAAAAAGCTCATCGCAGACTGTCTCAGTGGCCACAGGGAGGGAGAGGGGGTGTTGCACTCTGTGCACCCTGTGTGTTCCCTAGAGATGCTAGACCTCATGCTGGGGCACCTCACGGTTCTACCAGCAGCTTCCTGTGTGGAGGGGTGAGAGGAGCTCCCTGCCCAACTCCCAGCATGTAGTGGCAAAAGATCCTCATTCAGAACAGATGAGGACTGTACCTGCAGGGACATGTCTGCACCACTCATCACCAGGACCTGGGAACAGCACAGAGCCTCGGGTCCCTCCAGGTTTTTTACCCTGCCTGCCTGGGAAGCCGTCCATCCAGAGACAGTGCTGGAGAGATCCTGTCATCAGCGGTATCACGGGATGGGCTTGCAGAGCGGCTTAGGCAGGGACACAGCTGTGGCTCAGGAAGACGCCAGACGTTCCCAAGGCAGCTGGCAGAGGCCGAGCAGTGTGGTAGGGCAGGGGATGCAGCTACACAGTGGCCTTTGCAGTGGACCTTGGAGCAAAGGGGTCAGGGCTGATGGTCTCCAAAATGGCACCAAGCCACCAGGAAGCCCCAGATGATGCCAAAGTAGTTGCACCCCTGCAGCTGGTGAGAAAGCAAATTTTCTGCCAGCTATCACATTGCTACTCTGATCCAGACATCTCCATTTGCTGAAAGGGCTTGTCACAGCTCAGTGCTGGATCCTTCAGCTCTCTGTCCCCCAGTGCCCAAGCAGAGCCAGGCATTCCAGAGGGACACCATTCACACTGCCACCATCTTCAGCTTGGCTCTTGTGCAGGGGGGTTCCCCTGCAGAGCTACCTCCAGCTCTGGGGTCCCCAACATTAGAAGGATGTGGACTCATTGGAGCAAGTCCAGAGGAGACCACAGAGATGCTCCAAGGGCTGGAGACAGGCTGGGAGAGCTGGGGGTGTTCACCTGGAGAAGAGAAGGCTCTGGGGAGACCTCAAAGCCCTTTCCAGGGCCTAAAGGGGCTCCAGAAGAGCTGGAGAGAGACTGGGGACAAGGGCTGGAGTGACAAGATAAGGGGGAATGGCTTTGCACTCATACAGGGAAGGGATAGATGGGATATTGGGAAGAAATTTCTCCCTGTGAGGGTGGGGAGGCCCTGGCACAGGGTGCCCAGAGCAGCTGTGGCTGCCCCATCCCTGGGAATGTTCAAGGCCAGGCTGGGTAGGGCTTGGAGCAGCCTGGTCTGCTGGATATGGGGTGGAACAAGATGGTCTTTAAGGTCCTTTCCAACACAAAAATTTCTATGATTCTGTGATCTCAGTCCCAAACTCTGGCAAAAGCTCTGAGGAGGCAGAAGCCAGCTTTTGCCTTCCAGCACTGAGTGATTCCATTCCCAGTGCCATGCCCCTACCCTGCAGACCTTCAACATACCCCAGCCACCCACATGGGCTCTCCAGTCCCCTGGTGCCATCCCAGCCCCATGTGTGACAGGAATGTGGGTCCTCTGGGTCTTGCAAAGGTGCCAAGAGCTACCAGCTATTGCACATCCCCACAGGTTTTGGCTTTGCTGAGCCCCAGGATCCCAGAGAAGCTGTGCTGGCTGAGCATTGTTAAACACTGTAAAGCAGCTTTGCAGGAGCCAAGACACAGCCACTCCAGAAATGCCCCAAAATCCCTTCCAGGGAGTGGGAGGCCTCTCAGATATGCTGTCAGCTCTGGTGAGAGGGGATGGTGTGTAATGGGATGCCTGCAAGCAGTGGTGGGTGCAGCAGGGTCAGTGTGAACTCTGTACCACAACACAGTGCACACACAATGGGCACTGAAGGGCTGTGGGGGTAGGGGCAGACATCCTGGTCTCCCTGGACACCTGGTTTTGTGGTCAGAATGTGCCTTGAGTGCATAATCAATGCATGTGCGTGGAGGCTGGGCACTGTCAGGGGCGTTGGAGCTGGTACAGGGTCAAACAATTCTGGGGTGCTCCTGACTGGGAATGCAGACCCCTTCCATACTAGGATTCATGTGCAGCCACAGACACGGTCACAAGGCATCCTGGGAACCCCAAACAGACCAGGAAACAGAAGCATGGAGGGCATCACACCAGGATCCCTGGCCCTCTCCCTACCTGCAGCCTTCCCCAGGCTCCCATTCAGCTCTCACTGGCCTGAGCCCAGCTGCCTTCCCCTTCTTGCTGAGTGCCGCTGCCTCCACTCCTTGGTGAGAATCTTGCCACGTCCCTCAGCTGTGGTCCTGCACCTGGCTGTCATCGAGATGGGGAGGATATTTATAGATGCAGCGGAGAGAGGAGAGAGCAGCTCAGACAGGGAGGATCAGCAAAGGAGGGAAGCAAGCCTGGGTTTGCCCCCTTTTAGCAGCACCCAGGTCACTGTGCATTTAGCAGGGAGGCTACAGCCTCCTCGCTAACTCGGTAGCTCAAACTGAGTGGTTGTTGCCCTTTGCACACAGCTTTGCACCCAGGGATTGCCCATTGCACCCCTGAAAGAGCAAATCTGTGCCTGGGCTGAGGAGGGCAGCCCTGTCTCTGGTGTTCCAGCACTTCTCCAGCACATCCAGGCACTTCTGCTCTCCTGTAGCATCTACAGGGCCACGTTCCTCAGGGTCAAGGCTGGTGGACACACCAGGTGACAGTCATCAAGGGCATGGCACCATTTTCACACCCATGTCACTCTGTGTTGGGACACCAGCAGAGCCAGGACTCCCTGCTCCAACCCCTGCAGAGAAGGAGATGCTCAGGGCAGGGACAGAGCCATGCTGCAGGTCCCTGTAACCCCTCACACCTGTTCATCCATCTGTCCTCTGCTGTACATTCCTTTCCCAGGAGGAGGATACAGGATGGGACGTGGGTGCCCTCTCCCAAGCCCAGTGTTCTTCCCTGTCCCGCTCATCAGGTGTCTGCAGAAGGAGGACAAGGACAAGCTGTGCATGTCCCTGAGCAGCGGCAACACCGCACAGAGGTCCCGGATCCTCCCAGCAAAGCACTGATCATTGTGGGTAGGGGGACAGGACTCCTGGGGGACTTTCTCCACCCAAATAGCCTTAAAGGATGCTCCATCCATGTCTTGACCAGGCAACAGCCCTCAATCCAAGGAGGTCTAAAACCTGAGGTTGAACAAGTCAGATTCCTACTGCCTTCCCCCACAACCCTGAGCCCTCCATCCTGGCTCTACAGCAGAGCCCCAGAGGTCACAGGACAGGAGGAGGGTGCTGGACCCATGCAGGTGAGACATCCCCCTCCACACTTCTAGTGGCTGTGGCATCCCCCAGCAAAGTTTGCATTTGGTGCCCCAACCTGAGCTGTCAGCAG
>NW_008238341.1:875887-885053 GCF_000691975.1 Corvus brachyrhynchos
CAGGAATTCCCAGGGAACTCCAGTGTGCCCCACGTAAGGATGCCTGTGGACAGCCCTTTAAACTGGCATCTGCTACATAAACAAGCTGACAAGCTATCTACATCCATGTAACAGTTCACCTGGAGCAATCTGGGTGCTAAATCACTGTAATTCCTTGTGCTGTGTCAGGGCTGGGACAGATTGCTCAGCTGCAAGGTTGAGGATCACAGGGACCACATCTCACCTTCCCCCTGCCTCCTGGGCAGCCTGACAGACTTTTTTCTCTCCAGTGCCCTGGGGTTGTTCTTTTCCTAATGTGTCAAGACCCTTTTTCAGCCAGGTGCCTTCCTTGCTTGCCCAGTCCTCCCTGGGGCTCACCAGTATTCCCATCATTGCCTGGCCTCTTAGGCAGGGGAGCAGCCATCCAGCCAGGATCTTTCATGACATGCCATGGCTCAAGATCTCCTCCAGTCCTTCAGCACAGCCAGGTGGAGGGTGCTGCTCCCTCCTCGTTATCACAGGCAGGTGCCCAGGTTGTTCCATTAATGCCAGCAGAGAGGGCCAGCCCTTGGCATCACTCGTGATGAGGCACAACTGTGGGAACCACTGGCCAGCTGAGCAATCAGCACCCAATTAATTCAGGTCAAGGCTGGGGAGGCTGGGCATGCCTCTCCTCCTTGTCATTATCAGAAATGCTGTGTATTAATATCCTTTATATTAAAAAAAAAAAATCTTATCATAATTTTTCTTCATGAAAGAGTCAGTTTGGAATTGGAATTGATTAATTCAGGTCAAGGCTGGGGAGGCTGGGCATGCCTCTCCTCCTTGTCATTATCAGAAATGCTGTGTATTAATATCCTTTATATTAAAAAAAAAAATCTTATCATAATTTTTCTTCATTGAAAGAGTCAGTTTGGAATTGGAATTGAGACAAATGCAAGCCAAGAGAATCAGCTGCAGAAGGGGAGAGTTTAAGAAAGGTCTTTTGGTAATATCCATCGTTCCCTTATCAGTGAGGATATTAAATGTATTGAAATGCTAAGCAGCTCTTTAAGGGCTGTCTCTGATTTTCATTAAACAAGCAGGGGATGAGCTGGAGGGAAGGGGATGCAGCACTGTTCTCTCTCTAAGAAATTCTGATTGCTGGATATTAACAGCATTAATTTCCTTTATCCAAGAGTGCCAGGGTTGCACTTGCCTTCTTGCCTATTTTGTGTCTTGCTGAAGTGGAACTAAGTCTCTGCTGCCTAACATGGGCACACAGTGGCTTTGGAGCTCTTAGGGACCAGGGCTGTACAGAGATGCACAGCAAGAGTCTCCCAGGGACATGAGTTGGGTCCCTGTATCTCCCAGTCCCACCATGTTCCTGCTACCCAAAAGGAGATGTTAGCTCATGCCTTGGCAGGGCAGTCCAGTCCTGTGAGGAGACGGGGATGAGCAGTCAGAAGTTTAACCCGAGTGAAATCACCCCAACAGCCCCAGGCCCAAGGTAGAAGCACCACCTGAGAGATGGTGAGGGATGGGCTACACCCTTGAAATGTATCTGGCATTGAGTCCTGGTGATCCCCAGGCATCTCCAAGCATGGAGAAAAATGCTTCTGTGCCCTGTCTGAAGGGAGGTCTGGGGAACACCTCTGCCCCACTCTGGGGAACACACAGTGCTGTAATGACCTCAGGGACCATCCCTCAGCTTCCCAAACAGGGACATGGCTATGGGAATGTTGGGGGGAACCACCACAGCACTCAGTGCTACAGCATGGGTTGACTGCAGGGCTGGGGCCACACAGGGCCACAGGAGAGGGTTTGGGGTGCTCTGCAGAGGGTCTCAAGCCTGTCTGCAATGCTGGCATGGCCAGCTGAGCACTTGCAGGAGCTCCAGCCCACACTCCAGCTCTGACACCCAGGCAGGGCTGTGACAGCCTCTGGATTTCTCTGCAGACAGCCCAAGCAAAGATGCCTTGCTGGCTGAAGAAGGAGAGGTGCAACACAGCCAAGTCCAACCACTTCAAAGACACATCATGAAACAAAAGCCGTGAATCAGGTGCTAAAATGGCACAAGAGCCACAAGGACACCTCAGCACTCTTAATATCTCTCCTTTGCCTAGTTTCTAACCTTGGCATGCCCGTGGCTCTGCTCTGCTCTGAATGATCATAGAGGCTGAAGGCTCTGCTGCTATAACCACAGGCCTCCAGGAGTTGGGTCTTGAAAATACTCGAAAACAACAAGGCTGCCCATGGTATCTGTGAGAGACAGCAGCTGTGGAAGAAAGCAGGCAACCCCCATCCAGTGCACCTGCATTTGGAAAAGAAAGGGACACAGGGACAGCCCCAGAGCTCTCTAGAGAAGGGCTGGTACAAACAAACAGAAATTAGCTGGAGCTAATAAAACGGGGGCTGCCACAAGCCCAGGCAGCACGGCATGTGTTTAACCCCAGTCTCCAGAGCCCAGCAGCTCTGATATTGCCAAAGGGAATCGCTTTGTGGGCTAAGCAGGTGGTTTGAAATGCTCAAACTTTGGGAAAACACAGGGTCCCTGCAGGACAGCTGAGTCTGCAACCCAGCTCACCTATCCCTCCCACACAGGACCCTGGCATCACCCTGCTCTGGGCCATCCCTCTTGTGTCTTTGGACTCAGCTTGTGCTTCTTTCCTCCCAATTTATTCCACACTTTTTCTTCACTCCCTTCTGTCCTTGCTCTTTCCTTTCTTGTGCATGGTTTGTTCTGTTCTGTCTCTGGGGCTTTATCCCACATGGACAGATGAACAGCTTTGTGCCTGCCAGATGGCTGTGGCACCTCCGTCCCCATCCCCTGCCACCCATCACCGCCTCCTCTGTTCGCAGAGCTGGTCACTGCTTCTAAAGAATCCCAGAGTCCCAGAATAGTTTGGGTTGGGAGAGACCTTAAAGCCCATCTTGTTCCAATCCTCTGCCACGGGCAGGGATACCTTCCCCTAGATCAAGTTGCTCAGAGGTTGCTTTGCTCCCAGCTCAAGCTCATCCTGTCTGCAGCACCAGGCTTCTCCAGCAGCAATGAGAGAAGCGCTCTCCAAGGCACCCAAATCCCCTGATATTTGTGCTATGGGATACAAATCCCCACAGGATCAAATGGGGCACTTCCAGGGTTGTTTCTTCTTGTGGTTTCTGGACCAAAATAATCAAGCCTGTCTTCAGACACTGTCATGAGATGGAAAGGAAAGCAGGACAACCACACCAGCTGCCTCCAGAGTCTTGCAGATGGCCTTGGAAGTACATTACAGCAAGAGTCACCATCCTTTGGCATTCTCAGCCTCTGCTATCCCAAGCTAAAGATCTCTGTTTGGCCCCAAATCGCTGGTGCTAAGGGGCAAAGACACAAGACAGGCAGAAAATACTTCCAGCCCCCTCTCAGGCAACCCTTGCACAGCCAAGAGAATGCTCTGATGCTGTTGAAACTGTCAGCTTCACTTCAAGCACATTGTTTCTGCTGGAAGTGGAAATCTCAAAGAGACTTAATTACAGAGCTGGGCAGACCCAGACATAATCCTTTTGAAAGCTGACAATGAGATGCTGTCCAAAATTAATTTTGATGCTGTAAAAATAACCAAACAAAGCTGCATTTAAAATGGGGTGAGTAATGGAGGAACAATAGTGAAATATACGGGAACAGCCACAGCCACTTCAGAGCCCAGGCAGGGTTTCCCTGTGCAGAGGAAAACAGGCAGGAGCTGCTCCCAGAGAGTGGTACCCAGGTCCTACTTACCTGGGCTATGCTTTCCCAGAGCTCTGTCTGTGTGTTGTCAGCCACTTTAGGGAATTTGGGAACAGCCCATCAGTGTGCAAAGGTGGGGCTGGCAATGGTAAAGGACAGTCCCGAGCCATGATCTTCTCCTCTGGTTTTGGTTACACATCTTGGGATCCCCAGCTGTAGCTTCAGGTTTAATATTTGCTCTCTCTGATGACAAAATTCAGCTATAGCAGGGACCATGCCACCAGCTGGGCTTATTTATTACCCAGCATAGGTCTCTGTGTATGCAGTGTGGAGCCAGCCTCCTGCCCAGTAGCATTCCTTTGAGTGGGATGTTGGATGCAGGAATATTTAGGAAGAACTGGAGCTATGCACCCAGCCCTGGCTATTGCAGAAAGTTATAAATAACCAGGTTATCTTGGGCAACCTTTCAGAATTGAAGCCTAATTTCTTCAAACATCCACCCCTGCACCTTTTGTCACTGAGATTTAACTCCCTGTGGGGTGTGAGGGGTCAGTGAAAAGCCCTTCATCAGTTCAAGGGTCAGAAGAAGATGAAAAAACTAATTGAAATTTTGTAAAGAAAGTGTATTCAATTAATACTGTCTCAGGAAATAGTTAACAGATTGAGTTGGAAATTGTGCAGAATATTACCTGGGTTTTAACAGAAGGTGGAACAGGGTCAGGGAGGACACACGTATTTCACACAGAGAGGACTCTGGTCTGGGACTCACACATAGACAAAGCCCAGCCTTTGGCCTGGAGCTGAGGCTTTGCTGCCTCACGGAAGCACCACGTGTGACCACGCTGTCACCATGACCAGAGGCAGAGGAGAAGCCGCATGTCTCTTCTGGAACCTCGCCTGCTCAGGCCAGCAGGAGGCTGTTTGCTGCTCCCAAAGGTCAGTGCAAGCAGTCCCAGCTGCACAGAGGAGCCAGGAGCTGTTGAACAATCACTGAGAAGCCAAGACTGGCAGCATCTGGCATCACCAGCTGCCACCCCACAGCCTCCTCACTGCTAAACCAGCCACCGTGCTACTGGGTCATATCACAGCTCCAGGATTAGATACCAGCTTTGCCCCTGGAGAGTCTTCAAGGGCTTGACCAAACTGTTCTGTACTGCTGCCTGCTCAGCTGAAGACAGTAGGATCAGCAGCCAAGTCAGGAGCAAGGGGCCACATTGCCAGATTTTGGCAGCACTTTTCTTCATGCCATGTTTTCAAACATCATGAGATTTTCCTAGCCTGCAGCATGGGGAAAGTTTATTTCTCCCATCATTTGGGGAATTTGGGCTAAATTGAAGTCAAGTGGCTTCAGATGAGAATGTCATCAAACCCCAGATATTGCAGGGCCTGAGATGAGTGCCCAGGAACAGGCAGGACAGACACTCCCCAGTCATCTTCCTCTTGCTCTGACTGACAGCAAGCTGTCTCTAATTTTTAAATGTATACATTTTTTCCCGTTCTGTCTTTGGAAACAGTCTCTCCATAAGGCAAAGTAAACAGAGCTCCAAGAGTTGATTTAGTCACTCCAGCTTCCCCGTGGCTGTTCTCCTCTCCAGTACCCTATCCTGAGGTCACTGCAGCAAAGCTCCTCACTCACTGCCAGCAACCCTGGCACGGGCCCTGTTGTGCTCTGTGAGGTCCCATGGGGCACCAGGCACTAGCAAGAGCCACCTAAGGCTTTGGTCTGCCTGCAAGGCAAGACTGTCTCCTGCTTAGGCACCTCAGCCCACCAAGGCACCACCCGTAGGTCCGAATCTTCTTTCCAAGCTCTCACTGAAAATACTTCTCAACAGCATAGTAATTCTCCTTCCCAACAATGTGTCCGGGGTCTTGATGTGCCCTAATTTAGGCAATAGGCTCCCTTTGAAGGCAGCTCTGCAGTCAGTTGCACTTGTGACTGTGTCATGCCCTGAGGGTCTCTCATCCCAATCTAGCCACTGAAAGCCTTGCAATAGACTCCATACCCCGTGTTTCTCTCATCTAGCTACGCAGGAGGACGTTCCCTACCACATTTCATTCCTTTGGTCCTCCAGTTACAGCACTCAGGTGCTGATGTTAGCAGAAATAGGTTCTTATCTGGTCAGTGGCACACTCAGGTGATGTTCACACATAGCAGAGACAAGTCTCTTCACCACTCTCAGAGGTAGCTCCTTTTGTAGAGATACTTTCTGTTTTGCTCTCAAATATCTGTAGTCAAAGTGAAGCAAGTCGCCTTGACCTGGATATTTAGAGTCCATTTGCCTTCTGCAGCAGCTCTTTCCTTCACTACTTTGAAGAACTCATCTGAGCTAATAGCATGGGCCCTTTCTTCTTTATCCTCCCCATGCATCTGCTGATGCTTACAGACTCTTGCATTTGCTGCCTCTCCCAGCTGCAGGCGCTTTGCTTTCAGTGCTTATCAGAGCCCATGCAGCATTCAGGTGCTGTGCTGACTTCATCCCTCTCTCAGATCTGCTCTCATCTCCGCCACGGGTCACTCTGGTGGTGTTAAGTGTTTTCAGCAGTTTATGAAGGTTCCACACTGCTCACCCTTCAAAGGTGTCACTCTGGACAGGTGACTTCTGCTGGCAAATTCTAATTGCTGTGCCCAGCATTAGCTCTGCAACCAGACCTTGCTCACTGCCTCTGCCTCCCTCTCAGTTGCCTGTTCTCCAGCCACACATCAGTCACCCGCTCTTCTGAGATTTCCCTTTCTTTCAGTTCTCTTTGATTAAACCATGTCTTTTATATGTTTCATTTTTTCCCATGGTGTTCCCACATGCCTCAGGTTTCTGTGCCACACTCCCATAATTAGCTTCCTCAGCCTCAGTCAACTGAACATTACCAGAGAAATCAAATGCTTCAGAACCAGCCAGTGTCAAAAATAAGGCCTTGACACCTTTGTTTTTACCACAACTTACTACTTCCGGTGGCTGTGAGAAAGCTACTTGAAGCTCTCTTCCCATGCCAGGACTCCAGCATCCTCCCACAGGTCCCAGGAGCTGGAGGAGCAGGTCAGGAGAATAAACACTGCAGGCATACGGCAGCACAAGCGACCAGCAAACTCACCTGTGCTGTGGGGCAGAAGAGTCACACCTCCCTCTGCCCAAGAGGATTCAACCCCCACCTTTTGCCTCTCCAGACTGTGCTCCAGCCTTTCACAGATGGTGTATGGCTGGACCCCTTGGGCAGATGTGAGCCTTGAACACAGAGCCTCGTGCAGCAGCTCACCTTTCTGCAGGGCTTGGAGAGACAGTTTGTCCCAACAAGGTGCCTGGAGGGTCAGTATGTGGAAACCAAACTCAGAAGATCACTCTGGAGTTAGGATCACACTTGAGGTGTGCCCCAGCCTTAGAAAGAGTAGAAATTTTGGCTTCTCAGCTTTTTCCAAGCTCCAGAAGACTCCAGCCTGTCTTGGCTGCCTTGGACTGGAAAGGTGGGTTGCACCAACCAGGTTGGTTTTGTGGTGCCAAAATCCCATTAAAGACGTTGCATCCAGAGCTGAGGCACACAAGAGTGAACTGTACCAGGCTCTAACCAGCCAAGTAAAAATCTCCCTGCTTGACTGCAAAGCTCAGTCTTGCGCAGCAGACTATCCATAACATGACCAAGGTTGAAGATTTCCAGACCATATTTTTCCTCTACCCAGAAGAAAAGGATGCTGCTCCAGAAGTTGTTAAAGAAAATGACTGAAGAGAAGGGGACAGAGAGGGCAGGACTGCCTTTGCACAGCAGATGGAGACCTGGGTCCTGTTCTCTCCTTTGCTTGCAGCTTTACTTCCCAAGTCTTGCCTTGCCTTAAAGCCCAGGCAGCAGATGTCCTGGCCAGGCTACTACCTCCCAAGTTCTTCCACATGCACATTACATGGAATGACCTTGTCCTGCCCCATAGGGTTGGAAAATTATTTTATACACTCCCAAAGACACTGTGAGTACTTCCCATACAGCAGAAGAGAGGATGAGGACAACCTACACCCAGGAGTGGCAGGTGTCCTAAAGAATGGGCTCCAGCCTGGCACCAGGGTCTCCCACAGAGGGGACAATTTCCTCAGTGGACATGTCTGAGGAGACAAACCTAAACCTAAGCCAGAACTTTTCTCCTGCCTAAATAATTTGGTGAATGTGGATAAGACATACACATCACCAAGGAAAAGTTTCCAAAATCAGTGGGGAAGTTGAGGACTGGGCCAAGTACTTTCTGCATGGCTCTGCTGGATCCACTGACCACATCTCCTTCCCTGCAGCAGAGCTGATGCCCCAATTATCATCCCAGGGCGGTGTGAGGGCACTGCAGTAGGTACTGCTGTGCATGGGAACAGTAACACAGAGCAAACAGCTTTAGACTGGAGAAAAAATTGTGATTTGAAATCAGAATTAATATCCCTGTAGCTTTGTTATCTTCAACCTGTCCCACTTTGGCACAAAGCCGTTGACCTTCCCACAAAGGCATTCCCTGCTCCAACAGGTGGTGGGGAGCAAGGTCAGGGGCTGCTGGGGCTCTTTGGAGACACCTCTCAGATTTTCCGAGCCTCTGGGAAAGCAGAGCAGCACCCCCGCAGCTCAGAGCGAAGTGTTTCCAGAGAGCGGAGGTCCCTGGTGAGCGGAGGAGGCGATGCTGGGAGGAGGAAGCCGCACATCAGGTCACTGCAGGCTGGGTTGGCTCGAGGTCTGCCGACGTGCTCAGCTCTCAGCAGCCCCACAGACTCAGCCAGGTGGAGCGTCCACAAGAGTTCCAAACACCGCAGTGAGACGCCGCGGCCCCCATGGCCCCTTCCCCCGGAATGGCTGTCAGACCTTCCCAGCACAGGCTTGTCAAAGGCAGCGGCCCCGGCCGCGGCGCTGCCCCCGGCGCTGGGCTGACGGACGGGCTGGCTGCGCTGGGCGCGGGGGACAGAGCCCCGGGCTGAGTGCCAGCGCCGTGCCGGGGCCGCCAGCCTGCCCTTGCCGGGGCCGGGAACAGCCGCCCAGCGCTGTCAGCAGCACATCAAGCTGCAGCACGGGCTGGGGCTGATGCCGGCAGCCACGTCCGGATATTCCTATGCTCAGTGAAAAACAAGTTCCATCTGGTCCTGCAGAGGGATGAGGTGCCTGCACAGGGGTGCCCAGTCCAAACCTGCCCGTGGTGCAATGCCACCTGCACCCACTTGGCCTCCCCCTGTCCTTTGCCTCCTCACACACAGATGCTGAAGTTCAGCTCAGCACCCACCTGCTGACGGGTTTGCTCTGGGGCACTGCTGGCTGCCCACCCTTAGGGCAGCCCAGGAGCTGGGAAGCCTTGGTGGAATGCTCCCTGGAAGATGACAGGTCTCCAGCTTGGGTTAGGGGATATCTCTTGCGCTCTTTGCTGCTCCACCCAGCAATGAAGAAGTTTAACTGGGTTTAAACTGAGAGAGGGAAGGGTTAGATTAGATAATGTGAAGAAATCCTTCTGTGTGAGGGTGGGGAGGCCCTGGCACAGGGTGCCCAGAGCAGCTGTGGCTG
>NW_008238341.1:885089-916892 GCF_000691975.1 Corvus brachyrhynchos
GCGGCCGGGGACAGTGGAAGGTGTCCCTGCCCATGGCAGGGGGTGGGACTGGATGGACTTTTAGGTCCCTTCCAAGCCAAACCATCCTGGAGTTCTATGATAATTACAAGTGATAATTTATTCATTACTGCCTAACCTGTTTATTCTGTCTAAGCCTGCTCCCCTTGAGCTGGCAGACAGGGCCAGGGAGCAGAATGACACCCCCATAATAAAAGGGTTAATGGTCAGTAAACTACACCAGAGAGACACACACGTGTCTATGGAGTCAGATGGGATCTGAAGGACCTGGTGGAAGTGCTCACTGAGCTACTTTCCATCATTTATCAGCAGTCCTGGCACACTTGGTAGGTCCCAGCTGTCCCAAAGTGGTGTTCCCCGGGGCTCAGTAGTGGGTCCAGTCCTGTCTAACATCTTTACCAATGATTTGGATGAGGAGATTGAGTGCACCCTCAATAAGTTTACAGACAACACCAAGCTGGGTGGGAGTATGGATCTGCTGGAGGGCAGGAAGGCTCTGCAGAGGGATCAGGACAGGCTGGATTGATGGGCCAAGGCCAATTGCACAAGGTTCAATAAGGCCAAGTGCCGGGTCCTGAACTTGGGTCACACCAAACCCAGGCAGTGCTCCAGGCATGTGGAAAAGTCTGGAAAGCTGCTGGGCAGAAAAGGACCTGGGGGTGCTGTACATGAGCCAGTGTGTGCCCAGGTGGGCAAGAGGCCAATGGCAAAGCAGAACCAGGCAGTGATCGCTCCTCTGTGCTGGGCACACCTCAAAGCCTGGTGTCAGTTCTGGGCTCCTCATGACAGGAAACACTGAGGGGCTGGAGTGTATCTGGAGAAGGGAACAGAGCTGGGGAAGGGCCTGGGGCACCAGGAGCAGCTGAGGGAGCTCAGCCTGGAGAAAAGGAGGCTCAGGGGGGTCCTTCTGGCTCTTCACAACTCCCTGACAGGAGGGGGCATCCAGGTGGGGGTCAAGCACTGTTCCCAGGGAACAAGGACAGAACAAGATGAAATGGCCTCAAGCTGCCAGGGGAAGTTTAGATCGGATATTAGGGAAAACATCTTCACTGAGATGGTGTTCAGACATTGGAACAGGCTGCCATGGCAGGGGTAGAGTCACCATCCCTGGAATTGTTAAAAAAATGTGTTGATGTGGCACTTGAGGACATGGTTTAATGGTAAACATGGTGGTGCAGGGTTCATGGTTGGACTCGATGATCTTAAAGGTCTCTTCCAACCAAAATGATTCTGTGATTCTAATTAGGAAACAAGGAACCAGCTGCCTGTCCTGGGTGGTCTCTCTTTTCCATCAGCAATGCCCACTGCTAAGCAGCAATGGAGCTGCGGAGTATTGCCCTCCCAGGGACGCAGGAATGAGGGGCTGGGGAGGAGCGAGGGACTCCGGCTGACTCAGGGCAGCCCTCAGCACGACTGTGCATCACAGAGGGGCATGGGAGGCACCTAATTCATGCAGAGGGATCATAGAATCCCAGCATGTTTTGGGTTGGAAAGGACATCAAAGATCATCTTATTCCACCCCCTGCCATGGGCAGGGACACTTCCCACTGGACATGCCTTCCAGGATCCCAGGTTGCTCCAAGTCCCGTCCAACCTGGCCATGAACACTTGCAGGGGTGTGGTTATACCTTCTCTGGGGACCCTGTGCCAGGGCCTCCCCACCCTCACAGGGAGAAATTTCCTCCTAACACCCAGTCTAAAACAGCCCTCAACTCTTTTAAAACTGTCCCCCTGTGTTCTGTCACTGTCTGCCTGTGCAAAAAGTCTCTTTTCCTCTTTTTTATAAGCTCAGTTTATCAAAGCTGCAGCTGTTTTGGGATTAGCAAACAGGAGAGGCTGAAACAGACCCTCCCCATGAGCAACGTGGTCAGTGGCTGGCAGAAGGGAGGCCCTGAGCCCCTGTGCCAGCGCAGGAAAGCCGGTATTGATGCAGTTGGCTGTAACAACCAGAGCCTATCTAGAACGGAATTAGAATAGAATAGAATAGAATAGAATAGAATAGAATAGAATAGAATAGAATAGAATAGAATAGAATAGAATAGCCTGAGGTGGGAGGGGTCCACAAGGATCATGGAAGTCTCCTGGCCCTGCACAGACAACCCTACCTCCCTCTCCATGAACAAGGAGCTGTTTCAAAGCAGTGATGCCTGGGGTCAATGCCAAGATTCCCTTCTCCTCCTCCTCCTCCTCACCTCTTGTCTGCTCACCTGCAGGATGGCCCTGCAGGGAGAGGAAGAGGAGGGTCGTCTGGTTGCAGCAGAGCAGCAGGAGCGGGGCTCAGGGCAGGGCTGAGGGCAGCTGCCTGTGCCTGCAGCTTCCTGCCAGGCCACTGCAGTGGAGCCTGGCCTGCAGCAAGCTGCACACAGCTGCCTGCACTGCCAGGCCTCCTGCTGGGCACCAATCTTCATCTCTTTGAAATCCACATTAAAATACATGAGCCACACTCTCTGGCCAGGGCTCCCAGCGCTGGATAATTGCTTTTTAAGTGCTTTCTAAATGCAAACTGCATGTCATTCTTACCACCACTGCCACCTCCCCTGCACCCAGTCTTTGATCTGCTACATGTCATGACAATATTGCAATTACCCTGTCAGTGTTGGGAAGTGCAGGCACTCCCAGATGGAAAGTACAGGGATGTGCTGGACACTGGAATCCTGCCCTCCTGATCTCTACAGACAAGGGGCTGGCAAGGGTCCTGCACACTGGCTAAGCCCCAGCCTTTGGTGGATCCAGAGGAGCATGTGGGGGTCACCAGTGAGGAGCACCGGGACAGATCCCCTCAGGAAAGGAGGTGACCTGCTGCAGGCTGAGGCTGGAAACACTGTGGATCCCTGATTATGAAATAGATCCCTGATGATGCAATGAATCCCCTTGCAACAACTGCTGTGTGCAACTTCCTGGCTGGGTGCTCTCCTTCCTCTGCAAGGCATCTGCGAAGTCCATGGCTTTTAGAACTCAACCAGATCCCTGCCTGTGTACCCTTTTTTCTCAGGCTCATGAGCCCAAGATCTGCTGCATGCTGAAATGGCAAAAATCACTCAGTTCACCCCAAAACCAACTTACAGTCACAGAACCATAGAATCACTGGGGTTGGGAAAGCCCTCTAAGATCATCAAGTCCAAGCACTAACCCAGCACTGCCAGATCCACCAGTAACCCGTGTCCCTAAGCACCACATCTACATATTTCTTTAACCCTTCCAGAAACTTTTTCTGACTTTTTGCTTTGTGGGTAATGCTGAAGGAGAGAAAGAGAAAAAAAAGAAGGGAAAAAGAAGCAAGTACCATTCTGGACTGGTCTCAGGTGTTGATTTAAAGGTGCTATTTCCAGACCTGGCAGCAAAGTTGAACTCTGCCCCACCCACCACTTCCTGGGAGGACACAGCTCTGAAGGCGACAGCAGTCAGGCTTCTCCACAGTTCACTCCAAATTCTGTGCCAGCATTGCTCCCGGGTGCTTGGGGGGCTGCTGGTGATGACCTGCCCCTGCCACCACCTGCAGCTGCCCAGCCCTGTCATCCCCACCACAGCCAGACCATGGGGCAGGGCGGATCTTTTGCACAGAGGTGAGACAAGGCAGTGCTGCTTAGCAGAGCGTGGCGTGGAAAACCTTTGGGGATGCCACAGGGATGCGGTGAGGAGACCTGAGGTCTTTTCCTTCCCCACCTGCTTCATCTGCCCAAACCCTGCCACCACCTGCAGCTGCCCAGCCCTGTCATCCCCACCACAGCCAGACCATGGGGCAGGGCGGATCTTTTGCACAGAGGTGAGACAAGGCAGTGCTGCTTAGCAGAGCGTGGCGTGGAAAACCTTTGGGGATGCCACAGGGATGCGGTGAGGAGACCTGAGGTCTTTTCCTTCCCCACCTGCTTCATCTGCCCAAACAGGAATGGTGAGGCTGGGACACAGGTGGTCCCCAGCAGGGGACACCAACTGGGATGGAAACACTGTGGAAAGAACCTCCCGGTGGCAGCAGAGCTTTTTGGACTGTCACGTCAGCAGACCCAGGAAAACCACCCAAAATGATCCTAATGCAGCACTGTGGGAGCAATGTGCACCAAGTCACCATCCACAGCATTACCCTCCTGCTGTCACTGTCACCGGGCAGGGTCAGGGGTACAGGGCTGTGGACTGGCTCCTCCACCAGCTTCCAGTATGCCCAGTGTGCCTGGCAGAGCAGTGCCCCAGGGAGAGGGCACAGGGACCTGGCAGCTCCCCTCTCCACAGGAAAAGGACAGAGCAACTCCTCATCCATGGGAAGCCCCAGGACATACATTTCTGTCTGACCATGGAGAAAGGGGACAAAAGGGACATACAAAAGACGGTATTAATGCTGCTTTCCTTCTCCATTCACTCTGGATGGGTAACTCCCTTCTGACAGTTCCTAAATCCTACAGGGATCCTCTGGATATCAATTTCCACATCACACGCACCTCTGAGCCTCTGTGCAATGCAGCTCCCCCGCAGCCGCCTCCCCCTCACCCACCACCTTTACTCTGGAGTACCCAACTTCATCTCAGGCAGTATTTCCCAGTTTCCAGAGTTCCTTGCCCAGTCACACATGCACTGAGTGGCCAGGACTCAGCAGGGAACTGTCTTTGAACTCACCCCAACTTGCGTTCACTGCCTTGGGGTGCAACATGGCTGGGAATGTGCAGCTGGGATGTGGGCACTCCAATCCCCATGGATGTGCCCACTGTGTCTGCAGTACACAGTCATTTCAGAAGGCATTTGGTGCTCAGCACTGTCTGGGAGCTGCCGCATTTCATACCTGGCTGACTTGTCTGCAACGTGCCAGGGCCCTGTGGCCACCACCACAGTCTTTGCGCCTATGAGTGACCACAGCCACAATCTGCTTGGTGTAACACCAGAGGGAAACACCACACTAGGAGCTGCTGGGCATCTCTGCCATTTGGGAAAGCAGACAGAGCAGAGCAGAAATCCTGCCTTGCTCAATGCTGGTGGGAAGGTGGAGAGATGTGGAGACATTGCAGGCAGAAATGAGCTGGTACTTTGTTCTCTGCTTCCTGCTGCCTTGGATCTCACAGGTCACTTGAACCCCGCTGCCCCAGATTCCACAGACAGACCACTTGAACCCTAAGAAATCTCTTTCCTGCATCCATTTGCAAGAAGGGCCCTTTCAGCTCCCCAGGCGCCTCTTGCTTTGCTGAGGGTGGCTGCTGGACATCTCCTCTGTCCCATTCGTTATTCTATCCATCTCACTGTGTTCCCTTTCATTCATCCCTTCTCAAACTAAATAACTCCTTTCTCCTCTCTTCTCATGTGGAAATCACTCTCCACCCATTATCATTTTCATGATTTCACTTTCTGCTGTATCCACTGTGATGAGACATGAGGATGCAGCAGTTCTCAGTGCATTTCTGGGTGTGCGGAACATCTGCCTTCAGGCTGGCGTGTCTTGTCTTAATGCATGTGGAAAAACTAATTTCCTCCCTTTTAGTGGCGATACCGTCCCCTGGTGAGAGCTCATTGCTCTCCGTTCCCAGGCCCTGTCTCAATGCAGGGGCATTGGAAACACATCTGAGGGTCTTGTTCCAGCTTCAGATGATCTTCCTCTCAGCTGATGCACTGCTATCTTTAATTTCCTTCTTTTCATCGTCTCATGCCGCTATAGGAAGATGCACCATGTGCCCCTCCATGATTCCTCACCAATTTGCTCCTGGATATCAGGAGCACGGCACCATGGCCATCCCTTCAGAGGGATGCAGTGGCTTGGAGGAATTTCTAGCTGTGTGGTGTGGTCCTGTCTCAGCCATCAGAGAACTGCCAGCACCGTGCAAACAGCAGCTGGCCAGGCCAGGCTCACATTGCTGGGCTCAGCCTCTCCGTTACACCCAACAGAGCAGTGCTGGGATCCAGTGCAGCAGCTAGATCCCACCTGGGATCTAGCATTCAGGCCCCCCAGCCACTGCCAGTCTGGCCACACCCAGAGTCAGCTGCTCAGAGAGCTGAACAAACACTTGTGCTGGTACATTCCTGATAAGGCTCTTTTTTATTCTGCAAAACAATGTCACACTTCTTATCTGACATAAATCCGCAGTGTTGCTCCAGTAGCTCTCCAAAGCAGCAATTTAACCCCGGACACGTTGGTGTGAACTTGGGTAATTATAGCTGGAGCTGCCTCCAGCTCTTCGAGGGCTGTGGGTGTTACAGGTGCTCTGTCTCAGCAAGGTGAGCGGGATTAGAGACATCATCCTCCCAGGAGATGGTAGCTCAGTCCTGGAATATAAATCAGGCTCTTCTCCAGGCTGATATGTCATTTTCCTGACCCCCAGAGCATGGTGCAGTGCTTTACACCAGTTCCCCTGTGACTAACCAAGGCATTAGCAATGGCAGCCAGGCTCTGTAGTCTGCTCATTCATGGCCAAGTGGTTTTTATGTATGGTCTCCAGATGATGACCAGGTGTCACACCAAGCCTGACCAGCACCACCAGCGGAGCCTGGAATGGTGGGGCTCAGGGTGGCTTCTCCTGCCACTCCCCTACTGATAGCATAATTCAAGACTGAAAGCACAGGTGAATCCTTTCTACCCTGTCCTTTTCCTGTAGAGACAGGCCAGGTAAGGAAAGGCCACCACCAGCTGACCAATGCAGAGAGGAAGTGCCAGCCTTGAGGACAGCCCAGGGAGATGCTGCCCTGCCGGAGTTTGCTGGGCTTAGGGAGCCTTTCTGAAGGGCAGACCTTACAGTGGGGATCGTCCTGGCACTTCACAGGTGATCAGAGAGCCCAGTGCTCCTCCACAAGGTGGGAACAACCTTTGTGCTGTTTGTCCCTGGCTGTCCCCGATGCCTGAGGCTACAATCACCATGGGCAAGTTACCTGGGCTGGGCATAGTGGGGAAGGGGAACAGATTCACACCGTGGTTCTTGGGGTGAGGCTAAGGGATAGGGACATCTGCAGGGACATCCGCAGTAGCACTGCCCCACTTGGGTCCCAGCTTGAGACCCTGGGCAACTGGAGTGGGATCACACTGGCTCTGCCCACAGTCCCAAGGCCACCTAGGCACTGGCTTCGGGTAGGGACAGCAGGGGACATGGCCAGGCTGGAGCAAAGGACAGAATGACCATGATGCCACAGTGACATTTGCAGCCTTATCCCAGGAACGTTCTCAAATCCTGACACATCCCATTGCCACCGTCTGGTGGCAGACCTTGCTGCTGGAGAGAAAACCCACTCATCCCCAGGCTGTGGGAGAGAAATGGGAATTTCCCAGGGTCGAGGACAAAAGGATGCGTAAGGACCGTAGCGTCAGCATTGTGCTTAGGGCTGGGACAAATTTCAGGTCTGATCTCTGCATGCCTAATGGAAGAGAAGCCTCCCCGCACAGGCTGTTCCACTGCAGCAGGGACAGGCTCAGATGCACGCCAAGGGAGGCACGCAGATGCCAGCATAATTAGCCACAAAATAGACTTTTCAGTATCACACAATGACAAAGGAAAATAAAAAAGCTCTGCGTGCTGATAATGCGCCTTGGTGACAAGGAACTGGGACAGACCTGAGCTTCCACTGAGCCAGAGGAAAAGGTGTTTTTAAAAAGCAGATTATCTGGTTAAACAGAGGGCAGGGGGCTGAGCCGGGAGATAATGGGGGTGTCTGTGACAGCTTTATTAGGAAGTGCCTAACGTCGGAGTGATTTCACAGAGGCTCTCAGAGCAGAGGCTGACTCTGAGAGCTGGATCCCCACCAGGGAGCCTCAACAGCACTGTCACATGGGCTTAGATGGCAACTGGCCCCAGCTCTATGCATCGGGGACAATGGGAGCGGCAGGGATGTGCTGTAAAGGGTCCCCACCTGCGTGTCCTCCTGGGGTACCACCTGAGAGGTGCAATGGGCGAGTGCTGTATCCATGAGCCATCATCAGTAGGAGTAGCTCTACTAAGCTGAAAGAGGGGAATGCTCAGAAACAGGAGGGAATGTCATTGCCTCTACCATCAGGACTGGCAGTCCTGGTCCAAACACTCCCAGGTGCAGCAGGAGCAGGATTCAACCCTTCCTTGGCCTTGCAGCTGCCACTCAGGACACGCTCACCTGCCTTTTGCAGGGTTTCCTTGCTGCTTCTGTCTCATTCCTTGCTGTGTCATGTTCCCACATGATGCAAAGACCCCTCAAAGCTGGTATTGCACTCATGCAGCTGACCCCAGCCAAGGACAGTCCTCAAGGGTGGTCAGGGTCCCCAGGGGACGGTCATGGCCCCGAGGCTGCCAGAGCTCCAGGAGCCTTTGGACAATGCCCTCAGGGAAGGGTGGGATTATTGGGGTGTTCATGCAGGGCCAGGAGTTGGACTCAATGATCTTTCTGGGTCCCTTCCACCTCTGAATATTTCAGGATTCTATAATTCTCATCATATCTCCAGCACCTTTTGCAACCAGGGCCTGCAGAGAGTTACTATCTCCAGCTCTCAGGGTCCTGCTGCCCACCCTGGCAGCACACCATGTCTCACATAGACACCTCCTGGCACCAACCCCTGTAGTGCTAGGCTCCCATAGGTTTGGGAGTGCACAGCTCCAGAGTGTACAGGCAACACATTGATGGATGGGTGCATGGGGATGGGGCATATCCTTTCCTTCTCCAGACTCTTCTGTCAGGGCAGGGGCCCAGCCTGGCATCAGGGTGTCTCCAGTGTGCACTAGCAGGATGCTCACTGAGAAACCCAAGCTGTGATCATCCCGTTCCCAGGGACCAGCCAGCAATGCAGGGTACCAGAGAAAAACAAGTCTTTGCCAGCGTGACTCCTGGCCTAGGTCTCTGGAGCAGCTGTAACTGGGAACAGGGGCACTTGAAATGTCTCTAATCCCAGCTTTTACATGATCTGAACAGGTCCTGCCACTTGCCTGGGGTTTACAGTGGGATTGACAGGCATTCCCATGCTGCCCGGATGCCCCAGCCAGCCAGAGCTGCCCTGAGTGGCTCCCGTCATCCAGGCCAGGGCTTCCCTGTGAGAGAAGGGTAAGCTCAGATGCTGGGCCTGGCCTTGAACATGCCCGGCCATGGCTCTGTCCACGGGCATCAGAGGGAGGATGAAAATCCAGGTCCCCGGGAACAAAAGGCTGCGGCGCCTCTGCCCCCAAAGCTGCCAGCTCAGCGTGAGAGGACTTCCCAGGGCCCAGGGGAGCCAGCGATGAAGCTGTCTCTGACAAGGGAAGCTAAAGATGTAAGAGGCAGCATGAAATCACGGGTGACAACCGTAACAGGCAGCTCCAGACATGCGAGGGGGAGCAGGAGCTGAGCTGCATCCACCCGGGAGGCGCGGCCGCCTTTGCAGTGAGTGGTGCACACGGTGATGGGGTGCAGGACTGACACAGGAGGAGATGGAGACAGGCCCTGCACTGGCCCCTTGCCTGGTGATGCTCTGTCCTGTCTCACCGGCACAGGGACTGGGTGACATGTTGTCCCAATCCTGGCCATGATTCCAGCTGCTGGATGTTGCTGTCCAATGCTGCAACCCTGAATGAAATGTATTTAACACGAAGGGGATCGCAGCACCCAGGGTGCTTCACCTTGACTGGGCTGCCAGTCTGAGTGCCCAGCTGGGACAGAAAACACTTGCCAATTTCCCTGTGAAAGTATTTCTGTTCCATTATCAGTTTAACCCGGAATGCCCGAGCCAGTGCACCATCTTGTCAAACCCTGGAGCTGCAGAACACACTGCCTGTGCGGGCAGGGTGCTGCCTATGCTGGGATATTGCCTGTGCTGGGATGTTACCTGTGCTGGGATAATGCCTGTGGTGTCAGGGATGCTGCCCAGCTGCCCCCATCACCTCCTCCCACCACCAGCTCCACAGTTCCCCTTTGTATGCCTCTGCACAAGGGCACCAGAATTCAGCCACCCGCTCTTTCAACTTTTCCCCTCTGTCCTTTCCCCCACTCTGTAACAAATCAGTGAAAAGAGGGAAGAGTAGAGGCTCCAATGACAGATGGAGCTGGTGCTATCATCTCTCTTAACTGTCACGGAGAAAATCACACGGCAGCCACTGAAATTCAAATTAGAGTTTTGCTGAAGCTGCTAAAACTCATCAAAAGATATCTTTGAAGTCCACTGGCAGGCTGGTCATTTCTTTTAAATTAGTCCCTGTTGAAAATGAAATTGCAGGGAGTTGGTGTATTAGCATATTGGAGTGAGAGAGACAGCATAATGCTGCCTTTCCAGGGAGCAGAGGCAGTCTGCTCCCGCACAAAGCCCACACTCAAAACGGGCTCTTACTGCATTAGTTTAAATGAGCGAGTCATTTCAAAGCTCCCATTAAGGGGGCCGGGCTGGAGCTCACAGGGAAGGTGGAAAAGACAGGTCAGTGCTGTCCCCGTGTCCGTGCCCTCGGAGCCGAGCTCCCGGCCACGGCACCGCTGCCCATGCAAATGAGGAGCTGCTTCGTTAGCAGAGCCAAATTGATGCCCAGGAGAGAGGGGCCCTCTCCAGTCCCAGTCCAGGCACCGGCCATTCCCAGAGCTGACATGGTGTTCAGGACCACCATGCAGCTCATCACAGTCCCTGGGGGGATGCAGAGACAGGATCAGTCCCACAAAAGCAGGGACAGTCCCCTCCCCAGGCTTCTTCCACATTGTGCTTTATTCCAGCACCTTCCAGACAGACTGGAGTTAGCATCCTGCCGTCTCAGAGGTAGCTGAGCCCCAAGGAAGGGCCCTGGAGAACCCCAGACCACCCCTGGAAAGCTGCAGCAGCAGCAGCAGGAGCCCCAGACAGATCTCCTCTGAAAATCTGGCACTGAAAAAGAGGATCGGTCCCAGCAGTGGCTGCTCCTCACCTGAACCCCAGGTGCCTTGCATCCCAAAGGTGCCTGTCGGAAGTGAGTGCAGGCATTCATGGCCCTTGTGAGCCACAGATTGTGGTGGGACTCCCCTGAGACACTGGAAACCAGTGAACTGGATTCAGTGGGATGGTAGGCAGTAGCCCCAAGAACAGCTGCAGAATCTCCCATTAGCGGATATTTTCAACACAGACAAAATTGGGCTGTCAACCTGCTCCAGCTCAGTCCAACACGGACTTGCCCAGAAATACCAGTTTTTAGGATGAGTACCAGCCCCCTTCTCATCTCCCAGGCCCTGCACCATAGCACCCTCTCCTCTCCTGGGAGGCTGAGCACAGCGTTCCTGCTCTTCAGGAGGTAGCCAGCCACTGCTCCTTCTTTTACCAGCTCCACTAGCCCAGGACATTCAGTTTCCTTTGCCTGCCATGAATCTCTGAGCAGAGGTTTCCCTCTCAGCCCGAATCCTTAGGCAGACAGCTGCTGTTGGATAGAGCTGTTTCTTTCATTCCTGGGTTGATGTGATGGGATTTAGAGTGGCACTAGTCACACTCTGGTATCTTGACACAGAATGTCTTAGAGCCAAGAGCTACTGGCTGCAGATTTCACAGGGCTCTGAGAGTGGCTGGGAGCAGGTCAGAGGTGGAGAGTGTGGCCAATTCCCCCCTGAACTGCAGAAGACAGAGCAGAACTTGCCCCAGAGCATGTAACCTGTGACATTTTCCTGAGCTAATGCAAATTGCACCAACCCAGGCGGAGACCTGAGCTCCTGCCATCATCAGCACACATGGCGTAGGCTGAGCAGAGGCTTTTGCTGAGGGTTTTGTCAGAAAGGTCACACAGTCCAGGGCTGAGCCTGTCCTCCAAATTGTTAGCTCCTTACTGTGATTTTCCCTGGATTTCTGACAAAGCGGCACAAGGAGGCACAGATCCAATCTAGCAAATACACCCTCAGGGTGCATAGTGAGAAGGTTTTTCTCTACCACCCTGGTTAGTTCATGGCATTTAACTGCATTTCCCAGCCTTGACTGGGAAACAGCTGAACACCAAACTGTTGGAGGGGGTGGGGGCTCTCTGAACGTCATGCAGCCTATGCTGTGGTAGAGCCCAGCACCCCAATATCCCAGGCAGGAGCAGCAAGCAGGGAAGCCAGTGCCAGGGCTCTGAACGTGTGTTTCTGCCATGCAACCCCAAATCTCCTCTATGGGAGGAGGCTTGAAGCAGCAACTGCAGTGTGGCCAAGGTCATCAGCCTCCAACTTGGAAGGAAAAGCAGTGCCCAGGGATCACTGGGCACATCCACCACGGTTGCTTTTCATAGTATCATAGCATCATGGAACCATAGAATATCCTGAGCTCAAAGGGACCCACAAGGATCACCAAAGTCAAACGTCTGGCCCTGCACCTGCACAGACACCCCAACAATCCCACCCTCTCCCTGAGAGCATCGTCCAAATGCTCCTGGCAGCCTCAGGGCCGTGCCCATTCCCTGGGGAGCGTGGGCAGTGCCCAGCACCCTCTGGGGGAGGAGCCTTTTCTTGATATCCAGCCTAAGCCTCCCAAGCATTGATAAGCAGGTGGCCAGTTGGTCTGCAACTGGTGGGATGACATCCTGGTCACCTCCTGCAAGGTGCTGCCTGAGCTGGAAATTCTAAACTCCACTCTGGGTTTTCAGGGTCTTATCTCACCCCCTTGCATTTCCCCAGAAATCCTGTCACTTGGCTGCCAGGGAAAGTAGTAGGATGGCCAGAAAGCCATGACAGAAACAAAACTTCTTCAGCTCTGGGCTGTTAATTGCCCTCTCTCTAAAATAATGCCAGAAGCTGGGATGCTGTAGACTCCAACTGCTTTGCTTTTCCCCAGCAGCTCTCCATCCCTCCACAGGCACCAGCAGTGCCAACAAGAGTGTGCCTGGGGCAAGGGCAGCAGCCTCCTGCCCATCTGGGCCAGATACCTTCATCACTCACCCCAGCACCAAACCCCAACAATACCTGCTGAGCTCTTTTTTGCTGCCACTGGAATGCTTGGCTCCACGACAGCGGCTGCAGCGGGAGTGGAGGAGGCAGTGCAGGGCCTCTGTTCCCGCATCAACCACGGGAGGATCGCTCCTTTCATCTGCACCATGCAACAAGAGCAGCAGCTGGTGCCCCGCTGACCCACCCTTGCCCCGCTGCCTCCTGTCGTGGCAAGCAGGGCCCGGCCCAGCCATCCAGACGTGGCATTAATGGGGAGCAGGGAGGATGGCAGTGAAGGGCAGAGCCCAGAGCCCGCAGGGCACAGCCACCCTCATTAACTTCTCATTGTGTGCTCCACTTCCTCTCAGGGAGAAAGGCTTTAAATGTCACCATTTTCTGCTGTAACAACCCAAGAGGTGGTGACACACAGAGCAGTCCTTGAGTCGAAAGCCCTGGTCAGGTTTCTAGCAGGTGGGCATTGCAAGAGCCAACAGGGTCCCACCAGCCTGGGCATCAGCTCCCCAAATATTCCTTTGCTGAACCCAGAGAGCCTTGTGTGTTGTGGGAGGCCCTTCTCAGGGTATTTCCTGAGGGTTTTGAAAAGCCCCTGAGAAGAATAGGATTGTTTCCTATGGGATGACAGGAGAAGTGGGCTGGAGGAGCGGAGTGGGGAATTCATGTCCAGGAACAGAAACGTATCAGTCCAGGGACCAGCATGATGGCACAACATCCAACAAGGCTCTCATCTGAAGTGATCTTGAGACTTCTCCTTTTAAACCTGCTTGTTTTTCCTGTCGGTAAGCTCAAAAGACAGGAAATTGATGTAAAACCCCAGTGGGAGACTGCATGAATGGGAAAGGGATTTATTTAATGCCATTTCCAAGATGAACCCATCCACTTGCCCTCGGCACCCAGCAGTGTCCAAGTGGTATCAGCAGAACCCCTTGTGTGTGACAGAAGGGACATGGAATGTCAGTCAATGTCCCATCCCCAGCAGTAGTGACAACAAACTGGCTTTAACACCCTTTGGGAGGCACTGAGGATTCCAGGGTCATCTCTCACCTCGCAGATCATGGGCCAAGTCACTGCCCATTGCACTGGTGGTTGTGTCCTCGTTCTGCACAGCCACAGCCACAGCCACAGCCACAGCCACAGCCTCCCATCCAGAGGTCTTTCCCAACTAACCCTCTGCTGCTAGCTGTTCCCAGGGCAGGGCACAAAGGCTGAGTTTGCAGGATAGGTACAGGGGGAGAAGTCCAGGTCATGAGCTGTTTTCAGGGCACGGTCTGTGCCCTGTGGGGAAGGAAGAACTAATCTGAATTTCTGAATTCTGGTGAGAATTTATCTGCTGCTGCAAGGGGACCTTCACACCAACACACACAAACTGCAGAGCATCCCCTCAATGTCTTGCCCAAAGGAAGGATCTGTCAGAGGCAAATACAGTTTCAAGTGTTCATGAACAGCTTTATCATCCTTTTGGATTTGTCATCAGCCTTCATGCCTGGTGGTGAATAATCCAGGGTCCACTGAGGCAGTTGGAGAGACAGAAATGGGGTGACTGCACCAAGAATGCAGACAGGTAAGTAAGAAACCAAGATCTTTTTAATGCTACCCAAGAATCACAGGGGTCAGAAGGGACCTTAAAGCCCATCCAGTCCCACCCCCTGCCATAGGCAGGGACGCCTTCCGCTATGTCAGGTTGCTCCAAGCCCAGTCCAACCTGGCCTTAAACTCTTGCAGGGATGGGGAAGCCACAGCTTCTCTGGGCAACCTGAGCCAGGGCCTCCCCACCCTCACAGCCAGGAATTCCTTCCCAGTATCTATTCTAAATCTGCCTTCCTTCAATTTAAGGCTATTGTGAAAGAAAGGAGCCACATTCTCTGGAAGGATTAATGGTAGGAGTAGCTCGGTCTGTGCTGGGCTGAGGGCATCATTCTCTCCTCTTTCTGCTGGGGTCTGGCACTTCATCTGCACGGGGACGGTTGGGTCTAGGTGATGGATGGCCTCGAAGCGAGCTCCCAGAGCTGCATGTTCTTTGGGCTGGATCCCTGTAATGAAGTCTGACAGCACTGCTCAGATCTGCTCTCCTGCTCAGCATTAACTTAATGAGGGGGCAGATGAAAAAGAAAACTACATATATCTTATTTTCCCATTCAAGAGATAAACAAATGCGAGTGAGCAGAGTTTGGAAACACCGGTGCAGAGCCTGATGCTGCACAGACAGGCTGGTGCAGAACATCCCAACTCTTCTCACTGGAACTGGGTCACTGTTCTCCTTCCGGAAACAGAAACAACACCTGCAAACAGCGTGGGCCCAGCAAACACCACACTCCCCACAGGCACATGAATGACTGTGAAGGAGTTTTGCATCTCCAGGCAGGAGCAGAGGAATCAGTTTTACTTGTTGAAGCACAGACCAGCTCTGAACAAAGAGATACTGACAATCTGATGGCCTCCAAAGGGGTCACTTTAAAAAATCTGGAACCTCCTGAATCCCATTTTTTTCCCAAAGTGGTATTTTTGCCCAAGATAATTTTAAATGCCTTCAAGATTAGCAAAACAGCATTTTCCGAGGAAAAAACCCCAAACTGTCCAGCCCCAGTCACCCTCCTGCATCCTTGATCCCACTAAAGACACAATCAAATCCAGCAGACACAAAGCATGAGGTCAAAGCTTCCACACCTGTACCATGTGTCAATGCAGAGCTCGCCAGATGTGTCACCAAGCATCTCCTCATCTCCTGAAGCCCAGGACACAACACTGGCTTGGACTTCTCCTTCCCCCTCCTGAACTGCTGAGGGCCACCTCGGACCCTTGTGGTCTGGCTTTCTGGAGTAGGCATTGCTGAGTGATGCCATGCGCCCCAGCCCTGTCCCTGCTGCACCTGTGGGGATGGGGACCTTGGTGGCCCTTGATGCAGCCAACACCTGAACAGCCTGCTAATGCCAGAGGCTGCTCACACGATACATCCTTCACACGGTGACAGGGCAAATCAATACAGTGGCTGCTCCTCAGCAAACCCTGGCAGGCAGTGACAGCTCTCCCAGCACTCTCTGCCAAGCAGGGAGGCAGCCGCTCATCTGCAGGATTAGGGACAGAGTGACAATGGGTGGCTCTTGCCCTGCCTGTGCCACCTGCACACTCACATCACAACTGCACTGTGTGGAGCAGCAGGTGGCCTGTGGATGTGGGGATGAGGCCCTGGGCCCAGGTCCCATCCTGCCACACGTGTGTAGCTCAGGACAGTGCAGGAGAACAGCATTAGCTTGCACAGAGCCCTCCCCATCCCCGAGGTTCCACAGGGCACCACGTGCTCCCTGGGCATGGCACAGCAGGACAACACAGAGCCTAGGCTGTGCTGAGCCAGTCCTGGTGCATGGCAGGAGGCTCATGGCATGATGCCACCAGCACCTGCCCATGTGAGTCATGTGCAGTCCCACCATCAGCAGGAGGTGGATGGACACCAGGGAACATGCTCAGCTTAGCCCAGCACTCTCGGTTTAAATTGGCTTAACCTGTCCTGCTGCAGAGCCCAAACCCCTTACAACAAAAGCAACAGAGATACAGCCAGCTGGTCCAGGCACTGCTGCCAGAAAGTCCCAGAAAGCTGCCAGAGAGTCCATCCCATTGCCCTTTTTACACTGGCATGGAGTAACAGGACAAGGGCAGACAGCTTCCCACTGCCAGAGGGCAGGGTTAGATTTGTATATCGGGAAGAAATTCTTCCCTGGAAGGCTGGTGAGGGCCTGGCACAGGCTGCCCAGAGAAGTTGTGGCTGTATCCAGATCTTCACCCAAACCCCTGCATGCTGGCTGAGCTCTGCTGGTCTGGGGACATGACTCTTCCCTGGGCTGTGTGGCCAGGGCCAGAAGCAGGGTCCTGAGGGACCATGCATGGACAAGGGAAAGCCCAGGACACCCAGCATCCTGTGCTGCCCTGCCCCTGGGGCTCCTGCAGGCAAGATTCTTGAAAGGATCAGGGAAGAAAGGAGAGGAAAGATCTCCCACAGCTACCACAGGTCCTGCTGGAGCAAAGGATCAAGGACTTGACATGGAGTCCACAGGTCTGGCAACATACTCAGACAACTGCTCAGATAACTACTCGTGATGCAGAGATGAGCCAGGGAAGGCAGCCAAGCCTGTCCCACAGGAGCCCATCCCTGCTCAGGAATAGAAGCACGTCGAAGGCTCTTTGTTGTCTGTGCATGGGAAGCAGCATTACAGCCCTGCTGAGGTGCCACTGCCAGTGCAGGGCTTGCTGGGACATGTTACAGTGCTGCAGAGGGACCACCCTGGCCAGTGGTGCAGGGCCAGGGTGACTGGGATGATCAGGACAGTGGTGGGAGCTTGCATGGATGCTGTGTTCACCTGTGCAGTGCTCCTGGAACACTCGTTGCTGCACTGAGACAGAGTATCAAGAAGATGCAGGCTCTGACCAGGCGAAAGCCTCCTCCTCAAAGAGAGAGATGGGGACAGGATGGGGTAGAGGGTGAACCAAAGCAATGGTACCAGTTCTGGAGACTGGGAGGAATAGCTGCAGATGTAGTTGGACTGCATCTCTCTGTGCAAATCCCAAAGCAGTGCCAACACGGAACAGAAACACCCTCCTGCCGTTGCAGCCACATGATGTGGGCAGAGACCGGCAGCAACAGCATCAAGGGGTGCCCAGGAGTAGCCTGACAAGGAGCAGCCTGAGAAGTGGCTGCAAATAGTGCCTGAGAGCCCTTCTGTGGCTCTTAGCAATGAAAAATTTGGCATTGCTCAGCAAAGACCCCCAGCTTTTCCCCTGCTGCAGGACGGCACAGGCCATCCCGGAGTTCCTCTGAGGGGTCTGCAGCAGCAGACCTGCAGCAGCAGGAAGGTGTTGAGAGAAAATACAGTAAGATGGGACAGGTAAACTGCACCTACATGAAAAGTCTGGAATGGGCTCCCCCCAGCACCTATGAGTAGCCAGAAGCAAAATGTGTTGATTCTGATTAAATTGCAGAAAATAGTTTAAATGCAACAGAAGTCCTTTGCACAATCCAAGACATAAAAGACAGTTTTGGACACCAGATTTCCAGGCCACCTTCTGCTGAAGAAGCAGAGGCATCTTCCAGATCCAGAGGATCCTCGGCTGAAGGGAAAGGGCCCTGGGAGCCTGTGATGCTGGATCTCAGCCCCTCTGGGCTGTCTGCAGAAGCAGGGAAGAGGGAGAGCAACATGTATTAAGCAGATTAGCTTTGTGCCAGAGCAGAAAAGCCCCTGAAGCAGCTGCTGCACCACAGCTGGAGCAGAGAGCCTGCCCTGAGCAAGGCAGACCTTGCTGCCATGCAGCAGGTATCATTTGACCCTTACTGGCTGGGTACTGTGTCGCCCCCCATCATTTCAAGAGACAAAGAGAGGAGACGGTTTCTTCCTCCCGAAAGATAAATGCCTCCAGATTGTAGCCACTCGACAGGTCCACTGAAATTCATCAGTTCTGACTTGAAATGAAAGCTGTAATAAATCTCCCCGTTGAATAGGAGATCAAAGGCAGATCATTAGAGCTCTTGGATTACCCAGTGAGAGTGCACTTCCATCAGCCACTGTGCTGCCGGTCCCCCGTGTCCAGAACGACCCCTTTGACTGTGCAGCTTTGACTAAAGAAAAGGACAATTTCGCTATGAGAAGGTCTGGGTTGTGCCCCTATCCTCTGCCCACCTGTTCCCTGACTGCTCTCAGACAGCTCTGTGTGGCTCATGGCCACATCCTTGGCAGCTACAAGAACAGCGTGGGACATTGCTCCATTCCACAGGCACAGCAGAAGAACTCAGTGTTGGCCCAGCCCTCAGGGAAAGCCGTTCCCCACATCACAAACCTCCTGCATCTTCTTTCCAGGGAAGGAAAGTCCTCCCCAAGATTTGGGAACTATCCCAGCTCAGCTGCTCTCCTTTAATTAAAGGCAGACCTCAAAACTGCAAGGTAGAGCCCTGCAACCCTTCAGTGGGACCAGGTGTCTGTGTCACTCCTATCTCTGGAGGGATGTAGGATGTTGTGCTGATTTTCCACTCTGTTCTCTGGATTCCCAAGCCTCTCAAAACATATTTGTTGGCAGCAGCCTATGATATGGCCACGGTCTCAATAGGCTCCACAGGGAAAATGTCCCCCTTTCCTAAATCTGTGTGGGTTAACCCCTTCTCTCTGCTTGGATCATGAGATCCCAAACTCAGCCAGTCCCCTGGGCTTCCTGCTTTCTCATTTCACCCTCCGTGGCCATGTTCACACATCGAAGTTGGCATCTGCATGTGGGTACAGGGGAAGGCTGTGCAGCAGGAGCATAAGGTAAAGGAGGCTTCAGGCTGCAGGTGGTGGCATCCTATCAGCAATACAGCTGCTGGTCCATCCTTCCTGGCTCCTTGGTCCTGCTGGGGAGGATCTTCTCCCAGCCTAATGCTGATCTGGTGAGACAGTTGTGCCTAAGCCAGCTGGAGGATGGTAGAGAGCGAATTCTCTAAATAGTTTCATTTCTGTAACAGGAAAGTAGGTCTTTTCCAATGCCCTGGCCTATGGATTGCTAGATTTTCATCAGAACAAGCTGGCAAACATCATCTGATGTCCCCGGCTCAGCACAGTTGGGAGCCAGACTTTGCTCCAGGTGCAGCAGAGCTGGATCTGCGCTATGGGCTGCATGCCCAGCAGTGCCTGGGGACAGCGAGGGGACCAGGCCCTGCAGAAACCACACAGAGGGAACTTTATCTCCGTGCAAAACATGTTGCATATGACAGAGTGAATTTCATCCCTGGAGAGATTTTTTTTTCCTCTGAGACCAGGTTTGCTGAGCTTAGGTCTGAAATGAGGGACCATAATAAGTCCATTAACTACAGAGGAGTTACCCTGAGCACACAGTTTGACCTGTGATCCCTCATTTTACAAAGGGCTAAACACAGAGAGGTTGTAGCAGTGGAAGTGAGAGAACCTCTGCCATTTTGCACGGCTGTGATGTGAAAATCAGTGCTGGGGTGAAAGTGGGGTTATGTGGGACTTATTTCACTGACTGAAACACGTGGTCCTGGTAATCAAGCTTCTCAAGCTGTAGCTGCTCTTCCATTCTGCAGGATGGGGCATGGGGTGTCTTACACCAAAGGGTGTCTGGGGACATGGAGTATGTGTGTTGGGGGTGTCCCATGACATGGGGAGTCCTGCACTTGGGACACCCAACCACACAAGGTATCCTCAATTGCAGGGTATCCCAGAGAATGGGAAGTCCTGACGACACAGGTGTTGATACAAGACAAGTACCTGAGAAGAAACACTTTGGGTGGATTTTTACTGGGTAACAGCCTGGCTGGCTGCAGGCAAATGTCTGCAGCTGGGCAGAAAGCAAAAAAAAAAAAAAAGGTCCCAGCACTGGGGCTCCAATAATGAAGAAACAACCCTGCAATTTGTAGCTGAGCCCAGGGTTTTGGAAGCCCGTCTTGTGGCTTTTGAAGTGCAAACCAGCACAACACCCCCCATTGCCCAGCTCACCCTGGGAACAGCCCCAGCCCTTTATGTCACCTCCAGCACAGAAGGTTTCCTGGACCCCCGAGCAAAGCCCCACTGGACATTCGCACAGACAAAACTGCTGAGCAAGATCAAACACAAACCATTCCCCAGGCTCCCCCCCGCCTTCTCCAGCTGCCAGATAATCCCTCCAACTGAAAGAGAACCTGAACCCTGAGTGGTTTCATGCACTGGGAAATGGAGTTGAGCCCCCGAACCCTCTTTGTGCTGGGATAATGGTCCTGGTGCCTTCCATCCCCACACTGTCCCACTCCCCACTGGCACCAACCAGCTGGGAAGATGAGCTCTGGAGCTGTCACTGCTCTGAGCTTCAATCCAGCATAAACCAAACTTTTTGTTTAAGGTAGTAGTTAAAAAAAAAAAGCAAAAAAAAAAAGCAGCATATGTCTTTGATCTTGAATAAAGCTTTTATCACAGCGCCTTCAGTCCCGGTGAGCGAAGGGGATTATCTTTCTCTCAAACAAAAGTTCACCTCCCGGTGCAGGTCACGGGAGGAAGATTTCACTGGAGTGGGAGGCGTTTTCTCCAGGGCATTCACCTCAAGTCTGGCAGGCAGCTGCTCCCAGGGAAACCTTTTTATGAGCTAACCTACTGCCTCAAATCCTTTCACATGCAAAGGAAACAAAAATAAGAACCCTCCAAAAGAAAGAAGCGGGCGCAAACTCCCTGACAATCACTGCCAGCCTCATTTAGCAGCAAAGACCTCAGCCAAGCATCCTGCCAGCTATCCTAACAGCCAGTGAACAGCCAGGACTCAGGGAAGTCACTTGAGGCTGTGTCCTAGCCCAAACCCAACCTGTATGCAACCAGAGTAGGGACTGGATTTAGCCTTGTGCGTGGTCTGGTCTGGATCTGGCCAAGGGCGTCCCCATCGTGCTGCTCTCCATGGTGGGCAGGCTGGATCCATGAGGATCATCCCTTTCCCCACAACAGGTTAATGCCAGAGGTGTTTGCTGCCTGTAATGGGGCTCATTACCTGTGCTCTGGGCAGCCTCCCTGCCCTCACCTGCCCTGCCTATGCATCAGGCAGGCAGTGCCAGATAATGGGATTTACAGCCTCAAAATTGCTGCCTGTTCCCAAGATCTGGCAAGAGCTGGGGGCAGGAGGCAGCATCCCCAGCACACTGTAACCTTTCCATGGGGGCACACAGGTATGGCAGGGCTGCCTGACGTGCAGCACCCACCTCCACTCTCCTACAGCCATGGGGAGCCATGGGGAGCAGGGTGCTGCTGGCTGCCTGGTGAAGGAAGGGTGCTGTGGTGGAGGCCCAAGTTCTCCCTCTCCCAGGACATTAATTGAAGTGACAAATATGCTTTGACATCAATTATGTTGCTTTCTTGTTCAGCCAAGAAGTAATTAACTTAAGTGAAGCAATTAGGTAAGGTTATCAAGTAAGGTTTTCGGTACCTTAAACAAACAGCTAATTGGGCTGGGAAGGAGTGGAGATAAGAGGGGATAGGATGACACTCCCAAAAGGGACCTGGGGGTCCCCAAGGGCTGAGGCTGCTGCAGGCATCAGTTCACGTGGCAGGGATGTATGGAGTGAAACATCCCTCCTCCCATCCGTAGCTCTGAAATTGTCCCTGCTGCTCTTCTCAGGACACAGGCAAGAAGAAAAGACACAGCCCCAGGGGTCTGCTAAGAGCAGAGGTAAGAGATGAAGTGATCGATGGGGACCCCCACTGTGTACAAGAGACTCGGACAAGCAGGTCTCAAAGCATTTGCTGGTAATAACAGGTGAGGCAGAGGATGGAGATGGACACTCAGTGATGGATTCCCTGCAGGGACAGCAAAGACACAAGTGATTGTGTCTCATTCCCAGCCTTCTCCACTAGAGGAGCAAGAAGGGCTGGGGTTGTTCTGCTGGAACAGATGGTCACAGGGATGGTCACTGTCCCATGGAAAGGTGGGACCGTGGCATGGAGAGAAGTGCCATGGCCCAGAAATGCTCCTGGAAGCCCCTCTGCTCCCAGGACCCATCACTTTACAAAAGACTTAAAATTCTGAAAACAGTCTCTCAAGAATGACAGAGAGTCAGCACAGCCATGCCAGGCACCAGCCCGCTGTCATGTGTGGAAATGGATGGTGTGTCCCCCAGCCAGTGCCACCCCCCCGGGCAGTTAGCACAGCCACACCACACTGGGGCATGGTCACTGTTCAAAGACCCTTTCAGATTATTTTCTCCATGGTACATCCAGTCTACTGCCCTACCTTTTAAGGCAATGAACTGCTAAATTTTAAGATCTTATTTCCAGATTTCAGCAGAATCCATGGCACAATCTGCTTTTAAAGGTTGCTAAGGTGTCGAATCAAAATGCAATACTATAAATCATTAATGCACCCCTGTATCGCAATGAAGCTGGAATATTTTAATCACTGAATAATGAAGTCAATACTCACAAATCTCAGCTGTCATTAGAAGATTCACATGCCTCCCTGCACCCTGCTGGAGAGGAAATTTTGCAAGGGGACTGGATTTGCCCAGAGGAAGTACAGGCAGGAGCACTGCAGCAGCGGTGGGACACGAGTGGGTGGGTTTTGCAGCTCAGTTTTGTGACCAGCAGCGAGTCAGCAGCCTGCTCTGAGCAGCATGATGGACTTTTTACAAGGGCATGTATTGATAGAACAAGGGGGAATAGCTTGAAACTGAGAGACAGAAAATTTAGATTAGATATTAGGAAGAAATTCTTCCCTGGGAGGCTGGTGAGGGCCTGGCACAGGTTGCCAGAGCAGCTGTGGCTGCCCCCTCCCTGGAAGTGTCCAAGGCCAGGCTGGACAGGGCTTAGAACACAGTGGAAGGTGAACATAGGGGGTGGAATGGGATGAGCTTTAAGGTCCTTCCAACCCAAACTTCTTTGGGATTCTGTGATTGCTAAAAGAAAGAAACTAGATCTAACCTGTGACATGGTTCCTGGTAGGAATAACAGTAGCTGGAGCATTTACAGCTTGGATGAGCAATGGGGTTTTGAAGTGAACACTACCAGGCTGCTCACGTCGGTACCAGGAGAGTTTTGTCCACTCCCATTGAGGACAGCCCAGAGTGGGAATATCCTGCATCGAGGACCAGACACCATCCTAGAGCTGAAAAAGTCCTGGAGACAACATGTGGAGAGAACCAGAAAGGGCAGATCCAGAAGCTGGTGAACAGAAGGCAGAAGGGCAAAGTTAGAACAGCTCTGTGAATGCTGGGACATGCCTGCAGGCAGCAAGAGCCACTGTGTCCCCAGCACAGATGGAGGATGTGGCTTGGAGCTGCAGCAACTGTGTGGGTGGGAGGAGGCTTGGCCCTGCCAGGGAAAAGGCGAACAGGCATCAGGCACTACCGAGGAACACCAGCTTCCTCAAAGAAAGGAAACCCCTGGAATTACAGCATCAGGATGGCAAACAGCCACAGCCAGCACGGAGGCTGAACACAGAGAGAAGGGCTGATGTCTCTGCCTGTCCCTGGTTAGGATGTTCACAGTGATGCACTGCTCAGGTGTGTGGTCTCATCACTTCTGGGACATACCTCGTCATGTCTTGCACTGTGACAGCAAGCCTGAGGCCCCAAAACTGCATCCAGCTGGGTGTCTGAGTACTCATGGAACCTGCATGGTCAGATGAACATCACCGGGATGAGAGCGACAGAGGGACAGAGGCCCAGGAGAGAGGGACCCATCACTTGATACCTCCAGAGCTGGGTCCAAATCACATTAAGACAGAGCTGGTGGGACCTGTGGGAAATGGAATAGGTGAGAAACTGCCTCTTTGTTTCATCATAAAAGGAGAAACAGTCATAACAGTGCTCTCACAGAGCTACTGCAGTGGGCACAGAGCTGTCAAATGGTCATCTGAACCACAGGAAACCTCCCTGGCTTTGCACAGAGCAGACCAAAGTACTGCACGCCCTGGATAAGTGGCAAAACTTTCAGATATTGTGTCAGATATTCCTCCCTCAGGAACCTGGTGAGACAAATTGTCTACCTTGTCCTGCTCCATCCTGTCTCGGCAGTAGGATTGCACTGGAGCCCACACTTAAAAGTCTTTGGGGTTTGGTCCATTTTTTTTTCTAGCTAAAAAATGGAAGCAGCACTCTTGAGTTCAGGGTTTACTTAGGCTGGAGAGGGACATTTTCAAGGGCATGTAGTGACAGAACAAGAAGAAATGGCCTTAACGTGAACGAGGGTGGATTTACATTGGATATTAGGAAGAAAATCTTCCCTGTGAGGGTGGGGAGGCCCTGGCACAGGGTGCCCAGAGCAGCTGTGGCTGCCCCTGGATCCCTGGCAGTGTTCAAGGCCAGGCTGGACATTGGGGCTTGGAGCAATCTGGTATAGTGGAAGGTGTCCCTGCCCATGGCAGGGGGTGGAACTGGGTGGGCTTTTAGGTCCCTTCCAATCCAAACTATTGTACAGTTCCATGATAGTTCTCTGTTCTAGTTAGAGAAACACAGCCAACGCCATGGATTCAATCCTCAGGGGAAAAGTTGAAAAGATCTGTTAAAAATTTGCAATCACAGAATCGCAGAGTAAGTGGAGGTTGGACAGAAGCTCTGAAAATCACCTAGTTTACCACAACCCCCTCCTCAAATCATTGCTGTGCCTTTTTCTCCCAACTTCACTAAGCCCTCGGAGATTTCACATTGATGGAGCTGGTCATGGCTCAGGGCATAACAGCACAAGAGGCACAGCAGGACACACAGGTGGCGTCCTTCTATGGGTGACATCAACATCAACAGTGCCCATCTGTCCTGGGTTGCAATGTATTTTATTACCATCCTCATGAGCTGTTGAAACCAGGTGGGGCAGTGTTTCCTTGCCTCTTTCACGTGGACTATCTTCTGTTAATGAGCCCATCAGCGCCTGGCCTCATGACTCATCATCCCATTGTGAGATGCTCCACCCAGAAGGAGGAACCAAGCCTTCCATCCCGGATATAATCTGAGATTCCCAACACCACAGACACCCTTTCCACTGGATTCCCTGAGGACAGGAGCACATAGCCACCACTGGACCTTCCGAGGAAGAGCAGCCCCTTCTACAGGATCACCGCTCCAACAGAACCACATCCACCACTTCAGGAGGACTGCAGCCACCATCTTATGGGACTGACTCTGTCACTTTAACCCAGTGTTTTCTGCCTTTTTTTTTTTTCCCTATTAAATTGTTATTCTGACTTGGTCCCTCCCACTGGCTTGTTTTCAAACTAGTACACCATCAGATATCACTTCTGCTTCACTCTTTTTGAGGTCATGATTTAACAGTTGGTGCTTCCTGGAATGGCTCCCCTAGATAAGAGGGGCCTGGAGCAAGTCCTGCCAACCAATCCCTAAATTCATTCCAACTTGGACAACACCATAGGCTTTGCAGCAGTGTAACAGGGTTTGGCCCTCCAACAGTGATGGCCAAAATACTTACTTAAAATCTGAGGGGATACAGTAATCCAAAGGGATTTCTTTCCCCTTCAGGCTGCTGCAGAAGTGTTCAGGTGGATGGCAGAGGATTTTCACCTTTAGTGCATGAGTCCAGTCACCTCAGAAGAGGGGACCCTGAGTGAGCTGGACCAGCATGGCAAATCCCATTTCCTCATCAATTTTCTTGAAGGATGCTCTGGAGGTAGCTGGGTGTATGTATTCGTGTGAGCAAGGGATATTAGAGACTCATGCCGTAAGATTATAACCAACACCAAAGGTTGTTCTCTCCTAGACCCCACTTTTAAGGCGTTAATGACTTAAAAACAAAACAAGAACTCTTTGTGCTGGAGATGTCTCAAGCTTCATCACACGCAAAAGGTTTTTTTGGGGAAACCTGAGCCAAAATCTCTGTGACCGTGTTCTGCATTATCTGAGTTTGTATTAAAAAAAAAAAAGTGAGGCAGGGGGAAGCACTCCCTGGTAATACTGTTTGTCATAATCCTCTTCTTCCATCATCCTGCCCAGCAACAGCTGCTTGGCTCTGCCCCTACCCCTCCTCTGAGAATAGGCTCACGTGTGCACTTGCCCACTCTCCCCTTTCCCACTGGAGCCATCCAGTGTCCTGATCCACCTGTGTATGCAAGATGCCCTCCTAGACCATCCCTTGGGCAGGCAGCCGGAAACTCTTGCCCTGCATCACCTCCCTGCTGCCTCCAGGGCAGAGTGACCAGGCTGATTCCCCAGTGCTCAGTGCCAACAGGGCCATCAGCAATGCCAGGACAAGGCAGGAAGCAGACAGTTATTCTGGCCATGATTCCAAAGGGGTGTGAGGGGAAACCTCATCCAATCTGTCCAGCACATGCAGTACAGAGGGTAGACTCAGCAGCAGAGCTCACTGAAGACAGGGAGGGACATGGCATGGCGGGCAGGGCCAGAAGAAAGTGGAGCAACCCCTCGAAGAGCAGAGACCCGCCCCAAACACACGAGAGCAGAGGGTGGGAATAGCTTCCCCTCAGAGCAGGGAGGGAGACTGCCCCAGCCCTCATGACTGCCCCAAATTAAACAGCTTCTGCAGGTGAAACTGCTGAAGGCTTGTTCAGGGTCCTCAGAGCTCCAGCAGTGTGGTTTCCTTCAGTACTGGGGCTTAGCGAGGCACAGGGCCAAGCCAGCTGAGGTGCTCTGAGGATCAGAGATCACCGGAGATGCCCATGTCTGAACCTTAGGGCCTAGTCAGTGTCCCCAAGGGATGAGAAGATCCTACAACCCCTGCTGAAGTCCACCACCAGCTTGGGGCTCCCTTCATCCCCCTGACCTGCAGCCATTGATTCCAGCTGCTTTTGCTCTTTCTGCTTCCCATCATGGCAGACAGGAGTTTCCATATTTAAACCAACACCACTTAGCCCCTCCTCAAATTACAGGTCTGAGTAATCCCCCCAGCCCAGGGGAAGGGATTGTTCCCAACAGGAGACCTCTCCCTGCAAGCATCTGGCCTGAGCAGAGCCCCAGGAACAAGCTTGTGACACAGAAAAAGGAAATTGTGTTCGATCACTCTGGCAAGGTGAGCTGCCTGCTCCCTGAGGGGAGAGGGAAGCGTGGGACCCCTGCTGGTGTCGCAGGGTTCTGGGAGGGGGAGAGCAGCCGGGCAGGCTCAGGGACAGGAGCGCAGCAGTCGGCAGTGTGTGGGGCTGTCCCAGGGCTGTGTCCCACATCCCTGCGTGGGCCGTGGCTGACACATGGAGGAGTGCAGGTGTTGCAGTGGGGATACTGCAACATACATATACCAAACCAGGAGTCCCGTGGAAAGGAAATATATATGGACAGACAGATTCTTGCTAGCTGTTTCAGAAAGATGTTTATTTCCCCAGCCGCATGGCCAGAGCTCTGCCGAGGAACTGTTCCAGTCACGGGACCAAGGGTCCTTCTGCCCGCGCAGGGAACACAAACCAACCAACGGGAACGAGGCTGAGCAGGGGCAGGGAAACCCCGTGTCTGTGCCCTCAGGGCCCCTCTCCCAGGGCTACACGGCGGGGGAGGGACCCCAACATGCAGGGACCCTGAGCACCCCATCACTTCCTAGAGCTGCTCCAAGATGCTCAAAATAATCTCTGGAGTGTCTGCAATTCTCTGCCAAGTGCTGAATCATCTTCCTGCAATGTTTGCATTAGGAATGCAGGAGTGGTAGAGCCCTTTGCAGAGAGAGCCAGGGAGGTGGGGACAGGTACTGGCACCGAGCAAGAACGTGCTCCCTGTGCTACCTGCTCTTCTGGCCCTCCTAAGTGCCAACATTTGGCAAACACCTGGGCACATCCCAGAGGGACACAGGCAAAGAGTCTGGACACTGGCAACGCTGAGGGTTTGGTTTCATCATCATGACATGAGTCATTCTGACCCCCCAAAGCAAGTCCAGCCTGTCCTCATCCTCCACTGGAGCTGTAGGGAGACCCAACCTCACTTGTGCAAAGCTCCTGGAATCCCAAATCCAATCTCCTACCATGGGTTCCCATCAGCTGCATCAGCTCCTGACCAGCTGTACCACCAATAATCTGAACCAGCTCATTGGGAGAACAGCAATGCCTCACCTTTAAAACAGAAAAACCCTCAGAACCACAGAGAAATACATGAGTAAAAGGGGTGCATTTATTTAGACATTGACAGAAACTTTGATAGAATCCTACACTGAGGGATTTGAAATCTTTCAGCATATCCTGGTTACACACAAGGACACGAGAACTCGTGTGTGTTTAATAGATCTACTGAGATGTGGCAGATAGCAAAGGATTATCTGGGTTAGTCCATGTGAGAGGCTGGAGGGAGCTGTGGAGGGAATTCACTGCTCACAGAGACTGGCTGTGTGGCAAGGGGAATGCAGTGTTGATAAACGGGAGTTCACCCTCACCATGGGGATCATGTGACCTGCTCCTGAGTACCACCAAACTCATCATCATCTATAACCCCACTGGAGGAAGCCCTGTGTCTACTGGACAGCTCAATAATAACAGCTTGAATAATGCTCAGAAACAAAAGAAACAACTTCAGGCCTGAAGTGCTATGTACTGAACCAAGGTGATGTTAGTGTGGCATTAAGATCAACTGATCGGGCAGCTCTGCTCTAAGCAATGTCTCACTGGACCCTCTGAGCTGGAAAATATAAAAAGAACACAAGTTGGATAAAGAGAACAACCCCCACACTTGTAATTCCCAAGGGATCCTTCCAGCCATCCCACCCATCTACCCAGCACAGAGCCTTCCTTGTGACTCCTGCAGAAGGCCAGAATGGGAATTATTTACCTACAGCTGTAGACTTTCCAGTCTCTACAGAGAGCAGAGCACGGGCAGGCATATGTCAAGAGGTGCCACCTCCACAGGATGAGCTTTGGGAAGAAGGCCTGGGTGATGGCAGACCACGGAAAGGTGGGTGGAGGGCTGGGGTGAGCCTGCAGGGAGACCTTGTCCAGGTGAAGGACAGCAAAAGGAAGGGACAAGGGTGGCTGGTGAGGGCTGGAGCTCAACTCTTCCCTACCAAAGTGCTGGCCAGAAGGCCAAGGTCATCGAGTAGGTGACATATGGCCTTGGCCTCCTTGGGCAGAGAAAGCCAGATTCACATGTCAGGGAAAGACATCATCACACCCACCAGCAGGTTCAGCACAGCTGGAGGGGCATGGATTATCTCCCCAGGCAGCCTGAAACCTGAGGCAGGGCTCTACCCACCTTATCTCAGCCAAGAGGAGGAGGGCAAACTCCATCTCCAGCAAGAAGCCTCCAGCGGGTGGAAGACCTGTGGGCTGAGACAATTTTGCACAGTCCCAAGCTACATCTAATCTATCCAGACAGACTCATTTGTTGGCAGCTCCTTTGTGCTGCTAGCGAGGATGTGCACACCAGACCCATCCTGGCCAGCCCTCCCCATCAGCAGGAGGCTCTGGGGCCAGCAGGAAAAGGTCTGGGAGGCACAGAGAAGAGCTTTCCATATGCTGCAGGGCTCTAAGCATCCCTGACCCATGGGATGAAGGAATATAGGCCAACAAACTTGACCCTGAGCTCCCTGGGAGCAAGACAGGGACTGACTGCTCCTGTTTAGAAGTGGAAAGGTCACTGTCTGGACTGCCCGCAATGCTGGGCATCTCCAGGGTGTCCAAGACAAGGGAAATAAGGCAAATCTAAGCATTTGTGCTCTGCACAGATGGGCCCTGACTAGTGTTGATGCCCTTCAGCACTTGCCAGAGAGCAGAGATGGCAGCGAGCACCATCACAGGGGTGAAGGCTGCCACCAGTTCACTCCTCAGCCACAGCAAGCAGTGTGAGCTCCTTCACCCTTGTGCTCGATGGCAGATTTCCCACCTCTTGGCTCATGCTGGTACTTGTTTCCTGCACAGCCTCCAGTTCATCATTTACAGGTCACATGCTGCCATGGGTGAGCAGCTGTAGGCAATGACACGTCATTACAGCAACGCTCAGAGCAGGGGCAGCAGGGAATGCCTTCTGACCTGCCAAAAGCAGCTCCTAAAGCCCCCAAACATCACTCAGGGCTCTGCACGCCTCCAGTTCTGACCAGCAACCCTCAGGACGCTGTCATGCACCCTGACCAGTCCCCTCCTGTCCCCATGCAGCCAGCGTTGCTTCTTCCCAGGCACATGGCCTGACATTTAGCAGTGCTGAGCTGCTCAACTGTGCCCATGTGCTGGGCAATTCAGATCCTACTGCTCCTTACTGCTCCTTCAGCCTCTGTCTCAGCAAGGGCTTTCTGTTTCCTTGCAGGTCACAGAAACAGGTGCCATGGCCCGACCCATGGGTGTGTCCCAGTCCCACTCCCATTGCAGATGAGAGCTCTGTACCACAAATTGTACAAAGCATCCATGTGTCTGCTATTATATCGACTAAGAACTACACTTTATCAGGTTTGCTTAACATGATTAGAAGTCTGGGTAGATTTCCTGCTTTGAATGATCATAAATGGTGCGGGGAAGGAAAAGCGAGAGCTTCTGCTCCCAATAAAATGAATTACTGTGCTAACACAGGAAATCAGGAATTGTGGTGACTTACTGAAGAAGGCCCCATGCAGCTGATGGTGCTGGGGGCTCAGGCACATAAATTGAAGCTGGAGAGGCAGTGAGCGCCCATCAGCCAGCCTGCTCCTCCCCAGGACAGAAGGTTACCAAGCCCATCTCCCGGGGACATGCCTCAGATTTCACTCTCTGCAGCAAACCACCAAAATTTGGGAAAGTCCCTCTGGCTGCTGAAGCATCTCATGTCTGTGCTGTGAAAGGGCACTCAGGTTTGCTGAGCTGGATGGAGGCTGTTGGAGACATCACTTCCCTTTTCCAGTGCCTCAATTCACTGGGATCATGCTGGCAGCCTGCCAGATCAATAATAAAATTTGCCAGGACATCAGCATCATCTGGGGCTGCCAAGGCTTGTCCAAATCACAAGGAAGGTTTTCAGACCGCTGCTCTACCCCACAAGAAGCTTGAAGGAACATCCAAACTGCCACTGTGCTTCCACCACCGCCATCCCTCACTTCTGGGCAAGCAGCAGATCTTTCCAACTAATTACAGACAGGTTGGATTTAAAAATAATAAAAACCTTAACCCCAAAACGAAGCCTAGAGCACTGAATTTGCATAAACTTATAAAATAACACCTGAGGGCTGTGAAACAACACTTTGCATGGGGAATGTCAAGTGAGGGCTTCACAGGGCACTACTGTACCCAGGGCACTCTGCCCTCTTCCAAAGGATCCCCCAGCAATGGGACAGACACCGGCTCACAATGGGGAGCTGTGCAGAAAACAAACATTTCCCAATGGTCACAGGCTTAGTCCTGCACCCTAAATGGCACCAATTAATGCAAGAAGATTGTGCTGGTCTTGGCTGGGGTGGAGTTAACTGTCTTCATAGTGGCTGGTGTGGGGCTGTGTTTTGGATTTGTGCTGAACACAGGGTTGATAATACAGAGATGCTTTTGTTATTGCTGAGTGGGGCTTTTCTGTTTTTCGTAAGGCCATGCTGGGGAAGAAGTTGGGGGTGCATGGGAGGCTGGGAGGAGGCACAGCCAGGACAGGTGACCCAAACTGACCAAAGGGATATTCTAGGCCACATGACATCATGCTCAGTATATAAAGCTAGAGGGAAGAAGGGGGGG
>NW_008238341.1:917334-925097 GCF_000691975.1 Corvus brachyrhynchos
CGCAGATAGAAAGCTAGAGGGAAGGAGGGGGGGGGGCATTTGGAGTAATGGCGCTTGTCTTTCCAAGCTGCTGTTCCATGGGATGGGGCCCTGCTCTCCTGGAGGTGTTGAATACCTGCCTGCCCATGGGAAGCAGTGAATTAATTCTGTCTTTCTTGCTTGTGTGTGTGGCTTTTGGTTTCCCTATTGAACTGTCTTTATCTCAACCCACAAGTTCTCCAGCTTTTACCCTTCCAATTCTCTCTCTGATACTGTTGGTGGGGGAGTGAGCGAGCAGCTGCGAGGGGTTTGGCTGCTGGCTGGAGTTAAACCAGGAGATGTATAAATCACAGAATCATAGAATGGTTTGGTTGGGAAAGGACCTTAAAGCTCATCCAGTCCCACCCCCTGCCATGGGCAGGGACACCTTCCACTACACCAGGTTGCTCCAAGCCCTGTCCAACCTGACCTGGGACACTTCCAGGTATTGGGCAGCCACAGCTGCTCTGGGCCACCTGTGCCAGGGCCTCCCCACTCTCACAGGGAAGAATTCCTTTCTAATATCCATTCTAAATCTACCTTCTATCAGCTTAAAGCCATCCCCCTTTGTCCTGTCACTCCACCATTACCTGATCAAACATCCTCCATGGGATGTCACTTCCCAGTTTCTTACAGGCACTCTGCCCTTTCTCCAAAAACATCCAAAAACAGGAGGACACAATGAAAGTCAGGATGGTCTCATGCTCCAGCCTGACCTTACAACAGTTTCTCTGCTTCCTTAGAGGATGGCACCAAGGTCAAGAGGGGTACAGGACGCCCCAAAACCCAACAGGTCACCCAGCACCCAGGACAAGACTTAAAAAAAATCATGTTTTCAAAACCCAAGGATTTTTCCTTCCAGAAAACAGCTTCACATGAAATTCTGCAGCTACATCTCTCCTTCTCCATGTTTTATTTCTACAGAGAAAATAAAAAAGGCAGCATAACAAGGAATCACCAGCAATCACTATCTCCAGTGTGGTGCACACCAGACCAGGACGTGTCCTGGGAAATGCATCTCCCTCCCGGGTAGTACATAGGTGTTGCTAACACTGCAATTTGCTCTGCTATGCGCATCTCATCCATCAAGAAGGAACTGGAATGGGGGGATGTGAGTTATTACCTCCTCATAATGATATGGGAGATGCTCAATGGGCTCTGTAAAGCTGCAGATCTCTTGCTGGGTGTGCGCTGCTGGCAGGACTCTGCTGAGGATACGTTCACACAGGATCTTGCTGGGCAGAAAGGCAGGAGAGATGGCCCCAAACAGGACAAGTGAGCCTGAATCACCCCTGATGTAACACCTACACTGTACTCTTTCAGCTGTGACAACACTCCAGCAACAGGGACCAAAGGGATCACAGCCAACAGACCCCATGCTCATGTTCTGCCCTGGCTGAGCTGCCTCTGCCCCAGGACAGGGCTAGAATAAGGCAACTTCTCCTCAAGCCCTTCTGAACCTTTTTCCTCCCTCCACAGTTTTTCAGGAACAGAGATCATCTTCACCGTAGTGCTCCCTGCAGATATTGGCTCACACATAAAGGCCAGGACACCTGTAAAGCATTGTCTGGACAATCTATTTCCCACTCCAGAGCACTCCCACAGCCCATGCAGTATTTCCACAGCTCCCAGCCCCCACAAAGTCAGAAAACAGGGAACAGCTTCCAATTTCACCAGCCTGTGGGACAAAATCCACTGCTTTCCTCCCGACACATCTATTCTGAAACCACCAAGACATAGGTGCTTGTTCTGTCATTATCCCCATGCTCATCAAAAGTGCCCCGCACAGTGTCCAGGCAGGCATGAGATGGGCTCCAGCAGTTCCCCCTCTGGCCCTTCTCCTCCTGGCCAAGGGGCATCCCAGGTTTTTCACCTCTTTACCTCAGCAACAGGTGCATTTTACCCTCTCCAAGGCCCAGTTTCAGACTCTTTAAGCAGTGATATTCAGGGTTTGGAGGTGACCTGTCCGGGGCTTGGAGTTTTCCTTCAGCCAGGCAGTGGCTCAAGATTTCTCCACAGCTGGCAGCCCGGGAGCTGGGGAAGGCCTGGGAAGGCTCAGAGGAGCTTCCACAAAGGTGTTGAGGCACCTGGGCACCAGCACTAATCCTCAAGGCCTTGAGCACCATCTCCTGGTCATTCACGGATTTAGTGGCAACTTAACCTCATGCTTCCTCCATGTCACCATCCCTGCAAAGCTTAAGGGGACAAACCGTACATGGGAGCCCTTCAAGACGTGCAACAATTCAGCAGGGTCATTCATACACTTGCTGCTACACACACAAAATGCCATGAGCTCCCCCAGCCCCTCTCCTGGGAGCTCTGCTGCTCTCTCCCTCCTTCCAAGTTTTAACGGGAACAAACTCTCACACTGGCACAACCACCTTGGCATGCTCCTGTGCCTGGTAGCACTGAGCAGCCGGCACAAGATGCTTCTGGAAAGCTCCAGTCTGTTCCCCTCCTGCGCTGCCCTGACTCTGGGCAGCAGGATACAACAGGCACTGCTCACGGTGGGTTCCTGGGATCCAGCAGGATCACTGCTCTGTGTGTAAATATCACAGTGGCAGAGTTCAACCTTTTGGCATGAGGAAAAGGAAGATAAATGCTACCAGTCCCCTCAGAGCCACAGGAACCCTGCATCTATCTAATTGCACTTCATAATGGATTCAGCAAGCCATTAATTATCAGATTATATTTTAGGAAGCTGCAGATAAAAAAGCTTTATGAAATTTAGTCTTAAAGGAACTGGTGTGCACAATGAAGCTGTTGCGTCATGCTGGTACCAGAGAAGCAAACTTTACAGTAGGTACTGAGTGCATTTTACAAGGCAGTGCCCCGTGTGCCAGGGGAAGGTTCACATGCAGTCACAGCAGCTATCCCACACTCCAACACCTTCATTATGCCACGCCACAAAAGACATTGGCACACAGGCACAGCTCCTTCCCTTTTTTCAGCATGACCCAGGTGAATTAGAGGGTGGTGGCAGATCTCAGGGCTATTTGCTCACAGAGAGGATGGATATGGCCAGACCTGCCTGGGACCCTCCTTCCTAACAGACACCCTGTTATGAATAAGTGGGGAAAGTTGGCTTTTGTAGTCCTTCATGGTAAGAGTGTTTTTCTGTTAATTGCCTGTTGAATAGTTAATAGTTAATTAATTATAAGACTTACTGTTAAGTCTGGTAAGCGTTTAAGTGGTTCTCCTGTTTTATGTGTCACTGTTAAACCTGTTAGTACATTAATTTTTAGGGAATGGGGATTAAGTAGGCCTAGTGTTAGACCTGCTTTATCTACTAGCAACAGGCCTTGATGTGATTGACAGGGGTGGAATGATCTACTAGAAGGTGGAACGATCTACAAGGGTGTCATCTAGGATTAGCATAAAAGGAAGAACTCAGGACGCAGATTGGACTAAGACCTACCCAATCACTCGATGCACTGACCTCACTCCATTTGGAAAAACCAATCACCTAGACAACGAGCCAACATACACCAATCAAAACACCTCCAGGGGGACGACTCTCAGAAAGAGGGTGCTGTTCTCGGGAGGGGTATAAAACCTGACTCCCTTGGCAACTGCAGGTCTCTGACCAATCGACCCGGGCGAGGCATCGTGGGGTGGGTCCTCCTCCCTAGGGCTAGGCCAATCAGCTGATAGGAACCTTAATTGCTCTGTTACAGTTTCTGCTAATAAACTTGCCGGAGCAGAGATAAATTGACTAGTGTTTTATCCATTTACTTCACACCCACAGCAAAAATATGGATGGGATCAGATCTGTGTGGCCATCCAAACAGTGCTGAAGTCATTTAGCACAACTCCCAGGAAGTCTCTGCTGCAGAAGAGAGGCCCAGAGGTCAGCTCTTCAGCTTTGTGCTGGAAGAGCTCTCCAGCTGCACAATACAGGTGAGAGCAGAAGGAACAAAGCAGCCCTTACATCTTGCAGAAAAGGTACCTGTGAGCATATCACTGATTCAGCCATAAAAATCTCCATCCTAAATTGTCAGGACAGCTTTTTTTGGTTACCCATATCCATACACCCCAGCTTTGTCCTGTACCTGTCTGTTCACAGCAGCAGAGAATTACACCTGATTCCCATCTTTTCCTCTGCTGCTTTATTTCTCATGTGTAGTAGTCTACCAGTGGCTGACTGCAGGGAGACTTCCCAGGCAGTGAATGAACCTCTCCTGTCCTGTGGCCATGCTGTGCTTGCTGCATGCCTGGGATTGCTTTCCCAAAGAAACCCTGGATCTCCCAGGTGGAGCAGTACACTGAGTTCCTGAACAAGCCTAGTGGATACCAGGTGCCAGGCACAGGCACCCTCCACTGTTCCTCACTTGATTTCTTCACAAATCAAAGTGACTGTCATCAGACAAGTCCTCCATAGTCACTGCCACCAGCTCAGAGCCAGTTTGGCTCACTTGGGATTTGGGCAACATCATAGGTTTGGCATCATCAGAAGAGATGATGTGCTCTGCTGCTTCTTGCTCCAATGTCTGAGTCACCTGTGTGGAAAGAAGATGACCCAAGAGTCAGACACATACAGTACCACTTTCCCCTGGATCCCTTTGCTGCCCACACCTTTCCCAGCCCCAGCTCAGGTAGTAACATTTAGCTTCACACCACGTCTGCAGTTACAACAGGCATGAGACTAATGGGAAACACCAAACCACACACACCAGTGATGTAAAAGACAGGAGAGTAATTTAAATATTTCTCTCTACAAAATTGCTATAATTTAACTCCACAAGCAGTCGTAGACAGTAAACATTCTGTGATTATCCACTGTGTGAATGCCATCCCAGGGAATCTTGCACACTGGGCTCCCTCATCCAAGGAACTCATCTAGATGGATGGATGAGAAATTGAAGAGTCTGGGTTCAAACCTAGCACTGGGCCTCCAACAAAACAGCTGCAGTCTCACGGGGTGTCATCGAGGTGTTAACACCCCCTGAGTAACAAGGCACCTCCACACACAGTGCCAATCCTCCTCCTCGGCTCCTTAAAGTCATGACTGAGCTGCTTCCCCTCCAGCAAACCCACTTCATGCCAGCACAGAAATCCCAGAGCACTGTGAGCTGGGGGTTTGCATCATGGACCCCTCTAAGAATGGGAAATCAGGGAGCAGAAGGGGTAACAGGGCCCACAGGGTGGATTTGGGAAGGATAAGAGGGTGGGAGAGGAGGATGGATGAACAACCACAGCGGCTGTGACACGAAGCAGTCCTTACCTGCACAATCTGGGCCATGGTGGCTTGAGAGAAGGCCACCTTGGGATGCTCAGTGCTGAGGTGCCCCTCCAGCTTGCCCTGGGAGGGGAAGAGCTCCCCACAGAGCTCACAGGTGAAGGTGCTGTCTGTCTGTGTGATGTGCTGGCTGGTAATGTGGCTCTGCAAGACCCCCGGGGAGCGGAAGGCCATGGAGCAGTACAAGCAGCGGAACAGCTGAGAACCTGTCTGAGCCTGGGCTGGGACAGCCAAGGGCCAGCCTGAGAGCACAGGGAGCTGCAATGGCCAGGACACACAGGGCTGAAACCCAGCAGGAACTGGCATGTGCTAGTGTCCCTTCTCTTGGCTGCACCACTGGCTATCAAACAGTTCACGGCTGCTCAGGTTCATTTTGGCTCCCTGCAGCACTGGCATTAAGAAGCCGGGCTGGTTTGCCTGCAGCTGTGGCTGTCCCTGCTCACAGGAATCCCTCCTCCCTGTTCCTTCACACCATCCAGCACTGCTCCTTGCTGGCCTAGCTTGCACCTCCTGATTCAGCTATCCCAAAATCATTACCCACATCAGGAGTTCTCCACTTTCAGAGAGAGCTTCTTCTCCTCACTCTCCAGGCTGCTGTTGGCTGTCCCCTCCAATGTCTCCTGATTCATATTCTCTCCTACTATCCCATGCACTGCCCTGGGGACCCACTATTTGTAGTAGCCTGGTCTGACAGTTCACTCTGCCCTTACAGCTTGCAAACTTGCAAAAGCGTGGAACTGGATGATTTTTGAAGTCCCTTCCAACCCAAACCATTCTACGGTTCTATGATTCAAAGGGTCCTTAACGTGGTGCCCCCAAGCCCAGGTCTCTCTCTGATCTTTCCAGTCTCCCTCTAGCTACACAGACAAACCTGGTGCATGGGGTTCAGTCCATCATTCCTCATGCTGATGTCTCTTCACCTACACTTAGCTCTCTTCTCTACTGTAACAGGCAAAACCATAACTTTCCATGATTCCAGTAGGTCCAAAAACTTAACATGTCCCAGCCTCACCAACACAGTGTTTTTCCAGTTCATCCTTATTTTCTGTTTCCTCACACTGTTTCCTTACCATGTCCCTCTTCACCCTCCTGCTTAAATTTCAGACATCACCAAGAGGAACCATCACTGCTCAAAAGGTAACCTGAACAGCAGCAAAGGTGACAGACCTGAGTGCCTGTACTTCATGTGAACCTGCAGGAGAGCCAGCGTGAGGAACAGCTCCTTGCACGACTCACACTCGTGGAACTTCACATCTGTAAACAAAGCCAAGAACACAAAAATGTGCTTTCAGAGTCATCTATATGAGACTTTCTGGACCAGAGCTGTCTAGTATTTCATCACCACCACACCTGCACACAGGCATGAGGAGCATCCGTAGAGATGCAGCCAGGAGCAAGTGAGCTGCAAGATGCTGAGATGAGCCAGAAGAGACTACTACAGGTCACAAGAATCTACTGTGACTTGCACGTAAACAGGATGTGTAGCCTTGTCCTATCAGAGTTACTGCATTGGTCTCTTCTCTCACATAACAAGTGACAAGAGGAAATGGCCACAAGTAGCACCAGGGGAGGATTAGGCCCTGTGCTCTTCAACATCTTCATAAATGACTTGGAGACAGGACTGGAAGGAATACGAGGCAAGTTCACAGAAGATGCAAAACTGGGAGGAGCTGTTGCCTCTCACAAAGGCAGGGAGACCCTGCAGAGAGACCTCGACAAAACAGAGGATTGGGCCATCACCAACCATGTGAAGTTCAACAAGGGAAAGTGCCGGATTCTACACCGGGGATGGGGCAACCCTGGCTGTGTGGATGGACTGGGGAACGAGAGGCTGGAGAGCAGCTGCAGGAAGGGACCTGGGGTCCTGGTCAAAGGCCAGTTGGATCTGAGTCAGCAGTGCCCTGGCAGCCAGGAGGGCCACCCGTGTCCTGGGGGACATCAGGCCCAGCATTGCTGGCCAGGCAAGGGAGGGGATTGTCCTGCTCTGCTCTGCAGTAGGGCAGCTTCACCTCGAGTCCTGGGGCAGTTATGGGCATCGCAAAGTAAGAAAGATATTAAAATATTAGAGTGTGTGAGAAATGAGACAACTCTTAAAAAGATTAATTTATGGAAAACAGAAATATTGAAAAATTACAGAAATTAGAAAAATATAAAAATTTGGGATCCTATGGCTCAGTAGATGGTATGCCCCAGGAGCGCAGGGATTTGAGATCTTCTGGCTGAGACAGCACTAGACCTCAGGTAGAGAAAAAGAACTTGCAGTGCTGGGCTGACTTTAAAAAAATTACTAAAAGCCCCTTAAAAGGGGTAAGGCTTCAAATGCCCAGCACCAATGTCTCCCACAGCTGGTCTAGGGAGAGCAAAAGGGGAAAAGAGACCCTGCCGCTCTGCTTCATCCTTTTTATAGTGTCTTTGCTCTGCCCCCAATCCACCCACAGCCCACCCCTTCGGTCCAAAGCGATTGGTGCTTTCCCTTTGATGGATCATCTCCGTCCACCAATGGCTC